>NC_092215.1:51614697-51671683 GCF_043381705.1 Parasteatoda tepidariorum | reverse complement strand
AAAACGGAATGTAGTTTTAATATTTTCATTGGTCTTAAACAAACTTACATATATCTTTATTTACAAAACTTTTATTCATTTAATCAGTATTTGTATTACTTGAGAATATTTACCTAATTATAAAAAAGTATGTTGCAAAATTCGTGTGTTTAAGTTGTGATTAGAATCATTATTTACTCCGTAAGTTAAAAAAAATTAAAGTGGTCCTACAATTTATTAATAGAATCTACAAATTTATAAATAGTACCGTATGAAATATTGTTAAAACAGTTTCAATTCGAAAAAAAAGTGAAGTGTGCACAAAATAGAAATTAACTAATAAATATCAATTTTCGTAAAAATAACTTATTTCACAAATTAACATATGACATATTTGAATAATTTGACAATTTAAACTATTGTAGTAAAATAAATTTTCATACCATCATACAAAAATTTCAATTAATGTTGTTAAAATATTGTGACAAGATTTTATTTGAGAATGAAAAGTAAGTATCAAAAATGTGTGGGATGTTTAAGAGCAATATACTGTTTATTATTATTTATTTTTAGCGTAAAAATATTTTTTCATCGTAAAATCATTTATTTTAATCGCAAAAGGTTTTTGCAAAAAAACTATTTTGTCATATAGGATGTAACTTTAGAAAAGAATTTTTGACATTTTGATAAAGGAAAATAAAATGAAAATGAGCAATATAAAATCAAGTTTTTAATTTTCTGTAAACTTCGCATTTGAGTTTTTATCAACCTTATAAAATTGTGGTAAAAATTTTCAATCAATGAATTGCAATTATAATTAATAAAAATATAAATTAATAAACAATTAATTTACAAGAAATGAACTGATAAAAATTGTTTGTACCTTGCCACCTTTAATTTCTATTTCAAAATTAATGATTTTTTAAAATATTTTTTATTTAATTTAAGAAAATTAAGCAAAAAAAACAAGTAAGAATTTAGAAAACTTCTTTGAAAAATTAAAAATCTTTGAAAAATCGCTTTAGTTTCAGTTTAGAAAAAAAGACATCAAGTCAAACTAATTAAAAATGAACTGAAAAAAAACTGTTTTTTCATTGTCATCTTTAATTTCTATTTCAAAAACTATATAATTTAAAAACTCATTTCTTTTTCAATTATTTTTGAACAAATAAAAATCCTCGAAAATCGCTTTAGTGCCAGTTTAGAAAAACGACATCAAATCTAAACGACATTAAATCAAACTGATAAAAGATGAATTGATAAAAATTGTTTCTACTTTGTCATCATTAGTTTCTATTTCCAAGTCATTTAATTTCGAAAAATCATTTATTTCTTCCAATTTTGAAAACTTTTTGAAAACTTTTCATAATTGATTTACTTCCTGTTTAGAAAAAACCACATCAAATCTATTTTAACATAAGTGATTTAGAAACAAGGACTTAACAAAAGACAGTAAGGTGCAAAAATCAATTAGGTGCTTATTGTTTTAATCTTATATGTAAGGAAAAAATCTCTTAGCATGTGACATTACGAGCAGATATCTTAGATATAAGCTGGTTTGGGTTAAGAAATGCAATTTTTCTTATGACGATGTTTATCGCAATATGGGAATAATTCCATGTTTTCAACTGGTGCAGTCAGTATTTGATCGATTTACGATATTCGCCAGAAACCTGAAAGGAAAAGAATAAATAAACGCACGTGAGGTGATAAAATTGATCATAAAATGTAGGCGGAACATCAATTTTCTCTCCTTTCCTTTAGCTAAGATTTCTTGATTTCATATTTTTGACTTACAAGCCAAGATGCTCTGGCGTTTGAAGGTTGCATGTTGGTTTACTTTAACCAATATTCAACAACTTTCGTTATTAATGCAATTTGCAAAATGAATGGTTAAGCCTATAATTTTCGAACCATTTATTTTGAAAATTTGTAAGCAAAAATAACGCTTATTTTTTTTTAAAGTTATTTTATACTAAAAGTATTCAAGATTCCGATTCAGCAATATTTTTTTATAAGTCCTTTTTCGGTAGTCAAAGAAAGAACCTCAAAGGCTAGTGGCATTTTAGTGATAAGTTCTGTTTTTCATTCAAAGGTGGTATTTCTACAAAAAATAGTTTATTGGTATTATTTCCACATACGTGCTTTGAACGTTTCTAGATTTTTCACTAGATAGGAGCATGAGTTCACTAGATTTTCTATATTTCTAAAGTCCATTTTTATCTGTCAAAAACTTCAAATTAAAACTATGACATTCGAATAATAATGAGATTTTAACTAATTGAAATTAGTGTCTTTTGTAAATAGTATCCATATCATCCTTAATTCTTTTCGATTCGTCATTTTTCTTAGTTGAAGGGCTAGTGAGAATCTAGCGATGTATTCCGTATTTTTTTCATTTGTGGTATTTCTAAAATAAATAGTTTAGTATTATTTACACACAAGTATTTACACGTGCCTAAATGCTTCACTAAATAGAAGCACAATGCACAGAAACATCTATTATATTACATCGAAGTCGAGGTGTTGTTAAAAGGAAATGCTTTCATAAAACAATGCTGTGAGAAATTTAAAAATGAAACTTGTCATTGCATTGCCCGAAGCTTTTCGAATGGTTCAATAGAAATTAAATTTTCTTGATTTATAATTAAAGTTTAATAATAATGCCAAGTTTCCGTTATCAAATTATGTCTGACTAATTTTGATTAAGTCGATTAAATTAAATTAAATTAATCGTATTAAATTTAATTTGCAATGTGTATCATATTATTTTTGTAAATAATATTAAATTTAGTTTGGTTTATTGTCTTAAAATTAGTTAGATATTTTAAATGAGATGAATTGTAGTTAATTATTTCAAGTTTTATTTAAATAATTCAATCTAATAAATATTGACAGCGTTTATTGCATTTATTTTGATTTGAAATTGCAGCAAATACAGTTTGATTTATTGTAATAAATATTTTTATTTTACTTTAGTAAAATCACTATAAGCATATGCAGCTGTGTAATATACAAGTGTCCAAAAATACAGGTTGGCCATAATATGACTTCAATTAATATCTTTCTTTTAATAAGGAATAAAATAAGAAATTATAGAGCACTAGGTAGGATCATGGAGCTATAATAGAGTTAGAACAAGAGGCGTTGTTATATTTCTTCATCTTTTCTTAAATCACGTAATTCCTCTCTTTAAGCAATTTTGACGGAGAAATAAGGGCATCATTCAACAAATAAGAGGAATTTCCTTTTCTGAAAGCTTCGTGTTTCATGCGTTTAAAAGCAAATAAGGTAAGTTTAGGACTTTAAGGGTATAAGTTCAAGGTTTGCGAAACAGTAAGATATTGATTCCTTTATTCAACAAAATTTAAAACTATTTTACACTGAGAAAAAATAAAGTATAGTCAAAACTACCAGAGTATGGTAAAATTTACTGTCTTTCTTGCTCTAGGTAAACGCTAAAAAGCTGATAAATTTCTACCGAAGTGCACTGGTAATGATTTTGGTAAATTTAACAAATAAAATAATGTAATAAATAAAGTAATGTTTTAAAATACATGATAAAATTTGTTTAATGTTGTAAAATTTGATAATTTTATCAGAACATCTCAGAGCGTAGCATAAAAGCCATTTATTCAGTTAAATTTATTTTTCAGTTTTGTATATTTTATTAAATTTATCTCAATAAGAAATATGATTTGGAAAACCAGAATTTCCGGTAAAATCTTCTCCATATGAACGAAAAAAATTATCAAATGAAATTGCTTAAATACCATATATTTCGTTTTTTAATATCAGACTTATGTTTTTATGTCTTTAGTTTCATTAACCAGAATTTTTTTTTCTTTTTTTAATTTGGACTGTAGTTAACATACAATAAGGTAATTTTACTAGAATTTTTTTCTTGTACATTAGCTATATAAAGAGTTATTATAGAATTATTTAAATTATGTGCAAATTGTGCGAAATTGTTCACATTTTTAAAAAAAAATTAAAAATTAATTTTCTTAAGTTTTAAAAATGGTAAAAATGCATATTTTATTTGCATCGTTATTAGCAGTGCATCGTAAAATGTTTCTTGATTTATCGATATTAAAGTTAAAAAAACGCGCTTTAAATTTAACGTATATTTTACAGCAATACAACATCTTGTAAAATCAGGAATATCTTTTCAAGAATGTCAAAGTTTTTGAAAACATTTACAGGAAATAATTTTAAACAGAGCTGCATAACCTAAAAAAAACTTTACATCTTCACATCTTTATAAATTTGAACTTTACATCTGCGATGATAAGGTTAACCAGCTATAATCCCACTGTTAGTGTTCTCAATGTTTTCATACATTATTGCTATTAAAAAAGAACTGACGATTTCAATTAATAAAGATCTGATAATTTCATTGATGAACTAATAATTAATTATTTAAAAAACTTTGCTTTATTTAACGACTAGTTTTATAATAATATTTCATAATACCTCTTCTGTCTAAACAAATGCATTTTAGGAAATAAAATAATTCAAGGCAAACGATTAAAACTAAAAAAATAATAAAATAATGAAGAATTCATTTTTTCAAAAGCATTATGGAGAATAACAGAATACAATTTAAATGAACAAAGCAGGAAATTAGCAAAAATGTCGAAAGACTTTGCATTGTACGTTTTAGAATTAACGATTAATAAGCGAATAATAAAAAACGAATAATAAGTGGAGGATAATTCTATATAATCATTACTTTATGGTTAAATGCTTTTCTTATAAGTTTATATTCATTTATAACATAGTTTTTGAAGTATGAATTTGGATTTTAGAATTAACAAAATAGAATAACGGTTAATATTCTATTGATGATGTTTTAAGGTAAAGAAGCATGCGCTAAAAGTTCTTTTACAAAGTAAGTAATGCAATTGTAGATTTAGGAATTGATGAAATTATTTACTTATCAAATGTATAAGGTCCTCTTTTAACACATTTTTCGTTACATTCAAAGGCACCACAGTAAAAGACCATACTTATGATTCTTTCGTTAAAATTCGAGCATCGATTTATCTCCGTTTAAATAATTAGGGAAAACGGAAAATAAAAAATTTTTCCCTCGAATTGTGCACTAATCACGTGGTTTTATTATTTGGACAAGAAAAATTTTGTGACGCTTCCTCTACCTGCAGTGTAACTCTAAGAATGACGTAGAAGAACCTATAGAAACCCCATTGGCAGTTATGACAAAGTAATTGTTTTAAATTTTTGATTGTTTTAGTTAAAAGATTTCTATGAACTTTATTTACCCAAAAAGCTATTTCACAAACCATAAATATATTACACTTTTGTAAAATTTTTTATTCGAAGTTTTATATTTCTTTTAATATTCCTTAAAAAATAAATTTTTATTTTTTGAATACATGGATGCTTTTTTTAATGATTCAGTAGTTAAGTAAAGTCAAAGATCAAAAAGCAAAAGTCGATTCTTTTAAATAGTTTGTAATTTTAAGTAAGAAAACATCGTTTATAGATTAGATTATAGGAAAATAAAAAATGAATAAGTTTTTATTCTACAAAAAATAGTGCCAAATCATTGATTTCTCATCAGTATCATATTGCTGTTGTAACCATTATTTTCATTCATTTCTAAAGGGAAGAGAAACACAAAATAAATCTTCAATGAAAACAAAACAAGCTGAAAATCCATTAATGTTCATATTGAATTGAACCAGTTGTATTCCAAGCTATTGTGATGATAGACTTCTTTTGTTTTACTAGCTTTATCTTATTTATACCTGAAAATGCAATTATTTTTTCAATATCCAACTTTAAAGTAAGTAATGCCTGATTTTCGGATCGGGATACGCATATCAATTTTTTTTTCCATTAAGCTTTCTCCAAAGATATATCTTTTGCTTTTAGTATCTCAATTCAAACAAAGTTAGTGTTCGACCAGTTCAATCATTTGTTATTAGATATTGAGGTTACCATGGTCTGTGTTATTTATTGTATTAGGAAACCGATAATACAGATCATGGCAATTTTAATAGATTTTAATAGACTAGCAGCACATTTTTATTATTTCATGTCGAACATTGATGGTTTTGGAAATAGTATTTGAAAACATAATAGGTTATGTTCTGAGAACGTTTTCTTAAAATATTACTTATTTTAATATAGTTATAAACAGAGAATGTTAAATATAGTGATAGGCTGCGTTATGTGGTTTCTAAAATTTTTAATTTCTTAAAACTTCCTTATGATAAACCTCATAAATAAACCTATTTAAATCACAATTAAAGCAAAATAATTGCTGTTTTACTAATTCCATTTGAATTACACTTGAAAATATAATTATTTATTTCAACATCCAACTTAAAATGGAGTTAGGTTTCGTTTTCGTATAAGGATATATTTAAATTTTTCCATTGAGCTTTCTCCCAAAGATATATCTTTCACTTTTAGTCACTCAGTTCAAACAAAGTTATTGTTCTTCCTGCTCAATTATTTGTCATTAGATATTGAAGTCACCATGGTCTGTTTTATTTATTGTATCAGGAGCTGATAATACAGATCATGGCAAATTAAATGAGCATCCCAGACTGCGTGCAAGCTTTTTATTATTTTTATTTCTGATTTATATGGTTTTAGAAATAGTACTTGAAGACAAATTAGTTGGTTATATTCTGAAAATATTTTTTTAAAATTAATTTTTACCTTAATTTACACTGTAAAAAATTAAAACGTTTCTAAATATATGAATCAGTTACAGTGCATGCAATTTTAAGAAAACGTTTCTCAATATTTCGGAAAACTCTGAAATTGAATTAGCGTTAATGCGATTCAGTTTCATACTTTTGAAAATAAAAGAAATGTTTTGCAATTGATCGAAAACATACCATTAAATGAAGATCTCTGAGATTTTCGGAAGCGTTTTTGTCGAGTCAAAATTAGTTTCTGAACTTTTTTACAGTGTAGTTATTAACCTAGAATTACAAAATAAGTCGAGTTATTTTAGTTTCTAATTTTTGTTTTTAATTTCTAGAATTTTCTTATTGATAAAACTCATAAATAACCCTCTTGGTTAATACAGAATACTTAAAATACAGATTTGTTTATGAACAGTCATTTAATTTTCCTCCTTTCTTTAATTTTATTTATTATTTTAAAGAAAACTTATTTAAACAGAGCTAAACACTTGTAGCGTTAGATGTTAAAGTTATTCAGCTCATAAATCAGTTCTAATATTGTGAAGCGTTACTTCGGTTATCAAACTAATATTTCTTTAACATTTCTGGCCGTCTTGTAAAATACTCGCGTACCATTTTACTCCTATAATCCAAAGTATATTTAACCTTAGATATATTAAATTTGCATGTAGAGTTTTCATGTCAGTATTTTAATCTCTGTTAAATCCCTTTCATTTTTTAAATAATTGAAAAAATAAATCTAAGAGCACGTAATTTAATTGCATAGTTTTTCTTATATTTCCTTTAAAACGATTATAAACGACATTTAGCACAGGACCATTGTGACAACTGAGATAACTTGTAAGGTAAGTAACTAAAATAGTAGATTTTTTAATAATGATCAAATTTTTATGATACCACGATCACATGCACAACATATTTCATCTTATTTCAAAACATCATCCTCACAGTATGAAGGGATGGTAGAAAAATAAGTGCTTGTTAAAAAATTCCTGGGTCAATTTCTTTCAAAGACTATATAGAATTTCCATCACGCTTTGCAACTTTTTCTACTCAAACATTTTATTATAAATATTGTATGAATTAAATATAGTATGGTATTGCTGTAAATATGTAAAGTAATAAAGCATTTATTTACCTTTTACCGTAAATTTTCTGGACCACTTTTTACAATGGGGTGGCAAATGCTTTTCGTTTCTGAGTTTTGAAAAAAAGTTCAAATAAAATTGACTATGAATTCGAACAGTGGTATGGCGGTCAATAAATAAAAGTCTAAGTATCAGATTTCAGCAAATTTAATTATACATTTGCTATCTGAATTCAAATATTTTTACTGTATAAAGTACTTTCCTACATTTAATCGTAATTTTTTTCAGGAATACGTTTTCCCGTGTAGTGGCAAATGCTTTTAATTTCTGATTTTTATAAATGAAAAAAATATTAAATAACGTATACACTGCTTTAGAATAGATGAACGAGCATCATTTTATAACATATATTAGCTAATTTTCCATCTAAACTCAAAATTTCTTCCTGTAAAATGTACTTTTGTGCATTTTACCATAAATTTTCAGGAATATTTTTAAAATGAAGTGGCAGACGCTGTTTGATTCTGACTTATGTAAATAAAAAAAATTTAAATAACACATACGCTGTTTCAGATTTTAAAATAGAGGAGCTATCGTTAAGAAATGTCAGTTTAAATAGCAGATTTTAGACAATTTACTTATGAGTTTGCTACACACACACTCCAGCGCATGCTCCCGGTAAATTTGCTACATTAAATCAAGAATTCTGACTTTAAAAAGTACTTGCATACTTTTGCAGTAAATTTTCAAAAGCATTTTTTACAGTGTAATGGCAAATGCTTTGGATTTCCGACTTTTGTAAATGAAATAGTTTTGTAAAAGATGAACGGCCATCAAGAGATGACAGTTAAAATGGCAGATTTTAGCAAATTTGCTATATCAATTTAAAAAAAATTTTCTTATTAAAAAAATTTTTGTGTGCCTTTTATAGGAAATTTTCATGACTATTCTTACATCGAAGTGGCTAATGATTTTTGATTCTTACTTTTGTAAAACCATTAAAATAAGGTATACATTGTATTAGAATGGAGGAATGGCTATGAAAAAAGACAGTTTACAAAGCAGATTTCGGAAAATTTACTTATAAATTTGCTATCTCGATTAAAAAAACTCATACTATAAAAAGTACTTGCTTACCTTTCGCCGGAAATTTTCAGGAATATTTTCTACAGTGTAGAGGTGGATGCTTTTCGTTTCTGACTTTTCTGAAAAAATTCCAGCATGCAATGTATTTGAGTAAGAAAATGACCATTCAGAAAGGACAGATTTTTACAAGTCAGTTTATAAGTATTTTAAGATTTTAAAATTATAATTTTGAGACTAGGTGAGATAGGATAAAAAATCATTTATAGAGAAGTTAACTTTTCTTACTGTAATTTTCTTACTATAATTTCAGTGAATGGAAATATTTAAAATTAGCGACTACATCATGCATGAAGAACCTGACATATTTTACCAGTTTACGTTTTCTCAGAAACAGCTTTTACGAAAAATTTCTTTTTAAATATGTAATCCTTTTGAAGGAAACTTGTAAAAATAAGTTTTATCTTAAATCCTTTGTTTCTTCTTATAAAAAAAAATATATGAAGATTTTTCCTAGCGTTATTCAATGTCTATTTTTTTTTCTCTTTAAATTATATGGCGTTTAGAATACCATTCCTAAATCTAGGAAATTTTAACTTCGTTGCTAAAAAGATTGTAAAACAAAGTTTTATGACTTAAACTTTTATTACTATTTATTCCAAGAAGAATAATATATTTCTGAATTTTTCTAACAAGCTTTTTACTGATGCTATATTTCTTAAAAATGAACATTTAAAGCAAATGAAAGTTTATATTCGATCTAAAGTTTTGAGCTAAATATATATCTGTAAATATGTAAAGTAATAANTATATATATATACATATACGTTCCAAAACATGACGCAATTCAGACGATAAGGAACTTTTGAGATATTTTTAATGCTTATTTTTTTAAGAATTATTACCCATTAACTTCAGAAAACAATCTTTTATTTGTCATCTTGACTTTTTATGGCTTTTTGTAAAAGAACGATTTCTACGTCTTCAATTTAGTAAGAGAAATTTATTTTAAGCTTATGATTTAATATGGAAAAACTCGTAGAGACATTCTTTATTTCATATAAATATATATATATATATAGTAAGGATCACATTTTATATGTTGTATGCATAAAATAGTATGTTGTTATTTGAACATTTTGATATTCAAGCACTTTAACTGTAACTGAGACAATTGTATAATCATTTTCAACAGTACACTGCTAAAAAAAATTAAGAAACAAATTTTTACTCGACAAAAATGTTTCCAATTAACTGAAAAACATTTCTTTTATTTTCAATAGTACGAAACTGAATCGCATTGACGCCGATTCAGTGTCAGTTGGTCCAAAATATTCAGAAACCTTTTTGAAAATTACATGTACGGAAGCTGCCTCATAAATTTAGAAATGCTTCATGTTTTTTTACAGTTGTATACAGTATACTTGAGTACACAATATATAATATCTTTATATTATAAATTGTGTGCTCTGCTCAGATATTTAAATAATTGTAAACAATAAAGGGAGAATTCAGAAATTCACTAACCTGAAAAATTCAATTGAAAGAGCCTGGAACGCCAGACATCTCATTTGACCAAACATGTATTTGCCTGAAAAAAGTTACAAAAAACTCTTATTACCAAATATAATAGATAAAAATAGTCATTAGTTAATCAAACTTATATTTTTTTTATAAATAATGTATTAAGTATAAGTAAAATAACATATATAAATAGTATAATAAATTTTTTAAGCAATGTGCATAATTATATTATATAAAAAATACAATATGTGAATTATATAAGAAATAAATTATGTATAACAAATTTTCTAAGCAATTGCGAGCAATGTTATACGAATGATAGCGAATATTAACTAAATCTATAATAACCAAATGAAAAATACTTAGGAAAATGAGTCTTTCTAAATGTTACAACAACTAGCCTAGTCCTGTTGAAAAGATTGAACTCATGTCAAGAAGGAAAACTCCATTGTTAATGTAGATAATGAGTTCCTACTCTCAATGGCCTAAGATGTCCTTACTTCGGGCAATTGTATTATCGGAAAAATGTACCTCCCGTGAAAACGTACAAGTACACTGAGCAAAAAAATATATATCTATATATATTGACCAGAATAACTTTCCTTCTAATAATCGGATTTTCACGCACTAGGTTTGAATCTTAATGATTTCTGGGGGTGACTTTAAATATGCTAATTAATTAATGCTATCTATAAATTAATTTAGGAATTCAGACGCAAGAAAGAGCATTCTCTGAATAAACATATATATTTTAAACATAGTTGTATTCCTGACCCTCAAAATAGACGGTAAAGACAAAATTTTGAAAAAATTGGATCAAAATTTAGGATGCTTGGAAGTTTAAATATTTAGCGTCGTTCCAAAAGAGGCCAAGAATTATCGCCATAGCATAATTTGAAATTTAATCTAACCATACTCTAGTTGCGTAATCGACTAGGGAGAAATACTCCGTTGCTAGGCAACCAACTGTGAAAATAAAAAGAATGAAATAAAAAATGAAGGTATTTTTCATTTTTTTGTTATTTCGGGTCGGAGAGGCTTTTTTTTTTAAAAAAAAAAGCAGTTAATGGAAAAATATCGTGAAACTTCTAGGCAACAGATTTGTTTTCAGTTGATTACTGCCCAAAAAGCGGAGATTTTATAAATTATTTATAATTTTCCAAGATTTTAGTATTTAAACACATGAACATTATATATGGCATTATTTGTATTTAAGTTGTTTTAAACCTCCTTAAATATAAAGATTTTTCACTAAAATCAAATTTTCTTTCTTTTAATTATATGTAGGGTGGTAGGGCAAATCACGGAGAAGATTCCGTAAAAATTTTAAAATATCTGGAAGAAATTATAATGTACATTCACAAGGTTTTACATATATTTATTTTATTCCTCTACGGTGATATTTCTTTTTGTTATAATTGAAGAAATTAGTGAATGTTACGTGACATTTTACGTGACAATGAGATCTCTCCAGTAAACCATTAAGAGTGAAATAGAAAATAAAAAGTTAAATAAAAACAAAAACAAACCGCAAAAGCTGGGAAAGGAAAACCAAGGCAAAATGCATTTCCACGTTCCATGGCGAGATGGTGCGAAACTAATATCGTTAACAAAAAATTCGGCATTCATATGAATAAAGCAAGATTCCCGGGAATCAAGATGAGCTGATGATTCATTGGTGGTCAGAATTTTTTCATTATCGAGATTGCATTTATCCCCAAGTTACAAAGAATGAAAGAATGTGTAGTAATAGATTTATCGTATTCTTGAAAAGGGACTTATCTACAATGTTCCTTTAGTCTAAAGGAGTCCGTTAGTCTTCGGAGCGTGCCAAACATTTGCGTTTTCATTCTCAGGGCTCGGTAGACGTTAATGACTCGGTACGTGAATTTTTGAGTTCTCAAAATGTATTTCGACGTTTTTTTACGATTTCCTATTTTTTTTAAAGATATTGAAATTTTTATATTTCTGCTTTAGTTTCTGAGGATTCTTATTTTAATGACTCATTTAAGGAAAATAAAATATTTAATGAGATATTAAAAGTAGTTTTACGGAACATAAACGTTATGACTCCTAGATTGAGAAAAACATAATAATGTGTAATTCATCAAACTTTCTAAAAAAATTTAAAGCAGTGCGTTTTTATTTATTCATTTTTCACATATTTTTATTTTTTATTTTTTTAGTTTTTGACTGCTGCTCTGAGAATCATTTTTTAGGATGTTAAACAATTTCGTCTACAAGTGAAATTTCAAAAGCATAATGACATCTCTCCCCTGGAATCAATGTTAAGTAGTTAGAAGAGAATTAATTTGAACAAGCTAACGTCTCCAACCTATTCGAAATTTTTAGATATATATAATTTTATCATCGATACAAAATCTATTCTATATATGTTTCAGTGTATACTTAAGAACATATTTCAATAGGATTTATATTTCACCTTTCATTTTATTTTATTTTTTTGCTTAAATAACTCAAGTTATATGATTAAACGTATGAACAGTAAGTATCGTGGTAAACGGGGCTTTTCACTACTTTTCCTCACTTTTCCTCCTTTCCTTAACAAAATAAAAGCATAAGTTTTATTTCTGAAAATTTCAATAAGTTTAATTGTTTCTAACTATTTCAAGAATTAAATCTTACATCCAAACGGCTTTCAATTCTGGGTTTAATTACATCATTGTCACGTTTCAATTGAGCATAAAAGAGACGTTAACATTCCTGTCTTTTTATGGCGAAATAAAAAAACAATTTCCATTTATAATTTCCAAAAAAATTTTAAAACTATTTGCTAAACATATTAATTAAATCTATAAAATAATTTGTTATCCAAAAACCTTTTAATAGATCTTATTTCCGCATTAAGGAACGATTTGGGAATCTCTTTACAATTTTCTATTTTTAGTATTTACTATTTAACAAAATAGGGCATATGGAGCCTTTTCCTGACATAACAATAATTTTTTGAATTGTGCTGAAGCTGAGAAATGATATTAACAGCTTTTTACGCAAATTTTTTCAACATTATCCTTTTTAAAAGTGCAAGATTTTTAAGGTTAGCGGGCAAGAATAAGTTTGAACGTCAAAATAAAATTGTATGTCCATAATTTTTTGTTCATTTAAAAAAAAAACAATGCAAACTATTGTATTTTTTGCAGTGCACATATTCGCATTTTCATTTTTGAAATAAATAAGAGACAATGAAAAATGACGATCAATAATTTATCTTCATTTTTCGAAGAAATAATACACCTAGTAAATAATCAGCTGTCTGCATCGAATAATTTTGATAAGCAAAATATTTTTTATTTACTGACAAGATTTAATTCTCAGATAGCTGGCAAAAATTTTAATTTTCATATAATAAAAACTAGACAATAATTTCAAAAAGAATTTTACTTTAAAGGAAAACATAAATTAAAATACTAAAACAATTGATTATTTTATTAATGGGAAAAGAATATACGTGGTAGAGTAAAGAATAAGATTTTCAGAATTGTTAAATTTTAGTTAAGTAGTTGGTAAAATAATTCTGCGGTAATTAACAAATTTATTTTAAGATTAAGACGATATATAAGATGTTGAAAATTTTTAAGATGCTTAAAAATATTAACTACGTATTCATATAAATAATTATAAAATATATGTTGAGGAAAGTGATAAATACATGATTAAAAATCTATGCATACGTTTGAATATTATTGAAATTGTATCAACTATTTAATGAACAAACTAAAAAATTAAATTTAAAAAAACTGATGTTTAATCACATTCTACCAGAAACATGATTTTATAAAACTCGACATTCGTTGAGTAAAATGTTTTTTATTCAATAACATGTTTTATTCAAATCTCTTTATTAAGTTATGAATACATTTATAGACGAAAAAAAAAGAAACATCATATTTTGTATTTAAAAAAAAGGATCAGCAATCGGTTATTAGCGAACAAATATGAATGAAATTTTATGCTACGCAAGCGTAAATCAAATTATTTAATCACAGAATTATTAAATCGCCCCGATTAAATAATTCTTCCTTGTCTCCAGATTATTTTTCTTTAAATTGATTAATTTCATTTTTTCTTCACTTCTACGAAGTAAAAGCTGTTGAAACTTTAGATTTTGCAATAGAAAAATGCGTAGATTAATATGGTATAAAAATCTTACCTCATAATTCAAATATAATAAATAATCAAGAATAATAAATATCAAAAATAATAAATAATTATTTAAAATTATTTATTGCATGAAATTATTTTTTTGAAAGCGGGTTTTATGAATGAGTACAATTTTTTTATATTGCTTAATTCGTTTTAAAAATATGATCTAAAACGCAAAAACTGAAATTAACATTAAGGGGTCCGAATTTTGGATCGTACTCTTGACCAAACCATGGGGTCCAGATTTCGCATATGGCAGCTACCCCCTATATTTTGAAGGTTTAAAATAAAAATATGTAAAAAAAAATATCTGTTTATTCAGAAAAAGTAGTATCTGATTTTGTAACTTAATTAGCAGTTAGCACTACAAAATTATCAAATTTAAGATCACCCCCAGGAACCAAAAAGATTTTTCAGGTTCATGTCTTATATGAATATAGTTAATGAATATAGTTCACTTTACCGTTCTACCCGCTCTAAGGGAACACTAAAATATACGATGAGTTTTACCAAAGTGCGTTGGTAATGACTTTTGGTAAAATTTGAAATAAAATTTGGTTTTATTAACATGCTGTTTGGTAGTAAAAATTGTAACATTTTGAAACTTAGATCATGGCCTAAAAACCATTTATTCGGTTAATTTTAGTTTTCAGTTTCGTATTTTTATTATATGTGTGGTAATAAGAACTGTAATTTTGAAAACCAGAGTTTCTGATAAACCTTTACCTTACGAACTGACAATTTACCAAATAAATGGTTTAAGTACTTTAAATTTAGGTTTTACTATCAGAACTATGGTTTTTTATGATAAATATAATTAGCACACAAGTACAATAACTTTATCAGAATTTTTTTCACCGTTTAGGAGAAATTAATTGCGCAGAAAACCGAGTCGGGCATTTGAGTTGTCAGGCAACCGAATGTCGAGCAAAAGGCTATATCTGTATTTAAAAAAAAAAATAGACTGCGAGAGTAATTCTAATAAACTATTCAGTACTTCAAAGAGCCTACAAATAATCTTCTAATTTTTCCAATAATTAATCAACCTCATTGTCATTCAGAAATTTATTGTTATTAACTCACTTGGAGTTCTCATAAAACTTAACAAAAGAATGAACCGACGTGTAATGACAAATTTAGAATTTTCTTATCATCTTTAATAAATGACATCGGCTATAATTCATTGATACTTCTTTTAGGCTCATTAATGATTTGTCCCCAAAAATATAAAAAAGCACTACTAAAAAATCGATAAAAAGGTCGATTGTTATTTTTAAGGACTTATCTAGTTCTCGTTCATTAGAAGAACTAATTAAGATACTTTTCTAAAAAGCTGCTTCTCTCTAGAAATCCAGTAATCTTTTTAATTGATAAGTAAAAGTCCAGAAAAATAGCAGAAGTAAATGGCTATTATCGGTGTCCGGAATGCATGAGATTTTAATAAAATATAAGAAACACTTTTTACATACAGTTGCCAAAGTTTAAAGCTTTATTCTAATTTATATAAAAATATGGAGCGAGTGTAGGGATAAAAAGAAATACTAAGCTTGAGGCAATATATATATATATATATGGGTCATTCTCACGAAAACTGTCATTTTTCAGTTCATNATGCTATTCTTAAACAAATTACCAAGTTTTAACTTCATAGGTTTGTCCAGTAATCTTACCTGCCATGTAAAACGATTTGAATTGAGAAAAACTGATATAAACAGCAAACTTTGTATAAATAACTTTAAACGATATACGGAGTTTGCAAACAATTGCAATTTAAAAAATGGGTGCATTATTTTTTGTTTCATTGAGTGGTTTTAGAATTTTTACTAAAGTTTTATGACTATCATTCCATACTTGATGCCAAATTGCTGAGAATAAACAAGCCATATCTTTTTTATTCTTTTTATATCGAAAAGTTTGCTTGGAAAACGCCTCTAAATCCCTTAATTTATAACAATCATACATCACTAGAAATGAGAAATATTTTGTTCAAAACCACTATTCAATAAACAACTGAAATTGACCAGAAATAATTTATTTTTCTATTTCCATAATTTTGATTAAGAAAAGTTATGTTGTGTGGTGATTGCGCTAATGGTTTTCTAAATAGTGAACTGCGCTTCCCCTTGAGAAGGGTTGGTGAACTGCTCTAAAAGCAACCCATTCCTGTTTCAATCATGCACAGTATATATCTTGCCAACAATGTAAGCCAGAAAGAAGGATGCAGTGGAAGAGACAATTAGAATTAAAGTGATCAAACTCCGTGGTTAAATTTTATGTATAACCACAACCCGGTATACATTTTCTCGGAATAAAGTTAACATCATCATAGTTGGTCTTTCTCTGAAGATTTCTCGATAATCACTTTCAATTCTTTTCATTAATTGCAAGAAAAGCTTTCTTGTTCCTTTATAAAGCATTGTATTTTCATCACTCATTTGAACCACCATAATATCTGGTTTTGCTTATAAATCTTGTACAGTTCAAATCTCCAGTTATTGTTTTCATTTTCACCACCAAGTATACTCCGCAAAATCTTTCTTTCAAATATTCCTCCAGTTTTGTCACTGTCCAAGCCTCAGAAGCCAAGACTGGCTTCACAAGAGTTTTGTAGATTAAGAACTTTGTTTTTTCAGTTCTCATTTATATTTCTACAGTACACTCTACACTGATTCTTTAAATGCATAATACTTAAAAGAAAATAGTACCAGTGAACATATTATAATCTAGTTGCAATCCGGGCATAAATTGGCATAATATGTTTCGATACATTGCTTTCGGCCAGGTAGAGTGGTTATATATATATATCGCATGTTGATTAGAAGAGGTGTTTCTTGAAGCCTTTGCTAAGTTATCGCTCACACAAACTAGAATTCACATACTGTTAGAAGTCAGGTTTATAATTAAAGCCATTACAGATCGACAATTACTCATGTTTGGCGTTTTGAAAATACGGTGATCATTATCTAAGGTAGTGTTTTGCCTAGATTATCTATCAAAGTTTCGTAAAAAGAAAAAGGCCTTTGAAGAATATATATATATATATATATTTGAGAAAAAAAATTTAAATCAAGAATAATCCAACTAGCATTTAAACATTTCACAATAGAAAAATATCCACAATAAAGGAACAAAAATGAAAAAAGTACGAACTGTCAACCATGGTCACGTCATCGGAAGGCACTACCATGCTGTCACTGCGGAAGCAGTTTCTGCTGTTGATTAAGCTCTTATTGCTGTTGTGACTTGTTATAGTATGTGTTTTATTTCTTTTTTTTTTAAGTTCTCAATTATCAATCTTGTTGCCTTATGCATTTAAATTGTTATTTTATTATTACTTATGTTGCCTATTGTATTATGCTTCTCATCAGGATGCAATCCTCTTAGGGGTATATCGGTTTAAGGACAATCATCCTAAAATTGTATATCCTATATATATTTAAATCGTAATAAAATGTATAACCAAGTGATAAATTTCAGAAGAAATATAGGTAAATCTTTAGCAATACAAGGAACAATTTAGAATTAATTTCACAAATATATAGCTCTAATAAGATCTAGCAAAAGACCTAAATATTTTTCTGAGTTATACACTTTGCGCTTAAGCCCTAATTAGTTATAAAGGGCAGTGCAACGTCTAGTTTTAGTAAGTAGAATGTGGATAAAAATTTTCTGCAATTAAATATATAGAATTAAATATAATCTTCAATTGAATATATAAATAGTTTTAAGGAACTTTGATTTTCCACCCCAGATGAACTATTGACTACTAGCATTAAATAATGTAAGGGCCGACAAGGTAGCATCATTTTCGCTTGAAGTTTTAAAATGAAAAATCATGCAAAATGTTCCAGACGTATTGGATTCAAGAAAGCGTGTGAAATTAACTAGAGTGTGAATTTCTCACTGAGCTGATTTGGTAAACAATGTAAATTCCAAGGAATGCGTTGTCTTTAATTATATTATTCGTTGTATATTCTTCAGATACAAATAGAGGATATAATATATAGTTAAAATCCTAAGTATTATTTAGAATAGTATTCGAATTAGGGAGTAACAAAGTTTTAGGTCTTTAGGAATCAACAACTGAGAGTGGAATACTTACTATCTGGATTGTCTATTTATCACGTAAAACTGCTTCAAAATTCTGCAATATCTTTCGATTATCTTTTATTCGAATTAATTTTAGTTTCTCTTTTCCAACTTATTATGTTTACCTTCGCCAGTTTTTTAATAAGGTATTAACGTTTTATTAAAACATAGTAGGGTTTATCAGTTGTTGAAAAAAAAAATTCCCCTCCACAGAGGATCAAAATTGTGATGGCATGTCTTCGGATCATCCTCCGGGATGTTTCCCAGACTGTCGCCAATAGCCCAATGTGCAGCTCTAGTGCGATGTAAATTAACAACAACAACAACAACAGTTGTTGAAAAAAGGGAGAGTTTAAGAATTATTTTGTATTATAAAATTTTATTAAAATATCATTTCTTCTCTCACTGTAATTAAAAAATTGTTATATTGCGGAAAAGTTCTGGCAGCAAAGCTACCAAAGATTGTCCATATGCTACGGAAGAAACATGTTGACAGAAATATCCTGCAACAAAACACTATAAAATATATCTGTACGACCCAGATATTTTCCGTAGGTCATTATACAGCAGAGAAATTCGGCATAAAGGTAGTTGCTGTTGTCGTTGTAGTGCATTTACATGGCACTAAAGCTGCACAATGGGCTATTGGCGACGGTCTGGAAAACATCCCTGAAGATGATCCGAAGACATGCCACCACAATTTTGATCCTTTGCAACTGGGGATCCCCCTTGCTTCGGTAGCCCGACGACCTGCGCGCAAAGTCGAGCACTTTACGGCAGAACAGTTTAACGAGGACCAATACCGCACACCCTCGGTCTCTACGCAGACTAATCCAAGTGGTCAATCCAACTGGCTGCGGTCAGTTTGCACACTGACCGCAGCCAGTGATGCTTGACTTCTGTGATCTGCTTGGAGCCGTGTCTTAGCGATCAGTCCACTGCGGGACGAATGTAGCTCTATACCTTCTGCTTTGCATAGTGAAATATTTTTAGATTTTTGATTTGTTTTTTATTATTCCGTTAAGAGATCAAGAATCATCCCGCTAAAGAGAATTGTCGTAAAATTTTTAGTATTTTTTTCATCTTTCAGATGTTCGGAAGCAGGATACGAACCCAGTATCTTTCTGGCATGAGGCCACCTTCTTCACCGATATACTAATCGGTCAGCATCTATTTCAAAGTATTAAATTATTTGTCGCTCTATGAAACCAAAGTTGTTTCCAACAGATACAATAAGCATCAATGGTTACAGATTTGTTAGCAGAAAAATCTCGTTTGACTTATGACGATGCAGTTTAACATCAAATTTCTGTAGTTTTAGAGAGCAGAAATTTTCTATTAGGAAAGTTACAGAATTATTATGATTTTTAACGGAAATTTTTTTACAGTGCAATGTAAAAGTTTTTAAATGCCTCAAATTAAAATTAAGTAGAGTGTAATTTTTTCTGAATTAGTGAGCTTTATGGGCAAATCTCTAAAATCTTGATAATAAAAAAAATAATAAAAAATAATAGGCATACTATTTTTACACCTCCAGAATTGTTTGAAAATGTATAAAATATCAGAAAATAATCCTGAGCATCGAAAATTTTGGTGCGCTTATAAGTATAAACAAAAAATCAAAATTTTTGAACCAATTTGTCTAGGTTTATAACCACAAACTGTCATTCGGTGAGGTTACAGTTACGATGTCAAGACCGTAATCAGACGTAGATCTAAAAAGTAATTGTTAAAATCAATCAAAATTATGATCACACGTTTGTCATTGCCTAATTTATTTTCTGTGCTGTGCATTGCGTTCCATCTGAGTAAAGTTTTCGATCTATTATCTAGGTTGTCCAGACCGTAACCCTGTCAAACCGTAACCTCAGGATTAATTAATTGAATTTAACATATCAGAACTTAGTTTTTTCCCTATGTTTTACTAATTGAAGATATTTTTTTAAAGAAAATAATTAAAGTAAGCCTTTTATACATTTTATAACAATTTAACTTAATATTAAATTTTTTCAATTCATTTATGATACTAATAATTTTTGATGAAAAATAAAGGGTAAACATGGATAAAATTATTAAAAGAAAAAATTGCTCAATAAAAGAAAAATAGGTTCAATAAGTTTATAGGTTTATTAAATAAATGATACTTTTGTCGTTTTTATGATTTTTAATGAAATGTGTATAAATCTAGAAAAATTAGTTCAAACACTTTAATTTTTTGTTTATATTTATAAGGGCATCAAAATTTTCGAAGTTCACGATTATTTTCTGATATTTTATGCGTTTTCAAACAATTCTGGATGTGTAATAAATAGTGTGCCTATTATATTATTATTTCCTTTATTATCAAAAGTTAAAGGTTTTAGAGATTTGCCCATATAAGTTTTAAGATATACGTCATCTTTTGATCAATGTGTTGCGTACTTTTCAGATACAATTAGAGTCTATGAGTAGCTCAAAATTATAAGCATTGTTAGGACCAACTTATGTAATAGGTTAACCCAAATTTATATATCAATGTAAACCAATAGCAATCACGTAAAAGGAACTTGCTTTTTTGATTACCTAGTGCAATCATATTAATTTTTGCCAATTTAAGTTACCTCGTAAAACTGATTTATATTTAACATTATTTCTCGATGTTTTCGTATTTTTTTATTTTGTTATTATTTTCTCGTTTAGCATTTCTCTATCTTCTAGCACTCTTACGATACAATCTTCAATCGTAAAAACTTCTTTACATAATATAAAATTCTAAAGATGGAAGCAAAATTGGTCGAATAGTTCTTGAGAAATTGAATTTTAGAAATATAACTTCTTTGAAATTCAATTTCTTAGGAACTTTTCGAGCGATTTCGTTTAAATTTTATATTTTGACGCGTAAAATTGCATCCTTTAAAATGATGCAAAAATTTTATACCATACAATTCAAAAAATTTTCGACTATTCAAATAATAAAAAAAGGTAAATATTCACTAAAAGTTATATTTTTCATGGTATCATCTTAAGATAAGCGAATTTTATGGTTGTGAAAAAAAAGTTTTTAATTAACTTAAAAAGTTCTCGAGATATGGCGAAATACGCAAAAAATTAAATTGACATTAATGAATCCAAACTTTGCACGGCACTCCTGATCTGATCAAACAATGCGGACCATATTTCCCAGTTTGCGGCTACCTCCTATATTATAGGGGTCAAAAATCCGAATCCGTAAAAAAAAAAGGTATGTTTATTCAGAGAAAGTTCGTTTTTGTGTCTGATTCCATAACTTAAAATATCGTATATACTAAATAATTAGCATATTTGAGGTCACCCCCAAGAACTATTAAGACTGAGTTTCAGAACGCAAAGATCAGATCACTAGATCACAAGTTATTCAGGTGGACTGTTTTTTTTTTTTTGCTCACTGTTTTACATGAAGAAATTAGTGAATTTTACTTTTTTAAAAATAAAGCAAATAAATATTAAATTTCAATCTTAGAAATGTTAAAAATGTTTTGAATGCAAATCGCGAAAAAGAAAAACATTTTAAAATATTATTGTTTTTCTTCAAACTGTGGTAAAAAAATATAATTGAAGAATAATATTTTTTCTAATACAATTTTTTAAAAAAAATCTTTGTAAATAGTCTTATAAATGACTGGAAATCCTTTTGTGTATACTTATGGAATAAAAAAAGCTGCAAAAAAATCAAGACGAAGCCAGCGTTCTTATAAACCTTTAAAATGATCTCTTAGAGCTTCCTAAAAAAGGAAAAAATTAAATTTTAAGTGAAAAAACTTCGTTTCCATTTTTTTTTTCACTTTAAAAAAACAACCATTGATGAAATGTATGTGGTGAGGAAAATTCTGATCAGGATTTAGATGAAGAAGGGATAGAAAAAATGAATCCAGCTTTCAAATGTTCAAAAACGGCTGATGCAAATTATAATCAGTGTGACAGCATGTTACAGCATGTTTTTGCTCTTGCACTATTTTTTAGTTATTTCTTGTACAATATTTCTTTAAATTTAAAATCAAAATATAAATTCCTCAACAAAAAACAACTTCATTTATAGTATTCTTTACTTAAGAAACATATATTTTATTCATAAAACTCATGATTTTGTAATGTTTTTTATGACTTTATATTACATATTTAAACTGATTATTAACATTATTATAAAATATTTTCTTATAATATGTAATAAAATTTCGTAATTTTTAGTGTTACCTTAGAGCATGGTAAAAAAGCCATTTATTCAGTTAAATTTACTTTTCAAGTTTGCATTTTTTTTCTAAATGTGTGATTTTAAAAATTATAATTTTGAGAACCATAACTTATGGTAAGCAGTAACCACATTAGCTGAAAAATTACCAAATGAATGGTTTAAATACCGTACATTTTCGTTTTATTAATCAAAAATTTATCTTACTTTCTAACACATATGTCATTACCATACAATAAGACAATTTTGTCAAAACTTTTTTCTCCCTGTACAATATACAATACAGTAATATGTAATCTGAAGTCGTTACATAAATACAATATAATAATGTTACATATTTACAATACAGTAAATAATATAAAATAATTAAAATAGAGTTACATGTAGTGTAATGTTCTAATGTATAATACAACATCTAAAGCTGAGCTCATTTTTGACTTTGGAACACTTATTCAAACTTTTATCTAGTTTTTCTTATTATATTTAAGAAAAACTATATATAGAGTAAACTAACCAGTGAAGGAACACTTAAGCTTCGCTTGCCTTTCAAAAAATCATATTAATTTCAAACTTCGCAATTTTAGTTAAATAACAGTGTCAACATATTTGATACTAATTGCAAATTATGTAAGAAAATTGTAGAGAACTTACATATCATTTTAAAGTTTTGGAGGTTCAAATAACAAGTAGTAAGAAGACCAAGTAAAGGAACAGCTCTTACCAGTGAATGAACACCCAGTAAAGGAACACTTAATTTTGGTTATTTTTTAATGTTCTTTATGAATTTATAATCCATACAAATATTTAAAA
Organism: Parasteatoda tepidariorum; assembly: GCF_043381705.1. NCBI lineage: Eukaryota > Metazoa > Arthropoda > Arachnida > Araneae > Theridiidae > Parasteatoda > Parasteatoda tepidariorum. The sequence goes on along the minus strand of NC_092215.1, from coordinate 51,648,053 downwards.
ACAAGCCTATTCTTGAAATTATAACATATAAATACTTGGAAAATGTTAACTTTTTTTTGCAGTCATGAATTGAAAATTAAAGTGTCAACATATTAGCACATACTGTTCATTCACTGGAAAATCTATGCCCAATAAAGGAACATGACTGTTCCCTCACTGGTGAGAAGTTATTTTTCGTATTTTTAACATACTTTTGATGCGGAATATCACTAAAGGTAAAAGAAAATTAAAGTTTATCTTTTATTTTCATTAACTTAGAAAAAAACCCAGCAAAGAAACATTTGTTCCTTCACTGGTTCTTCATCGTTTGGTGATCCAGTGAATAAACACCCCCTTATCTCAGTACTTTATTATGCTATGATGCTTAAAACAAAATAAAACGTAACTTCAATAACTACACTTTGAATTCTCCTTTTCACAGTGAGAAAAATAAAACTATTACATGCAATTAATTCCACTTCAAACACATAAATACAAACACTCACCTTATAATTTTTTCAAAGAAACAAGCTGTTGCTGAGATTACAACAAATTGAAAAATTTTTCCAGAGAAGTCCATTAGACCAGGTAATCCAAAACATTGCTAGATGACTTCCTATTGTTTGGTAGTAAGCTATTGTCACCAATCTAAGGAAAAACTTTCAAATTCTTATTTTTAATCAATATATATGAAATGTTCCTTCACTGGTTGTTCTACCCTATATAGAGAAAAAATTTCTGAATATTTTTTCAATTAGGACTTTTTAAAATGTGGGTACATGTGCCGATAGCAAAAAAAAATAAAGTCTATAATTTCCTTCAGTTTCCATAACGCGATAAAAAAANGCTTTTAGAAATCCAGTAAGAGGCACTGGCTTCCCCAGATGGCCACCCTCAAAAAGCAGGCAAAGAGAACACCCTGCTTTTTCTTCTTTGCCATTAGCATATATATATATATATATATTCTCTCATTGAGAAAGGCATGACCTATAATTAAATAAAAAGCAGAATCTCAAATTTTGTTTTCCGGAATAATTTTTACCATTTATTTTTATCTGAACAAAGAGGCGAACCTTCTTAATAATAATAATAATAGAAATTTGAAAAAAATAATCAATTTTCGTGATGCAACCCGAATATTTTACGACTTCATATTGCATATTTACAATACATATAGACAAGCTCATTTGCAGTTTCAGAATACTAATTCCAAATTTTATCTAGTTTTACATGTTACAACCCATCAAAAAAATCATGTATTCTTTAAAATATTGCTTGAATATAAGTTTATGGTTTCAGTTGAATAAGCATGTATCAACAAAACATTTATGTTTTACGTTAACTAATTAAAACAACAACAACAACAAAAATGCATGTGTTGCACCTCTTTTGTTCCCAAAAATTCTTCATATTGTGCAATTTCAGAAATTTCTTTTTCCTTGCCCTTTATATAAAAGAGAAAGAAAAGAATGCATAAGTAAATGAGAAATGTAAATTTACCCTCGATAAAGATGTGGCCAATATATAAATAAAAAAAAAACTAAAATTTTGATTTCCTGGAATAATCTTTATCATTTTTTTCCTTTTCTATATAAACAAAGAGGCGAGCCTTTTCAAAAATAAAAAAAAATAAAACCCTTCGAACACTCTTGCTTTATGCTCGTTCGCTAAAATGCTTACATTTGCCGTCCTAGTCAAAATTTTATTTACTTTTCCTTCAAACCATCACAGAAATCGTCTTTTTTTGCATAGTTTATTCAAAATGATTTGAGCATTTTTCAGGCATTCGTAAAACCATTAATACTTGCTCCAATGTTCTTTTTTTTATTTTTATATTTTTTTTAAAGGCAAAGAGATTTTGAGTTTCATATTTTTATTTTAATGAACAAATATTTCTATCATGGGGCTATTTTTGGAAATGGATTTAATAAATGTGAAGGGAAGTGTATTATAAAAAATCTAGAGAGTGGTTGGTTGTATTTGTTTTAAATCTTAAAGAATTTCATAAAATTTGAAATAATATATTCAATAAAGATTTTCAGTTATAGATAATTATTTTGAGGGAAAATTGTTAGCAATGTAAATTATATGGAAAAATATTTTAGCAGTGCTTTGGATGTATTTCATCTTATAGTAAAGAATTTTTTGGAAAAGTATAAATATTATTTTTCAATATGTCATAAATTGCGGAGAAAACAAAATTGATTTATTAATGTTAAGATTTATTTGTTGTTATCTTAAAGAACTTTTTAAAAAAAGATGAACTGTTATTTTCAATAAGGATTTTGAGTTATATGTGGTAAATTTTGGAGAAAATTAATGTTTTAGTGTTTGGATATATTTATTTTTAAATTGAAAAATACTTTTTTTTCCTTTGTTTTAAATAAACTAATATTTTCAATGTGGGTTTTGAGTTATATGCTGCAAATTTTAGGAAAAATTAGTGTATTAGTGTTTGGATATATTTCTTTTTAAATTAAAAAATGCTTTTTTTTCTTTTTTTTAAATAAATTAATATTTTCACTAAGGGTTTTGAGTTATATGCTGTAAATTTTGATAAAAATGAATGTATTAGTGTTTGGTTAAATTTTTTTTATATTGAAAAATGCTTTAAAAAATTAAGCCTGAATGAAAATTATTTATTTTTCTCTCAAACCATCAAGGAAATCGTATTTTTCTTGCATAGCTTATTCAGAATGATTTGAGCATTTTTCCGGCATTAGTAAAACTATTAATACTTGCTCTAATGTTTTATTTTTTTATTTTCATATTTTTTTAAAGGCAAAGAGATTTGGTGTTTCTCTTTCTCATTTTAATGAAGAAATATTTCTATCTTGTAGCTATTTTAGAAGTGGATTTAATAAATATGAAAGAAAGTGTACTGTGAAGACATAGAGAGTGTTTCAATATTTTTGTTTTTAACTTGAAGAATTTTATAAAATTTGAAATTATATTTTCAATAAGAGTTTTGAGTTATATGCTTTAAAATATTGGGTAAAATAATTTTATTAGTGTTTTAATGTGTTTAATGTTATAAATTTTGGAGAAAATTAATTTATTAGCTGTTGGGTATTGTAAAATTAAGAAACAAATATTGTAAAATTAAAAAAAATTAATTGAAAAAAACTGAACTGATATTTTTAATAAGGGTTTTTAGTAATACGCTGCAAATCTTGATGAAAACTGATTTATTATATATTATTATAAATTAGTTTTCACCAAAGTATTTTATATAATAATTCTTATATTGAAGAATTTAAAAAAAATTGAACTAATATTTTCACTAAAGGCTTTTAGTTGTAAATTTAGAAAAAGAAATTAATTAGAGTTTGGATATATTTATTTTTATATTGACTTTTTTTAAAAAAACAATTCAAACTGATATTTTTAATGAGGGTATTAAGTAATATGCTGTAACGTTTGGAAGCAATTAATTTATTTTTAGTTGAAAATATTTATTTTTGTATTGACAAATGTTATGAAAATTGAAATACATTTTCAGAAAACGTTTAGAGTCATAATATTGCAAATTTTGTGAAAAATTAATTCTTCATTTACTTAACGTTTAATGTGAAGAAAATCATCTTATAAAATAGTGAATAAGTGTATAATTAACTTATAATATATAGTGAATGCATAATAACCATATGAAATATGACACAGAGTGGTTTGGTTGGTTAGATAAGCATAATTTACAATATTCTTAGAATATATCTGCAAAAAAGTTTCTAAATGTCTTTTGTATGGAGGAAACAGATACAATTGAAGAAAATGAGCCGAATGCGATGAAACGACAGGATCTTGGTACAAATTTGTTTAAAGTAAAAAAACAAATACTCCAACGAAACTAAATAACATTGAATGATTGATTTTCACATAAGAACCACTCCATTTCGAGAAGCTACATTTAAATATGCAAATTAGTTTGTATGGATGCTTTGGTTAATACTCCGAAACTATTCGGTAGATTAAGCAAATAATATAAAAAAGGGGAAAAAGATGAAGTTTCCGTAAACATAATGCAAGTCACTACCCTAAGGTGGGTTGCTGTATATAAAGGTAAGAACAACATTTAGGGACACAGTAGCAGAGGTTCTTGAAAAGGGTTTCTCCTCTTCTGTCCACTAAGGTTGAGGAGAAAATAAATTCTCCTTCTATTTATTATTGGTTTTGCCTTCTATTTAATACTGTACTATTAAGATATATTTGCATCAGCCATATTGATCAAATCTGCTTATACATTTTGCCATAGAAAGAACAACGCACCTAACCATACATGTTGAGTTGTTCAACGACTGGCTCACAAGTGACGTACCTCCTTCACTTTGCTTCTTATACGCATGCGCTGGATTAGTACTTATGATGCTCTGCTATATCTGAGTAAGTTCCTTCCCCTGTAATTTGTTTTTCTGGTATAGCATACCACACAGAGCAGTTCCCCGCTTTAGTAAAGTGTTCGAAGAGCTGGACTTCTTCTTTATATATTCTATGGATTAAATTCAAAATTTGGATTTCTTTATTTAAAATAATTTATTTCAAAATTTGTAAAAATTGTAACTGTTGCATCTAAAATGTTTATATATTGTTATTATTATTATTATTTATTATAGTGATAGTGAAAATATAAATATTGCTAGAAATTATACTTGGAGGAACGAGATTTATAATTGTGTGCAAAATACTTTCGATATTCTTAAACAGTTCTCCAATCGTGAAGGAATATTTAAAAATCGAAATTAATAATAAAGGGGCCAAAATTTAAACCGATTTTTAAAATAAATTATTTTGAGCTTATTTCCAGATTGTGAGTATTTTTTCCTCATATTTTGAGTGTCAATAATCTGAATCCACGAAAATAGAAAAGTATATTTATTCAGAGAAAGTGTGCTTTGTAACTTAGCATAAAATATGCACAAATCGATTAGCTTATTCAAAGTTAGACACTCGAGCATTAAAATTTCTTACACTGTTAGAAAATTCATTCTAAAATTATACTAAAAAAACCGACAACAGTCTGTTCATCCAATTAATCGAATTTTACGGTAAAGAATATTTTTAACTTGTACGGTTTTGAAACCGTTTGCAATTAGTACGGTAACCATGAATACAAAACTATACGGTTTGTAACCATTTGTAACTAGCATGGTTTCAAAACCATAAAAAGAAATGCAGCTGTACATTGGAGATAGTTTAGCAGTTTTATGGTGTTGCCATCTACGCGTGAAAGTATTGTATTCTAATGACCCATGGTGGCAAATTGGGGAGTGCAGGACAATGGAAACTCTTCATGCATAGAAGGAAAGAAGGGGAAAATATATTGTGGTGTCGATGCTGAGAGATGAACCTCAATTCTGTCGGTCATGATTGATAGATTAGCCCTCTATTCTTGACTATAATATATATTCATCTGTGAGGAACTTAGTGGCTTTATTAGGTAGGTTTAGTAGTGGGTTAATAAAATTCTGGCTCTTTAACCGTATTTGGTTAAAGCAGTTAATAAACTGTTTTTTCACCGTTAACAGTTTGAATATCGTCTTTTTTATAGTTATTTAGCTGTTTTGTTTGAATTTGATAAAATGACAAAATATATTGTTATTTTATCATTTTTATCATCTAATAGTGAATTGAAAGTACGTGGAAATACAATCCCTTTATCAAAAAGTGTTTATTTATTCTTTTTTGCGTATTATGGGCTATAAGGCCGATTGTTATGGGTGAAAGAAAAATAATATGGATCTTCTTCCTGCCCCATTTAATTCTAAAAAACAAGAACTTCATAACACAAACAAACTCAATTTTCTTATATTCGGTGGTTTTAGTGAACGTGTTGTTACTATGCTTACCGAAATGAAAATTCAGCATTGTCACGCATTGTAATTGTGTTGACTATACACATATAAATTCGGCACGTACAAAGGGAGGGGATAAGTTTTGGGCCTTGCTTAGAAATGGCGCTGGAATACCAATTATTACGATTGCGTTTTAAAGATTCATCTTTTTCTTGACCTCATGAGAATTTAGGATTTTTGTTTGATACCAAAAAATTTGTTTTCTTTCGTATGAAAATAAGATGCTCGCATAAGTTTCAACAGGAAAAATGAAATTTGAAACTTGGATAGACTTAAACAGATTTTTAAAGGTCGATTTCACTAGTAGTGAAATCAAGTCAAGAGCCAAATTCTATATTGATAAACTCCTTCTCTTTAAAATAGAATTAAAACGTCATTTTCGAAGCTTCGCTTGACTAGAAAATAAAAGACAGTTGAAGTCACTTCAGAATTTAAAACTATGCGAATCACTTTGACGTTAGGAATTATCTGGTCCTCAAAAACTGAAAAATAGCTTGAATTTAAAGAAAAAATTGCTGAGTCATAAATTGGCTAAAAATTACAAATTTGGCAAAAATTTTTCGCCTAGAAGAAAGTCCTTAAAATCAATTTGTATTCTTCTATCCTTGCTAATTTTAATGCGACCAGACTATGCTCGGTAAAATTCTCTCTTTCTTAAGAATTTAACGTATTCCAAACCTGTATTTTTTAAAATTCTCTCCAGTGAATATTAAATGTCCCAATTTTTCTGAAAAGTAGGGAGTGTTAAAAAAAGGCGATAATACATTTCAGTTTATAATGCAATACATTTACTCCATATGTCTTTTTTCTGTCATAATTGTTATTTCAAAGAAGCAGACATGTGAATATGTATTGTATATAAACCTATACATTCTGTATTCTTTATAAACGTGGATATTCAGGCAAAGAATAAATTGAACTAAGAATACCATTTTGAAAAAAAAATCCGCTGCTTTCTGAACAAAACTAATTTTAGATTTGGAATTCCCCCACTAGAGTTGGGTAAGAGAAAGTACTTGTATAAATGCCTCAAAAAATTTTCTCACAGTGTTTTTATTACTTGTAACAATTATAAAAACAACACATTATAGCTAAAAGTCTTTATTTCGTATTTTACAGGAACATGTTCAGGAACAAAATAAATGATATACCGCAATTTTTACAGCTATAATTACCGTAAAATTACTAAATCACTCTAATTAAATATATATTACTGTAAAAAGTACGGTACAATATTTTACAGTAAAAATCAAATTCACGGTAAAGTGGATTTTATGGATAATGCACTGGCACTTAAAGTGCTGGTGCTTTATAACGTAATTTGATCAAAAATGTTTTGAGCGTATTTATTATTTTCAAATTTTTAAGGTGTTTAAATTTCTACACTATTTCAAACTATTTAATATGTTTTTCTGAGCAATAAATTAGTCAAAAATTCCTTTTTTTAGACATTTATATCCTAAGAAATGTTATATCTTACTTCATTCACATTTTATCGTAAAACTGTATAAAGTCATAAACGATATAAAAACTTGTGTACATAAATATTCAAAACTTTTTCCTATCATTAAGTTTAATATTAAGTAAAATCTAACAATCTAAATAACAATAAAAACATAATAACAAAAATATAGTGTTGGAGGGGCTTATTTTGTACATAAAAAATGTAACACTAAAAGCAGGGCCGGATTTAAGCTTGGCGGGGCCCTAAGCTACTGAAAATGATGGGGCCCTTTTAAGTTCAATTCTATTTCTATACACCTAAAGTAAACTGTCGTATTTTTTATTGCTGAATATTAACATTATATTATTAAAAATTTGATAATATTGCTTGATTGTTAAATATATTGATTGTGATGGGACTATAATGTAGAGCCTTTCTATTATTACACATATTTTTTGAACGAGGAAAAAAACAGAAACTCATTTTAAGAACATCATAAGCACAGAGTAAAGATTTGGTATGTTAGAAGAACCATTATATGTTTAACAGAGTTTTTTTTTTTGAAATTCTGAATCTATGTTATTTGAAATTTTAAATGAATTTTTTTTTTTTTTGCAATTTTTTTTTTTTAAATTGTTTCTTTTTTAAACGTTACATTTCGCTTTGCTGCTCTATGACTTAGAAACATGAAATTATGAAGGTGTGTCAAGAATAAGCAAGGAGTTAGAAAGAACAGAAGAAAATACAATTTGATTATTAGTTCTATTTTTTTTCATAACCGCCGTTGAACAACCGACTTAATTTGAGCTTACGACTACAAATGTTTAACTCCGTATAATATTGAATAATCACCTTATAATTTTGAACTCAATCCAGAAGACAAGAGAATTGAATCAGTACCCAGAGGTATTGATTTGTGGTGAGAACTTAGAGGACATTGTGACCACGGCAGATTTAACATGCACCAGTCACCATTTTATGCATGGGTATTCTTCGGCCGGCTGGATTCGAAATCCCATTCTCACAAACACGAGTTCAACGCCCTGCCAACCAGGCTATCCCGGCCAAATTATTAGTTTATTTTATAATAGTCATTGAACAGCCAACCCAATTTCGAGTTTACGACTACTAATGTTCAACTTATTAGACTTCTAATTTTAAACTCAATTCAGAACACAAGGGAACTCCAGGATCAAGTATTGGAAGAAATTTTTGTCTTGGAGGGGGACGTTTTGATGGAACTGACCAGCATTTAAGTTACATGATGAGGAAAACCACAAAAGCTTTCCACTGTCAGTCTGACAACAAGGGGACCTATGATCCGTCTACCACTGAGGATATTTTACTTCGGCACAGTGGCTGGTGTAAGCCGGGTGTAGAATTCGTATCGACCAGTCAACACTGGGATTCGAACTCAGTGCCCTTGAGTCCATCTTCACTGGGTAATAACTCTGCAGGAGGTACCAATTTTATTGATTTGCCAAATTTTAGTCATTTTCAAAATGTAAATGGAAATTCAATCGTAATTTTTTTAGAATAAAAAGATGGAAATAAACAGTTTTTCCTCTTAATCTGCAATGATTAATCAGAAGCAACCAAAAGAATTTAGCAATTAAAATAAGAAGGGTTAGTGTGCAAAATGAACAGGGGGTGTAACTTTCTAGTTTTTTAAATACTTGTTAAATTATTAGTTTTTAACATGCATACTTTAAAAAAAAAATAAATACATTTTTCAGTATTAAGAAATAATAATTAAAAACTGTCATCAGCTGGAATAGAACCCGCAATCTCACAGTTTTGTGTTAGATTTCATAATCATCAGCCCCAAATATACACACCTGCCTTGCGGATATTTATTTATTATTATTATTTTTTTTCTAATTTAATAAATGAAGTCATTTGAATATTTGACATTCTTGAACTGGATGCTTTAAATGCTTGGCATTCGTTATTACAGAATGAAAAGCTTTGAAAGACAAATATTAGTTAATGTTTAATATTTAATTAAAGAAAAAGCATAACCCGTATTGAAATCTAATGAATTGTCCCTGATAAATTTTGTGGCAGTAAAAAAAATTGAAGCCTGATACATGTCCGGATTTTTGAAACACTTTCTAGTTTTACTATTTAATCAAATTGGTTTCGATGTCTTTCATCCCGCCTGTCTCATTAGTGATTCAGCATATTTCGATATCATTTTTGATTCGTTCTTACTTAATATTAATTTGTTTGCGACAATTAATTTGTATAACTTTTTTACTACATTTTTGCGAGGAGTTTAAAAATATAATATCGAGGGCATTAACTGAAGTTAAATTGGCTTTTTTTGTATGCCTCTTTTACTTACATCATCCACACACCCACACGCGACCTACTGCTTCTTAGAAACAGATATTAAATAGTCTCTTGATCAAATGATGGGACAAAATTTGCCTTTTAAACAAATCAAAAAACTTTTCTACCTTTTAAAATTGTTTATTTTTAAATAATTTATTAATACTCAAATTGTTTAAAAGATATGTTCCTTTTCATTGACAACACAGTTTTATATTTTATCTAGCCATTTATTTATATTTTTTAAACTTATTTTTTATTTGTTTTTATTTTATTAAATTAAATGCACAGATTTAAAATAAAAACAAATCTGCCAAAATTTTATAAATAGTTTCAATTTGCAATTTTAAGAAGTTATTTCGACTTTGCTTTAAAAATTTGAAATCCTTATAAATTAAAAAATTTAGATGCCTTATTAACTTTAAACACATAATAACAACAAAAATCAGGGAGTTAAAAATAGAAACAAGTATGATCAATAAACAATAAAATCATAAGCTAACTAAATAAATGAATTTTGTGTACGAAATATCATATTTTACAAATTAAACATAATTCATATTTCGGGGATACATGGAAAATTTGGTCAGACAGGAGGTTTGAACAATATTTTTTACATATATATTTAAACATTTGTTTAGCTGATGATCACTTGATTTCAATGCTCTATCAAGCAATATCACATGTTGCTTCTGTCTATTAGCAGTAAGTAAAATTAAAGTAAAACCACATCTGTTATCTCAATTTCATCCAAAATAAACCAAATCAAGAATTTTGGCAGATAGGCCTGTCAAAGAGGGAATTGAATAGTGGCCCACCATTTAAATAAATAAAGAAAGGAGTTCACGGATTCATGTACGATTAATTTGGAAAATAACAAATTAAAATCAATTACAATAATTAAGTAAATTAAACAATTAAGCTAGTTAAAACATTTAGGATAATTAAAAGGAAAAAAAGATTTTGTAATAAATTGGAAAACATATATTTTGTAAAAAAGAAAAGTTAAAATTAAACGAGAAGCTCCTAAACGACAATGAGACACAACGGAAATCTCGAAACAAAGTGACCCTAAACAAGATTCTAGAAATCAGACAAAAGGGTGTTTCTGTGGACAAAAGAGCCCACAGCAATTTAAAGGAGCTGAAAATATTTCCCACAGTGTAAATTGAGGCGGCTATTTGACTACTCCATGGAGTACCGCTTTTAAGGATCCATGGACTACTCCCATCACTGATAGCTACGAAAGCTACAGGATATTTTCATCAGTCAAAAGGCCTTTTTATTGCTCTTTTGGTTAAAAAAGTAACAATTATTTTATACTTGTAAACACTTCTATTAGATTTTGAAAAGCGTTCGCCAATGTAATAAAGAAAAAAAAATTATTTTAGGCTTCATAGGGCTCCAGCTCCAAATAAAACTTTAAAAAAAGAAGGAAAAAGTAGGATCTGGGGGCCCTTGCCATCTGGGGGCCCCAAGCTACAGCTTATTTAGCTTATACGTAAATCCGGCCCTGACTTAAAAGTATACATAATAACCAGTACAAATATTTTTAATCTAATTCATGTGTTAGAATACTTATAAAAGTAATATAAACTAAGAAAAAAAACTAAAGAAAAAAAGTCTAAAATATTAATCTATGATAAATTAACAAAAAATATGTAGGAAAATAAAATTTTAAGACAAAAAATATTAGCTGAGAATATTATATATTAATTATAAATAATGCGCTTATTATATCATAAAGATCACAAATTGCTTTTCCTATTTATATAATAATTTTTGAGAAGATAATTTTATAATTTATTTATAATCATTGAAAATTTTTATAAGTTACATTTTATTTTTGACTAGAATCAAAAAGATTTAAATTATAAAACAAAAAATTGAACAGAATTTGATTTTATTTTTTGCCAGCATAAACTAAGTTGATTACAATTGACTAAATTCCATTAAAAAAGTTTAAAAGAATCTAGAACATCAAATCATATTTCAATGGAAAAAAATTAAATTCAAATTACCATTACCATTAAAGAAAGCTTCAATGTTTCATTAGGTTTTATTTGTTATTTACTTTATTTCTCGATTTCAGCATTTTCTTTCAAAAAATATTCTCAGTTTCTTTTCTACAAAAAAGGAAATTAAAATAGAAAAAATAAGTAATCGATGCTATTTCCCTTAGCTTAAATAAATTATTTCAATTCCCTAATAATGAAATAATTTGAATAATTGTAATTTTTTTATACAAAGGGTATCTTTGTCCTGAGAAATGTATTTAACTCGCGCCTTTCGTTTTTTTTCGTTCAAAAAATACGTTAAAGAATAAAAATAGAATCTCAGTATTTTTAATCTTAGTTTCATACATATTTAAAGATTATTTTCCAGTAATCCCTTATTTTTATTCTGAACAATCTTTTTTGTTTTATTATTGCTGTATCGTATTAGAAATCTTATCAGATTTTGTATTTGTTTGAGCTTTCATGTCTGATATTTCATATGTTTCGAAATTTATATTGTCTGCACTTTTTTGTTGTTTTTATTTATTTTTTGTACAGCAAGTTTATTTTACAGTAACAAATTGTTAAAGATAGCAAATTATGCAGTCCTTTTTAAATTTTTTTTTAAAAGATTAAAATTAAATTACATTATATAGTACCAAATATCACTAGCAGCAATGAGGTAACAGAAAATGAACCAAAAAATGCGAATAGAAAAAGTACCTAAATTAAATAATCTAGATTGGATTTAACTAAACAAATAAATCGCTATTTCTTGAATTTTGTGGATCTTTTCTCCATTGATAATTTTATTTTGTGCATAAAAAACGAATCGTCGAACAATAGCACTAGAAAGTATTTTAAACTTTCTTTTTATCTTCTATGAGACTTTTAGAAACATAAATAAGTTATTTTAACTTAAGGAATAAGTATATTTAGTCGTTCTAAGGAGTTAACAAAGCGTTTCTAGAATTTAAAAAATGTTTTTTTATTAAAAATGTATAATATAGAATATATGTATAAACAAATATATGTATTATATTTATATATATATANTACAGGTAAACTTTACATCTGTAAATTTACTGAGTTTTTTTTTTGTTTTTTTTTTGTTTTAATTTTTTTTGTTTTGTTTTTTTTTTGTTTTGCGTATGTATTTGTATTGGAAATGTTAACACTAAACGTGATGTTTGTTGACAGCATCATAGTTGTATAAATTTAATGTAGTTAAAAAAATTTTTTATTATACCGTAATAGCAAGTTTCAAGTACTACAAATTTTAAATCTAATATAATTTAAAATTGTTTAAAATTTTGAGTTAAGTGCAAGAAGTGAAATATTATTTTTATAAGTAGATTCAAAAGAAAATAATACTAAAATAGCTCTTTCTACAAAATTTTTGAACATCAAATAATTACAAATAGCAACTTTTAAATAAGTAATTAAAAATGCAAATAATATTGTTCAAAATATTGATAAGAACAATATTATTCAATCTTTTGTCACATGGATATAAATTATTATAGAATACCCCATAATTTGATGTTTTTTCTTCACTTTTTAAGTCACTACAACTGCCAAAGAAATAAAATTTATTAATAAAATCAATCAGTTTTGAAACTATAGTGTCACAAATATCTAAAAGGTGCAGTTTTAAATCTTCATACAACTTTAAAGTCAAACAAAAAATCGCGTCGTTAATGCAGTTCTTTTGTACTTTCTTGTTCCTAATTTGTTCTTATCGTTTTAAATACTAAATTAAAACGTTTGAATTTTTAACAATTGTTTGTTATCGTTTTAAATTATTAACTTAACTGCTCCAACCATCTTCTAACATCCTGCGCATTGTTAAAATTCCTAATCAAATTACGGTGAACAGTGCCGGTACTTAATGTTACTCAAGGTGCCAATATTTTTACCGTAAAATTTATTTTTTATCGAAACTTGTTACGGTACAAAAAAATCTGCTACACAGTTATTTTACCATAATTACCATAAAATTTGCAGTAATAATTACAATGAAATCACTGAATCATTATAATTAAATAAATATTACTGAAAAAATTACGGTATAATATTTTACGGTAAAAATGGATTTCAGTGTAAAATGAATTTTACGGAAGATGCCCCCAAAGTGCCGGTTCTTTATACAGTAATTTGATACGGAATTTTTTACAGTGTGCTTTAAAATATGGATTGTAAAATCGCTAACATTTATAATTTGTTTTTAAACGTACATTTCAAAACGATTTTTGAAAATATTTTGTCTTAAAAAAAATCAGATTTTTTAATGTATTCACGTTTAAAGTTTTTTTTTTAAATTCTAATTTTCCTTATCGAAGTGCAAGGAAATTAAAATAAGTAATTTTATAATTTTTTTTTTAAAATTAATATAAATTTTAGTCCCTCTATGATCAAATTTAGCAAAAATATAAATAAGAAACTTTTACTTTGCTAAATGAAAAAACAAAATGTTTGAATTCGTAAATTTATTTTAAGAGCTATGCAATGCACCCATGTCTGAACTTGTGCTGTAGTAAATTAAAAAATGTTCAAATATTGTGAAACAATTAATTTTAACGAAGCATTTTTATGCTTTAAACCTAAATGTTTATCAAAAATAAAAATAATATATATTATTTTTTATAAAATTTGTATTTTCTTTAAATTAATAAAACTTTGCGATTTATTTACACTGCCATAATAGCGAATAAATACTGAACTAAATTTTGTCTTAAAAGATTGGGCGCAGAAATTAACTGAGCAGAAGGAATTAGTTTAAAAATTGTAATACTTAATAACAGCTTTTCGTTATTTTTACTCATAATTTAGTTCTTTAGTGACCATAACTTTTTTCTACCAGAATTTAAATAAACTACCATATGCTTGTTTAAGCATACCCATTTCATTGTGTAAGTTATATTTTATGGCAACTTTTTCTTCCATTTAACTTGAATAACATTACTGGATGAAATATTCGAACAATTTATTCCGACCGATTTACTCTTTCAGAACTAACTCCACTTTTTCAGAAGAAATAATTCTCTCCCGAAATCCTGGCAGTGTGGCGAGTGATTCCTGGGATTTGGCGCTGGGTTTGGCGCCGAAACAGCTCTAAATATACGACTCTCAGAATCTTCTCTCTTCGCTAGAGTCCCGAGCGTGTTTTCTGTGAGTTCTAAGTAAAGAATGCATATCTATGGATAACTTAGTTATATTGTCCTGCATCTTTCAAACATGCCTTGACCACAGGTGAGAATTTTTTTTTTGGATGTTATTATTGTTGTTGATAATTTTTTTCTTATCAAAATAACTTATCAAGGAGTGATGAGGTTAAAGAAGGTTTTAAGGTTAAACCATCCCAGTTCTTTAAGAGGAATAGAAGACATGCGGGAATGGGAATAAGTATAGCAACCCAAACTCTTCTTCTCTTACTATACTAAGAGAACCTTCATCGGTGTTGAGATCTTATTCGTTTTTGGATGAATTTTTATTTTGGTGTTTTGTTGTGGTTTTTAGCACAGGATAATTTTTTATTTCTATTTCTTATGACTGCGGACGGAAATCTTTTTTCATAATCTAGTTACCTTGCTTAAGTTGAAATACTTTTGCGGCTGTCTGTTTTCCTTTCTGAGTTGTTTATGGTTTTGAATTTTTAATCGCTCTTTTCTTAAAGCAACTTTCTAAAGTTTAGAGGTGCTTTTAATAGTTTTTTAATGTCTGTTTAGATTTTTTATGTGAGTTGTAATAAAATATTTGTGTATAAAGATTTTATGCCAAGTTATATATTTTAAATTTTACTCTCCAAATGTATTAAATTATTAATAAACGCATGGAAATTATTTTTTGTAAAAAAATAAAGTTATTCGCTACATGTATTTTTAATATAAAATATATTTTTTATTATTTTATGGACTTTTGATGGAAGTTATGTATAATATATCTCTTTCTTAAACCGTGATAACGATTAATAATAATTGTATAGGTTCTATATTTATAAAAACTTAAATTTACATTAAAAAAAATACTTATTGAATGTATTTAAAGTAAACTTTTGGCACTTATTACATTTCTTTAATTTTATTGTTCAAGAATTTAGTGATTAGAAGATAATGCGAGATTATTTCAAGTACATTTTAATGCACTTTTCTCAAAATTGTTTTGACTTAAATTTTTAATGCAATGCGTTAAAAACATAGTTTTAATATTATTAAAATATTCATTATTTTATTTAGAATATTAATTTATTTTTAATTTAAAACTAATGCAATATATTGCTTTAATAATCCAAAGAAATTTTCCGATACAGTGCGATTTTTCAATTTTTGATTTTGATATTGATAGAATTCAGTTTTCAAGATTAATTCAAGTTCACTTTAATAAACTTTTCTCAAAATTTTTTTTACTTAATTTTTTTAAAATTTAATGCAATGCGTTGAAAAAATATTTTTGATATTATTGAAATATTCATTATTTTATTTAAAATAATAATTTATTTTCAATTTAAAACTAATCCATTATATTGCTTTTAACAACCTAAATACATTTTCTGATACAATGCAATTTTTTAATTTTATATTGATGGAATTCACTTTTTAAACATTATGCTTGTTTAACCTAAAAAAGTATCATTAGAATATTTATGTATGAAACTGATTTTTTTAGCAATTAAAATTCAGTAAGCGAAAGTTTATTTTTATCGAAAAATATCTGAATTTTTTTTTAGTCAAAGTAAGAAAATAATTGAAAAATGAAATTCTTGTATTTTATGTAAATTTGACATACATTGATCTATAAGGTAAATTAAAAACATTCTCGAAAGCATTCTAGATATCTATTTAAACAAATTTAGCTAGCCAAGAAATTATTTTAAGGAAACGGCCTGTTGATTTGAAAGTTCCTTATACATTCTTTCAAATATATTTTTCACAATCAGTTTACTCGACAGAAATTGATTCTCAAAAATAAAAGTTTCTTCCTCCATTTTGGCAATTTTCCCATTTTTCTTGGTAAAGTATGCTAAATCGGTTACTTTTAAAATGATGCTGCTTGAAATTTTTCACCGTTCGCTTACTCGAGGTTTGTGCTAATAGAAGTTTTCTTTTTTACTATAGAATATTGGAAGTAAAAATATTTCTTTCATCGAATTTGGTAACAGGTGTTTCCAGTCGCAATGCTTCAATAGTTATTTTTTAAAGAAACATTGCATATTAAATTTTAATATTTGCTTAGCTATGCATTTCTAAATTTAAAAATTCTTTGGCAAAATGTATCGAATAAATATTAATATATTCATTGAAATCGGTACTTACATATTTTCACTATAAATAAATTAGAGATTTTATTGAGCAGTTTTTATTTTTTTGTTAAAATAATTTTTAAGATTAACTTCTTGAATAAAAATGAAAAATGTGTAAACGTTTTAAAATAATGCTAAAACAAAGCATTTCGAAACTTTTTTAAACTAAAATCTAGTACTACTATTTATTCCCTAGCCTTGCTCCTAATAAATGTCCGATACCCTTCTTTATTCCCCCAAATTAACTATCCAATAAGTATTTTAACGACCTAAATAAGCTGCCTGATTCGCATTTTAATTGACCAAAAGTAACTGCCCAATATGTTTTTTATTGAATCACTATAATTTTCCTTTGCGTTTTGCATTTAACCAAAATAAATCTTCAATATGCTTTTTTGCCGTTCCGAGTACTCTCCCATATGGTTTTTTCCGATTCAAGTTTTCTCCGATATGCTTAATTTTACGATCCGAGTACTCTCCGATATGCTTTTTGCCCGATCCAAGCACTCTCCGATACACTCAAAAAACTACTCCATGTTTTTTCTTTTTTAAATTTTTTTTTTTTAAGTTGCGGTGAATTGATAATGTACTACTAATAGTTAGAATGTGGCATTTACACGTGAGGACTCTTTCACTTGTGCATATTACTTTTAACCAGATTCCTCTGTTATATGGTATACCACATTAGCAATTATTTAACACTAAGTTAGCTAGTGCAGCTAAATTATTAAATACACCCATAGAACTATCATTGACGAGGCTAAAAAATAAAAACAACCATACAGAGAAAAAAATCTGCTAAAATTACCGCATTGTATGGTAGTGGCATTTCTGGTAAAAAAACAACAAAAAAACACCAAAAAAAACAAACAAAAAAGAACAATTCCAGCTGTAAAAACTAAAATATAGGATATTTAAACCATCCATTAGATAATTTTTCCGTTAATATGCTACCAGTATACAGGAAATTCTGGTTTTCAAAACTATAGTTCATATTACTACGCATTTAGTAAAAAAATACTATCTGAAAAACAAAATTTAGCAGAACAAATTGTTTTTCATGCCATGCTCTGAGTAATCAATATAAAATTACCAAGTTTTACTACATTAACCAAATTTTTTCTCAGATTATAAAACCTTATTTTTTTGTTAATATTACCAAGATGAAAGTTCTTTGGTAAAAATTACCGAGCCTTTTGTTGTCCTCATAGAGTCAGAAACGCTAGAAATGTCACCATATTCCGGTAGTTTGACAATACTTTTTGTCTCAGTGCACAAAAATTAACGAGTACAAAAAACAAAAATCATGCAAATTAATTACTACATAATCTATAAAAATTAATCAATAAACTAAATAATGCATATTAGTGCAAAATTATTACACTGATATTTTTTTATACTCAAAAGAATCTGTTATTAAGTTGTTTTTTAAATTCAATTCATTAATTATTTATTATAATTAGCACCAGTTATAAATAAATGGTAACACATAACACATATAATAATAGTTATACAGAGCCATATTTTTACGTTATGTTAAAACGTGTTTTTTTGCTACACCAATTGAACTCATTTCAAAGAATACCCGTATGCAATTCCCGTTTAACGTTGGAATAATTTTTGCATACGTTTTTGGCACTATTACTATTTATATTTTTGTGGTATTTATTTACGGTTCTTCTTCACAAATGATTTATTCTTTTTAGTATAGAATATAGTATAGAGACTATAATCTAATGATTTTATTGAATTATTTAGCCAAATTTTTAAAGAATACCTCATCGGTATACACTGCTAGAAATTTCTCGGAAAAAAATGGTTAAATAATAATTTATAGAATGGTTATTTCACCATATTTAATCAAAACAGTCAAATAACCGTAAATAAAATGGTATTCAAACTTTTAAGTTTGAGAAAAACTGTTTGTTAACTGCTTTCAACTAATACGGTTAAACAACCAGAATTTTATCGCACCAAACCTAATGAATCTACATAGTTCTTTTCAACTGCGTACGTATCGTAACCGAGCGGGCATATCTGTCAATCTCATAACCGGCAGAACTGGAGTTCGAATCCTAGTGTTGACACCACGATATTTCCTCCATTTCCTTCAGCACGTGAAGAATTTTCAGTGTCCGACACTCTCCAATGCCCGATACCTTACGAAAAGCCGAGCTCCTATGTCTAGTTAAATAATTATTTTTTTTACGTTTTTTAAAAATGCTAGTTGTAAATTTAAAAATAAAAAAAACAGTATAGTTTTGTTTTCGTGGTTTTATAACCATGCTTTTTGTAAATAGCTTCAAAACCATAAAGGAGAAAAATATTCTTCACCGTAAACTTTACGGTTAATCGGATGAACAGACAGCTGCCAGTTATTTTACCATGACTTTAGAATGAAAATTTTAACAGTGCAACTGAAAATTAATGCCTTTTTCGGTAAATTATCAACAATATTTGCTCATAATATAAGCATCATACGTTGAAAGTTTTTTTGTGTTATCAACGTATGATGCTTATATTATGAGCAAATCATAATAAAAAAATATATGGGCAGCTGTCTGCTTTTGTGCATATTTCCGTATTTTGCTTCTCTAAATCGCTGCAAAACACATACATTGCCCGTGAGTTACTCTATTCCTATTTTGCTCTACTACGAAATTACTACGAATTACTAATAACTACGAAACAGAAGTAGCGCTTTTTATCGAAAATAGGAATATGTACATAATGTGAAACAATCGTGTTTTAAAAATACTATTTTTGGAAAGACTTTAAAAGCTAAACTAAATTAAGTTGGCTGACTTAAACTATTAAAAACCTTTTGTATTTATAGATAAAAATATTTTTTTCAACCATATAAAATTAAATACCTGCAATGCTAAGATTGGAATATACTTGGTAAATATAGCACATATGGTAGGAAAAATTTTAAAATTTTAATCCGTGCTGTAAAATGATGTAAGTTATTTCGTTAAAAAGTATTAATGCTTGTAACTTTAGTGTTTAGTAATATCACATGAAAATATTTAGAGCTATTTAGTAAATTATTAAGAGCTACTCATATAAACGGTAACTCTTTTTACAAAAACACATCTAAATATTATTATAAAATGAAATGCTTAAATACGTTTTACTATTTACAAAAATTGTGTCTAAATGTTGGTCTCGTTCAAATTACCAATTTTACTCCGACTCCTTTTTTTCTTTATCTTTTTTTAAGGGGGGGGGGAGAGTTGTCAATGCGATTTATATTATAAATTCAAATTATATTATAAAAAAATAAGTTATATAAATGTTTTTGTTTAATTTAATGTTATTATTGAGTTCAATGCCTTACGTTACGAACTACGAGAATAATATTTTGTTATTATAACATTTTTAATGTTATTGTTTTTGAAAAAACGAAGTCGTAGAAGTCTTTGAAAAAGGTGAATTCCTGTAAAATGTATAATAACATAATTAAACATCCTACTTTTCACATGTTATACATAGTTATTTTAATAGTTATTTTTAAATATCAAGTTTTGCACTTAATGTTAATTCTATATTTGTTTATTAACTAATAATTTGTGAGAGAAATCAGATTTATAACTTTTTTTATACTTGTATTAATGAAAATTATTTTTCCCAGTTAGTTATAAATAAAGTACAAAATTTGATTAATTAAGAAACAAATTTTTTCAAATACGCAAAAATATGAAATGATATTACCAAAATCAGTCATTGTCATTCACTTTATGAAGTTGTTAAAAATGCTACTCTTACACTTAAAAAGGAACATAAATATTTTTAATATACGTCCTTGTACAAAACAAAAATCTATTTGAATTTGAAATGAAATTTTTTCAAAATATACTTTTGCATTTATTTATATAACAGTTAGCATTCAAATATGCCTACATATTTTTTATTTACTTTCGTAATAAATTCCTTCTAATTTAAAAATATATTTCCAATGAGTATTATAATTAAACCTAATTGAAAATTATAAATATAATTAGAAAGAAAATAATTATTCCGTTAAAAAGATGCAAAAAAGATATATAAGAAGAAAAAAACAATCAAATTCACCATTTAAAAAAACATTTTTATTTTTAAGAAGCAAAATAAAAAGAGCCATTTAACCAAATAGAGCCATGGAAAATAAATTTACAAGAAAAAATTCATAACTTTTCCCTTATTAAATAAAACTTCTAATGATATTACAACATGCGAATTTTCACTTAATTAAATACATTATGAACAGCTTACATACATACTGATAGTAATCTAACTTTTATAAAATATTAACGAGGTATTAAAAAGCATTTAATATTTAAATGCTTTAACTCTTAAAAACATGTTGGGCATTTTGTAAACGGAAGATTAATATTGATCCAATAAAAACTGTTATAGGATGTTTCACTTAATGATGTGTCATAATGAGATTTGATTGATGTATATTTTGATTTGTTTCAATTAATTAACTAGCTTCTGGTAGATGTTGCTATTATCTTCGGTGTAAATACTTCCTTTATGATAAAACTTCATCAATGTACATCATTAAAAATACCATTTGTGCTAATGAGCAGGGACATTAATTGTTAAAAGTTTATGTTAATTTGTATGGAGAATTGGCTGCAAGAGAGTAAAAAACAAAAAGTTTTAGTTTTTCTGGAACTAGCAAACTGGATTAAACTTGTTTCAAGCAAATCAATTAGTTTTAACTATTTTAGAATACTTTCGAAACTTACTGTCGTTTTTCTTCTAACTTACACGCCTTTTTTTTAAATTTATATTCTATGTTTGATATAATATCCTCGATTATATTATAATGTCCGTTATTTTTTAAAGAAACATAATTTTTAAAAGTAAATTCCTGGACGGAGAAAAAATTGTGGTAAAATTATCATACTGTGTGGTAATGACATATCTGGTGAACAAAACCACAATTCTGGTTAATAAAACAAAACATACGGCAATTAAATTGTTCATTTGGTAATTTTTCCGTTCATATGGTAAAGGTCTATTTGAAATTCTGTTTTCTTTAATTATAATTCCTTTTACCACACTGAAAAATAAATTTACATGAAATAAATGGTTTTCATTACATGTTTTCAGGTATCATGATAAATTAAAAACTAACCAAATTTTATCACATATTATAAAACCATATTTCATTATTAATTTTACTAAATTCATTACCAAAGCACTTTGGTTTAAATAACCGAACTCTTTGCTACTCCGATAGAGTTAGAAATGTGGTAAATTATACCACATTCCGGTAGTGTTGAAAATACTTTTTCCTCAATGTAAAGTACAAATTGTGAAGTCTAGTTTGAAGTCTAGTTGTATCAAATTTGTCAAACTTTCTCGCCAATTATAAAACCATATTTTATTGTTGATTTTACCAAAACAATTACTAGAGCCCTCCCGTAAAAATTAGCGAGTTTTTTGGTGTTCTGATAGAGGTAGAAACAAGATAAATGTTACCATATACTGGTAGTTTTGACCATACTTCTTTTTCAGAGTGTGAAGAGCAAGGTATAAAAAAACTATATTTGTTTATTTCGAACTTTGTTTATATGAAACTATTTATTACAAAATTGTAGTTTGGAATATTACGACGTCAGGTATCATGCTTTCAAAAATATTTACAGATGTGAAAATACACACTTATAACAAAAAATAAAGCTGGTTACAAGCAAAAAGTAACGCTGGTTATTTGCATATTTGTTTTGAAGGAAGAGAAATGTGTATTTCGATCAGTTGGTCTTCGATTATTGAATCGGTAAATTCACCGCATGGACAAATCGAAGATACCATTTCAATACTTCTTTCAATTGGTCTATGATCAATAACGTCCATATAGATGGAAAAATTTTTGTAAATATCTATTTGGCGTTCGGTTTCTGCTTTCAGAACACACAAGGAAGAGTGCAAATTTTATTTGGCGGGATATCAAGCAGCTCTCATTGATTCAAATACAGCTTAGAAATTCCAAACAGTTATGAAAGATGAGAAAAAGATCAAGATTATATGTAGTGCATTTAAAATAATATTTAATCCTAGAATCAATATGTTTATAATCCTATGATTTAAAA
Organism: Parasteatoda tepidariorum; assembly: GCF_043381705.1. NCBI lineage: Eukaryota > Metazoa > Arthropoda > Arachnida > Araneae > Theridiidae > Parasteatoda > Parasteatoda tepidariorum. The sequence goes on along the minus strand of NC_092215.1, from coordinate 51,625,065 downwards.
AATCAGTTAAAAAGAATCCTTCTATCTATTTAAAGTTTGAAAAAATTATAGTTAACTAATAATTTGATTTTTCTGTAATAATATTCTTACATTGATAAAATATACCACTTTATATTTTATTTATCATTAGCATTTTACTGACAATTTAATTAAAGTTGTTCATGCACATCTCATAATTCAGTCCAAATTCTAAATAATATCTTGAATAGAACTTGTTAGCTAGTTTATATGAATAGCGTGAATATTATTTCATCACTTAATTCGCGTTAACTGCGCGCATAAAATTTCGTTGATATGAATAATTCTTTTTACTTCTACGAGAAAGAATTTCCCTTTAATTTCTGCTCAGGAATTCAGACGCTTTTCTAACCTATGCATTGCGCAGATACTCAGTTTAAATTAATGTTATCGTTGATTGACGTAGATTGGTTGATTTAATACGAGTCAGCAGACTTAAATGTTATGCTTAATTGCATTCTACTATACACAGGCTAATAAATATCAAGGTATTAAAATTAATGTTATATAGTTACTATATTAATATGGCACACTATTTTTGGAGGGAATATCCCTTTCGCGTAAGCGATAAATTTTAAATAGAATGAGATAGTGAAAGATGTTTGACTTATAGTCTTAGCACTTTTAGATTGCTTAATACATTTTCTTCATGTTATAAAACAAATAGTTTTATATATTTTTATTTTATTTAAGTATTTAAGGTAAAAACATTTGAAATTCTTTTTGAAAAATCAATTATTCTATTGTATTTGCGCAATTTGTGCCGTAAAATGATGGCGACGAAAAAAATTAAGAAAGTGGTGTCTACTAAATGGAACATTACACACACCGAAAGCCAAATGAACAAAGTGTAGGCTATTTTAAATGGAACACAACACACACCGAGCATCAAATAAACAGAGTTATGGCTATTTAAAATGGAACACAACACACACCGAACATCAAATGAACGAAGTGATGGCTATTTAAAACGGCACACTACACACCCAGAACACCAAATAAACAGAATGAAGGCTATTTAAAATGGAACACTACACACAACGAACACCAAATGAACAGAGTGATGGTTATGTAAAATGGAACACTACACACACAGAAAAAAACTCATGTTTTTATTTTTCAGTAATTTTTTAAGCGTGATTGTGCCAATTTCTGGTAATTTAATATCTCCTTTTGGAGATCAGAATTGGCTGTTGAGATCATGCGATTCAATGATGTTAAACTATTTCTGCGAGGTTTTCTTAAAGTATAAGCTTAATGACAACTAGCTCAAAGTAACTCAGATTTTGAAAGATGAAATGGAGTTTTATATCAAAGAAACTGAGTCATACGTATGTAAAAAAGTCATTATACATTTCTACAAAAGGGCAGCAATGTCCCTCCGTTGCTTCATTTCCCTATGCTGTATATATTAGGAGTCAATACAAATTCACATTTTTGAATATCAAACCTCTGTTTCCTCTCAAATTTATTTCTTACTAGCCACCTAAGGCGGCCAGCTGTCCGCCACNTTCGTGCCCGGGCGAGGCTTCTGGGGCGATATATTGTGATTACAGACACACACACACACACACACACACAGCCGCGTTTATTGTTATGTATAGACGTGAGTTTTGGGACTCCTTGCAGTTCCTATTACAATTTTTGCTACTGAATATTTATTGTTATAAATACATTAAACATACTGAAATGAAAGAAAAAAAAAGAAATGCTAAAGTGACACAGTTTGTATGGGATAGATATCTAGTTATTTGATAAAATGCTTATTAATTATGTAATTTACACTTAATTTTTATTTTGGCTAACTTAAATTTTTACTTGAAATTAATGTGAATAATAAGTAACCACCCTTCACACAGACAAACATTATGAATCGCGATGTAAATGCATGTGAATCACTGCGTGATCAACAGTTCCGTGGAAAATCTGTGAATATTTTGAACAAGCAAAAAAAATACATAAACGTATTTCTAACTCTCATAGAATACGGTACTTATTGAATACTGTACTTTATGCGAGAAATTGACACATATATACTAAGTCATACTTAGACTTACAGTTTATATGGGTCAAAACCAATTGAAAAAACTCTGAAAAACTTGCCTCTTGATTTACCCAAGTCTGGTTAAATGAAAAGGGTTGGCCGAAGGGCCAAATCCTTCACCCCGTAGAAACCTAGAGTTTATCTAGTCTATTAAAATAATTTATGGCCCGGTTATATCTATGCAAAAAATGACCCTTTTGTCATCAACAATTCACAAATTAAGTTATTTTATGATAATTACCCATGCTAGATAAAGCTAATTAAATTTTTTTTCAGTAGGTTATTTTTTAATACTTTTTGATTTTTTAATATTAAAAAACTGCAAACAAAGAATTTAAATTCGGTGAGGGGGGCCAAAGTGATTGCTGGTTTCTGGACAAAACCAAAACAATCGGTATGCGTTTTTCTTAAAGATATTTTCAGCGAATATCAAAGTCTAGACGGATAGTTCCTCAGCTAAAGTTTGAATTTTACATAACTTGCAAACTATCACTATAAAATAAACTATCACTCAAAATGTCACTTTGTTCTTCATGTTTCATTCAAGAGCCAAAGTAGAAATGTTATGAAACTATTCCATGAATGCGTTTTTTTTTATCCAAATTTTATTTACTTTTTCGCTTTCGAACCCTTTTAAATATTATTTCTTTATAAATAAGAGACATCAATATAATTCCTGATTTGCGGATCTTTTTACAGTAATTTTAAATTTTAGAAACACCATTTTTTCATTATTATACATTTTTAGAAATTCAGAAGTATGTAAGTTTTATGAAGGTCATAGCAGTGCTGCACTGAATTATATGCTATGGTAAGGATATTATGCTTCAACACTAATTCGAAATACTCCTTATAGGGTGAATGACATTTCTGGTTAAAAAAAAATCCTGAATCTGAGCAGCAAATATGGTGATAACTATTTTGCACAAATATGGTGTTACACTAAGTATTCCTCTAAGCCAGTGTTTCCCAAACTTATGACTTTTGTGTACCCTTTCTAATTTTTTCGTAACGCTGTGTACTACTAATAAAAAAATGAATGTCTCTTTTACTAGAACAAAAAATTGCACAAAAGTTAAAATTCCCAACTCGCTGTTGACACCACTAATTATTAACTGTTAACTCTGCAAAAAATAGCCAATAGAAAAGTACGTAATCGTAAATTTTCATGTCTTGCTTTGTTTTTAAATAAAATTTTTTGAAATTTTCGTTTGTTGCAAGATATTTCGCATAAGAACGCTTTCCCCCGTGAAAATGTTCCCTTACCCTTGGGGGTGCGCGCACCACACTTTGGAAGACATTGCTCTATGCTAAAATCAAAGGAGAGTTCCTGGTGCTGTAAAACACCTTGAATATTCTTTACACTATTTGATGTAAAATAGCCGCCACCAAATACCATTTTTGTCATTTAGTTACACTAAAATTTATAATTACACTTAGGTATGATACGCATACGAATCCGTTAAGTTATTTTTACGAGACAAGAAAAAGAAAGAACCAGCAATTTCATACATTTATTGCTTACAGCAATTGCATGCATTTATTACTTAATTTTTTGTTAACTTGAAAAAAATGTGTCCATTCACACAATTTTCAGGTATATTCAGCATCAAATTCGGAGAGATATTACATCACAGTTTTACAGTGACTAGCATTTTTAATAAATCTCTTTTGCTGATTATGCTAACCCGATAACATAGCAACGTCGTCGAACGTAATCTCACACACAAAACCGTATTCCTTCTAAATAATTCTTGCCCATAAGATGAAAGTCAATATTCACAGAGTTTCTGAATTCTACTGATTTAATTTAAAGCAGGAAACACCTACGAATACATAAACTGAAGTTTCTTCCAAACTTCTATAAGCTTTATTTAATGAGAGGCAACATATTACGGAAGCAGCTTAGAGTGTCTTTAAATTGAATTTCTGCTAAACAGGAATCTCTCAAGTCTAAATGAGATACTTGTCCAGATTACTAATATGTATTTATTAAATACAACTTGTTCAATGTGCGAAAGTTATAAGCTTACAACAACTTTTGTTCTAATGATCGGTTTTACACATTCTTAGAAGGTTTTAAAAGCCTATTTGATATATTCTGATAAATTAGTACAGATGAATAATTAATTTTAATATCATTTTGAAAAAAAATACTTCTTATGAATGATTAACCGATTATCTGAAGAATTCGGAATCTTAACCTTCGAATTAAAGGAGAGAAGTGCCTCTCCTTTTATTTGAAAGTAATATGCACCTCCTGCACCTATGCAAAATAATAATTAATCTATAACGTTTGGTTTTTAATAGTTCGGTTAGGATATTCAACGCAAGTTAGAAAAAAATAAAGTTATTTTTTGATTTCTTAATTTTCCGTCATATCATTGGAACTAACTGCACAAATTTTAAAACCTTTTACTTCTAATTTCCCAACTTGGAATCGAAAGATAATTATAGTTTTAATATACATTTTTAAAATTATGAAATACTAAGTGAAACTGTTTTCTTATTGCTAACTGAGATGTTTCTTTTTTCTACATGATGGATTTTGATAATTGAAGTAAATCGCTTAAATAGTTCACAGATAATAACAATTAATTATCAGATGCAATCCGATTCACAAATTTTTATCTGGGATATTTCATTTAATGCAGTGTAAAAAAAAGTTGCATTTTTATTCATTATTTGATCATCTTTCTTATCATATATATTATAAGCACAATAAAAATATTGTTTTACAAGCAATTAAATCTTGCAAACATCTATGGGTAAAAGAGTTTTATAACGGTGTGCACAACTTTGTAAACATAAACTGGTTCAAAAGAAAAATGTAATATAGGAGACAAATATAGGAGATAATGTTCAATATAAATTACAAACTTTTGATCGCGTTCGTGACTCTCTCTTTAGTTTGAGGGTCAATATTCCGAATCTGTTGAAATAGAGCACTGTTAGATGGTTAAGTAACAGTTAAAAAATGGTTAAGTAACAGTTTATTTAATTATTATTTAACCATATTCAAACAAAACAGTCAAATAACCATAAATAAGATGATAATGTGTGAAAAACTGTGAGAAAATGGTCACCTAATATGTTTGAACATCCAGAATTTTTTAGCACCAACTAAGCCCAAATAATGAACACATTTAGCTCCTTGCAACTGCGTCCATATTATAGTCGAGACGGGCAAGTCTGTCAGTCTCATGAGCTGCAGGTTCGAGTCCCACCGTTGACTCCACAATATTTCCTCATTTCCCTTCAACACACGAAGAGTTTTCAATGCCCTGCACTCTCCAATGTCCATTAATTACTGAAAAGTCTAGCTCCTATGTCCATTTATATTTCTTTTTCGTGGTTTTAAAACAGTGCTAGTTGCAAATGGTTAAAAAATCATATAGTTTGCTATTCAGGGTTTTATAGCTAAACCAGCTGTAAACGGTTTAAAAACCATAAAGGTAAAAAATGTTCTTTACCGTAAACTTTACGGTTAATCGAATGGACAGACTGTTGCTGGTTATTTTACCGTAATTTTAGGATGGAAATTACTGGAGCGACATTGTTCCACCAACTGGATGTTGAAATCGCATTGTTCCACATGGTGCCCACTATAAAGTAATTAATAGAAAAGTTACCACATTAGAATTATGAGTTCTTCACTTCTTTATTTATTTATTGGAAAAAAATAGAATGACGAAATATGTCTTTAATTTTGACAAAATTTGTTTCCTCGAATAAGGGACAAAAGCTTTTTCATCATTTTGACGAAATGTTTTCTCAGAGCATATACCAGAAAATGGTTTAGTGAAAAACGACGAAAGTTTTCGTTTACAGTATAAGACAGAGTGGAGGTTAATATCAGAAAGTAATTAAAACTTTTATAAATACAAAAAAAGTTTAAGGTTTTAATTCGTATTATGAATTAAAGCTATCTTTGTCTCTTCAAACCTTCGAAATTCTTCTGCTTAGTATGCAACAGACAGTTTTAAATACAAATTTTATTACTGAATAATAGTTGCAGACTTTAAGTTAATTTATTTTCCTATATATATTCTTAAATATCGATACCGTATATAATATCGTGTGTCGATAATATTTTTAAAATTGAAACCTTTAAATTAAAAATTTCAAATCCAAAACATTCTTAGTCCATTTTTTTCCTTATCAGACAAAATACTAAACATGTAATTACAGACTGAACTATTAAATCCGATTTATGCATACAAATCAGACTTTATCAAATCCGTATTTAATATACGAATTGAAGATGTAATCTAATAAATATTTAGTTGTTTAATATAATTCACAAAGCTTTATAGATCCAGTTAATTTTTTCAAGAAGTATTGATTTGTATAGTGTTAAGATTTATATTTAAACTATGCTAGAAGCAAAATATATAAATCAATTCTGTTTACACTATGAGTGTTTATAATAATTACAAACATTTCTAAATAAATATTTTATGTATTAAATATAGATTTGTATCATTATTTAGTAAATAATTAATTTATTTTTACTTATTACATTAACTCAGATTTCAGTCAATCTTGACGTGGAAAAATGTGTTATAAAAATGCATTTATCTGGAAATATTAGATTAATTTGCGACGCAGAATATTTTTACAGATTACGTATTTTAGGATAAATTAAAGCTTATAATATATTTTCTTATAGTCTACATTAGTTTAAATAGGAGCTCATAAAGTTAACAGAGTTAATCAATTGATTTCAATTGAGTTAAATGTGCTGCTCGTTTCAAATTTAGCTTCGATAATTACGTTTTAGAATCAGAACTTTACTATTTTGTGAAGTATTAGACGTACTAAAGTTACTCATTTAGCAAATTAAATATTTTTAGAGAATAATTTGCTTTAAGGCAGCAAAACTAGAGGAGAAATTCTTATCACTCTTAGAAATCAGTACAACATTTTGAAACAAATGTATCACATACGTATTTATTTCATTAATACCTATTCATTTTACTCGAATTATATTAAAATGCGAAATAAATTTTTTTATGATATTACATTCAGAGTTGTAAAACAGTTTTTATGTGTTACATGATTAAAAACTTCTTTTACTTCAAAAATATATAAATAAGAAATAAGAGTCGACATGTCTCAAGCGCTCAAAAACAGGCACCCATTTTCATGACTTGCCAGACGTAAGTTAAAAGTAACAAAATAGATTTGAATTATAAAACTGAAATTAGTAAACGGAAAATGGAAAAATAAAGCGGAGAAACAAAACTAGTAACACCACAATAGCCCGAAGAGAAAAGCAAAGATGGAAAACAAAGCTTTTATGGTGTTCAGGCAAGTAGGAAAAACAACAAACAACATAGCTCAAAACTATTAAATAAACTAATGTGCAAATTTAAGAAACGTTCGTTACACATACTGTGGTTCCGCACCATATCGCTTTACAACAATTACCATCTTTCACTTGTGCATATTACATTTAACCATATACCTCTGTTATATGGTATACCACATTAACAATTATTTAACATTAAGTTAGCAAGTGCAGCTAAATTAATAAACACACCCATAGAGCTATCATTGATGGGGCTAAAAAAATAAAAACAACCATACGGAGAAAAAATTTTGGTAAAATTACAGTACTGTATGGTAATGACATTTCTAGTAAGAAGAAACCTTTATTCTAGTTAACGAAACCAAAATATACGGTACGTAAACCATTCATTTGGTAATTTTTCCCTTCATATAGTAACTATTTAATGGAAATTCTGGTTCTTAAAATTGCAGTTCTTATTACCACACATTTAGTTAACTGAATAAACGGTTTTTATGGCCATTCTCTGAAGTAACACGATAAAATTGTCAAATTTTGTCAGATATAATAAACTATATTTTAATTTTAACATAATCATTACCAAAGCACTTTGGAAAAAACTACCGTGCCTTTTGATGTTCGTTTAAGGCCAGAGATACGGTAAATTTTACCATATTCTGGTTATTTTGACCATACTTTTTTTCTCAGTACAGGGAATAATTATGTACCCAAATTCTATACAGAACAATTTACTTACATTTTATTAAAATTAATTTAAAAAAAATTCCATCAGGGTTTGTTTGAATAAGGTTAACTTTTGAACGAAAGATGATTTAATTTGAATAACTATTTGTTTCTAAAATTTTTAAACAGACTTAAAAGAGTTAAAATCTGCCTAAGCGCAGGTCCCTTTAGTTTATCTTAAATTAAACCAACTTTAAGCACTACTTGAACTCAAATATCTTTTGCTCTATTATTCTTTTATAATTTAATCAGTATATTAAAAATGATGAATAAAAAGAGGTATGCTGCCAAATTTAAAAAAAAAACGGATTTACTCCACACACAATAGCTCTTTGCAACAATAACCATCTTCTTTTATGATACATATTCCTCGAAACCATTGACCCTATTATGCGGCTTTATAAATGGGTACTCCATTTACGATGTTGAAGCATTAGTTTGATAGTAATATAGCTAAAGTATGAAATATAACTATACTGTTATGGCTTATGGCGGAAAAACCTGAAATAAAAACAACCCAAACAAAATTCATTATTTACTCCATAACCACTTGGTCTTGTACGCTGAAGTTCTATTTTACTAAGGGTCATTCCTCTGGAGTTATGTGTTCTTTTCCAGAAAAATACGATTCAAGTTTGACAATGTAGTGACTGAGAGATTCGGAAGTATGATTGTGACAAGGAAAGCCATTTTTTTTTTTCGCTGACGAATTTTCTTGCAGCAGGATTTGAGCCAATCATGTCAAGGGCACATTTATTTCCTTCCCTTGGCTAATAATAATCCAGAAGACTGCATTGTTTTGGGAATGTTCGGACGTCTTTGTATTGTTTTGGGACCCTAATACATTATGAAGATTTAAATTGGCGGCAGATTAGCGCCTTGATGATAATTTTTAATGTCAAATGGCGAGTTGAGGAAAATTTGCCATCGTTAGTTGGCGAAATCTTTGGGTTGGATCGGAATCTAATTAGAGAAAGAAACGAGAAACTTCTGAAGCTATAAGTGTACCAGCGAATGTAATGTTTATCATAAAATTTGAAAGAAAAAAAAGCATTTAAAACAAAATTTGTGTTTCAGAGTAGAACATTTATTTGAGAAATTAAGTGATGATAAGATTATACTCATAAATGCCATTTTTTTTTAATAGTAACATTATAAAATTTCTAACATCTAGATACATTTCTTGAGAAGTACGACTTGTGGATGGCTGAGCTGAGTAACATAGACATACCAGACTTAATTTTGATAACTTAATTTTGTGAGCTGAGCGTAATCAATGAAACAAAAAACTTTCTCATAAAAATATTTTGAATAATGTATAATGCATTCATAAAACAATTATGGTAAGGTATGATAATAGAAATTTTGAAGAGCCGTGCTTATTCAGGGTATAGAGTGCTCGCCTTTCAATGACGTGAACGGGGTTCAAATCCCAGGGATGTCTGGTCGATAGGAAATCCGCTCACACCTCGCACTGACCACAGTACTGACGTAAAATATCCTCAGCGGTAGAGGGATCATGGGTAGAGTCCTCTTGCCGTAAAGCTTATCGGGGGAGGTTTGCGTGGTTTTTCATCTCCATGTAACGTAAATATGGGTTAGTTCCATCAAAAAGTCCTCCACGAAGGCAAGTTTCTCCCAGTACTTGATCCAGGAATTCTTTTGTCTTCTGGACTAGGTTCAAAATTACAAGTCTTCGAAGTTGAAGATTAGCATTCGTAAACCCAAAAATTGGGTAGGATGTTCAACGACGTTAAAAAAATTAAATAAAATATTCGATCCAAAAATTTCCTTGTCTTTTGAATTAGGTTTAAAATTACAAAAGTACGGAATTGGACATTGGTAGTCGTAAACTTAAAAGGAATAAATATATAAATAAATAAACGAGTTGACTGTTTAACGAAGGTTATAAAAGAATTATAAATAAAATAGTATTTTTTGTTTTATTTTAGTTATTAATTTATGCTTATTTAGTAATACTTTAAACATTTAAGCACGGGTTCGATCCCAGCCGGCCGAAGACTCCCCGTGTAGTAAATGGTGACTGATGCAAGTTAAATCTGTCGAGTCGCAAAGTCCTCAATAAATCAATACCTTTGGGGGTACTGATCGAGGAGTTTCCTTGTCTTCTGAATTGGTTCAAAATTACAAGGCTATGGAGTTAAACATTAGTAGTCGTAAACCCAAAAATTGAGTCAGCTGTTCAACGACGGATATATATATATATATATATACAGACACAGTCCAGTCACATTAATGTGACCACCAC
>NC_092215.1:51510213-51614669 GCF_043381705.1 Parasteatoda tepidariorum | reverse complement strand
TATATATATATATATATATATATATCCGTTCATCATATATATATATCTCCGCAATCATTAATTTTACCTTTCTTTACGATTGATTAAATTTGCTTTTCGTACGAACATGGACGGAATTTGAACTAAATTGTAAAATTATCAGGAGTTACACTATTAGAAATTTCATTCTGACATTACTGTAAAATAACCGCCAACAGTTTGTTCATCCAATTAATAGTAAAATTTAGAACTAGGAACATTTTTTGCCTTAAAGGTTCTGAAACCGCTTACAACTGGAATAGTTAAAAAGCCGAGAATTAAAAAATATACGGGTTTTTAAGCATTTACATCTGGGATGGTTTCAAAATCATAAAAATGGAGAAAAAAAACTGGAAATTGGAATTAGGATTTTCGTTAAATGGCGAATATTGGAGTTAGGCTATTTATTAGCGACGATACATTGCTGTTAGGCTTTTCGCTAGGAAATGGACTTTGGAATTAGTTCGCAAATGATTGGGGCTTTATCAAGTGAATTGTGAACGGTAAATTAATTAGCTTTTCCGGTAATGCCATATATTGTGAGAGATGGGAAATACTAGATTTTAAATAAATCAACTCTGTAGTGCTGCCATCTGTCGTTAATGAAAGTATCGTAGTCTAACAGTGTAGGATCACCAATTGGGGACTGCAGTTACTGGAAACTATTCATGTGCTGAAGAAATTGACGAAATATTATGTTGCCAACGATGGGATTTGAATACCCATGCAGCCGGTCATGAAATTCACAGTTTATCCTGCCAGCTATAACATGTACCCAGCTGCAAGAAATTAAGTGGGTTCAATTAGTGGGCCGAATTGGTGCGATAAAATATTGGTTTAACGGTTTTTCTCACAGTTAACAGTAATAATATCTTTTTTTAGTTATTTGTCTGTTTAAGTTAAATATGAAAAAATAACAATTGAATAAATTGTTATTTGATCTTTCTTTCCACGAAATTTCAAACAGTATAAATAATAAAAACGTTCTTAAGCTTCTTAAAATTCATAACATTTAATGTGTTTTTTAACATTACTTGTTTAGTAACATCTACTTTTTAAGTTTTTTCATTATCAAAATTAGATATAAAAAACACGAACATTTCATCGTAACTAACTTGCATTATATTATAGCAAAATTTATTTTTTCCAAGTGCACTAAAAAACCAATTACCAAAAATGTCAAAAAAAATTTTTTTAATGACTTTCCTGCAAAATGAAAAAAAAAATTTTTTTTTTTTTTTTGAAAAATGGTCACACAGGTTCTTTTTGTCGAAAAGACACTTATTAAACAGTTTTAGAAAAAAAATCTTCATTTTTTCGCCGTTTAACTTTCTCATTTTCCCAACAACTGAAAAATACCGAAATAGGTCATGCAAAGCGCTCTAATTTACTTTACATTACTTTTGGTTTTTAAGTGGAAGATTAATTTAGTTTCAGTAAATTTAGTTCAAAGATACGAGCAAACCTTAATATGGAGCTAAGTTTAATCACAATACCTTACTTCTCCAACTTGTTTATACCATACTAGGGTTTCAACTTGACTGGAAAGTTGATATAAAATTCCACAGTAATTAAGATTGTAAACATTTTACACGATATTATGGGTGAATATCTCCATATATGGTGAAAAACTTTTACACCATCTTATAAAATTGTGGTTTAACGTTGCAAATAATGTGGTTTAACGTTAACCTTATACTTTTTTGACGTTGAGGGGATAAGTAAACAAACATTTGTATAATAAACAAGTTTAAAAGCAAGAAAAGTATCCGAATTTTTCAAATAGTTTGTTATTTTTTTATATTGATACATTTTAATTTATTCAATTCTTCTGACTGCTGATATTCTACGGATTAAAAATTGCTTTAAGTTAGTTGTTGTTATTACTGCTTTAAAATGAAGTTATCATATGTTAGTCAGGTCCTAATATTTTCAAAACATTGTTGAAAGATGCTAATATTCACATAATACGATGCCTTTTCAAAAAATCGGTGCATCATCATATCATTGGAACCCTGTAAAAAATTGCGGATTAAATTCGGTATAATGTACCGGTACTTTGGATGCATCACCTATAAATCTATTTTTTCCGTAGAATATTGTACCAAAATAATTACAATAATATTTATTTAAGAGAGTGATTTAGTGATTTACGGTAATTATCATTAGGAAAATTACGTATAGTAAGCCTTTAGTTCGGTAACATTTCCGATAAAAATGAATTTTACGGAAAAAAGTATCGGCACCTGTATGGCGGCATTTTTTATCGTAATTTGATCTAAAATTTTTTGAGCGTATTTTGACCTGTAAATATATTTAAATTTTAAAAACGTTGTTAAACTAAATCTTTTTCAAGTTAAATCATATTATTGTGTAATCCAGTTAACAATGGTTCAATAATACTGATAATATGGTGTGACTTAGCAGATTGCTAATATTTCAGCAAATTTTCACGATACTATTGCTCAACTCTAACAGTAAGCAAAATTATTCCACAAAGAAATAAATAAAAAAATTTTATATTATAATTTTTTTCTGTACTAACTGTCACAAATCGTTGCTAATTACTAATTACTTTTTAAATGATTTGTACTTTTATAGTGCAAAGAATTTCTACATTTTAATATATAAATCTAATTTTCTGCTGTAATAAATCTTCCAAAAATTAAAAATACTTCCAAATATTCAAGCAGTTAACTATGAATTATCTTTGAAAAGTGTTAAAAACATCGTTAACATTGCATACACACATTTGAATACAAGTAATTACTTAACTTGTTAATCATTAGATTCCATTTTGAAATCTGACTATGATTAATGTTAGTTGAAATGCTAATCTTTCTCCGTTATCATCTCGTCAAGTTTCTCTATTTTATCTCCAATGATTAATGCTGTAAAAGCCAGATTTATCATGGTCAAATTTTAAAATTCAGTGATAAATGCTACCGTTTTTCTTACTCTTTTATTAACAAAATTTATGCTTACTGTTTTTTTAATATCTCCTAGAATTAGAAGAAAAATTAAATTTTTACTGTAAATACACAGCTTTGCAGTTGTATTTTAACTTAATCTTCACATTGTGCTACAGAGTTATGCAAAATTTATAGGTAATCTTCAATTTGCACATCGTTTTCTTTAGTTTTTTTTTAATTTAATATTGCTTTGAAAAAAATTTGATTATTTTTAGATTTTATTTTTGTTTCTTTAAAGTTATCAATTTTTAATGAAGATTCGTAACTCATAGACATGGTTAAACATTATGTTTGATGAAATTACCGAGTGGAATTATTGCGTATAGTATTCTGAATAAGAATAGTTTTATTTTAGTTCATAAACACTACGCCGCTGTGACGCTGTGATTAAAAAATTTAAATTTTATGATATTTACTACTATCATCTATGATAGTTTCGATGAATACTCTACTCTCTATGGTGAAATTACTTAGTGGAATTATTGCGAATCGTATTCTGAATAGATTAGTTTTATTTTCGTTAATGAACACTACACCGTTGGGGTTAAAATTTCATGATATTTACTATTACCATTTATGATCCTTACGATGAATACGCTACAAAAAGATAATAACTTTAAAATGCTGAAATATGCAGAGTTTTTTTTATTATCCTTTAATTTACATCTTTATTTGATAAAGTTTTGCCCGTATCGCTGTTGTTGTCTAAAATATTAAAACTCATATAAGTTTCCTTCGTTCGAATTGAAATGTTAATCAAGGGCGAAATATTTCCTTTCTATATTTAAAATTTCTACTTAAGAAATATATTTTTCATCTGATTTAATATGTTACGGGGTAGCTAATTCTAAACGTTTTCCTTATAATCTTTCCATAATCAACATTTCTGTTTGTTTAATTATCTCTTACAATAAGCATTTCAATTTTCTCTAATGATTGATTTCTAATAATCTTAAAGGTAAATATTAAATTTCATACTGAAAGACCCTTTACAATAATTACTTTTTTATTCTAGAAGAAAAGCTCTAAAATATTATCCCATGCTAACAGAAATTTAAATTTTATCATGCATCAATAACTGAAATAAATAATTACCAAAACTGTACATTTTCAATTTATGAGTTTTAGATAAAATGCATTAATTAAATATTTCGAGCATGCAAGGTTTATGAAACAGTATATACATATCTAAGATTTATATTATGTTACCTCAAGTCAATATTTGCTAATTTACGTTTGTAATTAAATGTCAATAAAAGTGCTTATAATAAACAGTGCAAATATAAGAATTCTTACTGTTAGCTCTTTCAAGTTCTTTTGCATGCTCTATATGGCATATCTATCTATGATTCTTATTACGTTCACAATAGGATTACGATTTTCTAATTTACGTTTGTAATTGAATGCCAATAAAAATACTTTCAACAAACAAGGAATTTAAAACATAGAAATTATTAGTATAAGTTCTCTCAAGTTCGTTTGCCTTTTTAATATGGCATATAAGGTTCACATTAAATTTACTGAAAGTCCTTATTTTCTAATTTGCGTCTGTTATTGAATGTCAGTAAAAACCGTTTCAATAAATAAGCAGCTAATAATTGCAGGAACTTATTACTATTAGCTTTCTAAAGTACTTTTGCATTCATGATATGGTATATCTATCGATGATTCACATTACGTTAACATCATGTCACTATTTTCTAATTTACCTTTGTAATTAAGCGTCGATAAAAATACTTTCACTATACAAACAACTAAAAGCATAGAAATTCTTGTTATAAGCTATCTTAGGTTCTTTTGTAATTTTTATATGCCATATAAGATTCACATTACATTTACTGAAAGTCACTGTTTTCTAAATTACATTTGCTACTGAATGTCAATAAAATAGTTTCAATAAAAAGACAGTTAAAAATGACAGGAATTCTTATTAATTTTAGCTTTCCGAAATTCTTTTGCATTCTTAATATTATATATCTATCTATGATTCACATTACGTTTATGTTACTTTTTCTAATTTACGTTAGTAATTACAATAAATGTCAATGAAAATACTTTCAATAAACAAACAACTAAAGGCATAGGAATTCTTAATATTAGCTCTCTCAAGTTATTGTGCATTATTTATATGACTTATAAGATTTACATTACTCTTATTGCAAGTTGCTATTTTCTAATTTACGTTTTCAAATAATTGTCAATAAAAATACTTTCAATAAATAAACAGTTAAAAATACAAGAAATCTTATTATTAGTTTTCAGAAGTTCTTTTGTATTCTTTGTATGGTGAGGCAACTGTAGTTGAAGAAGAATTCAGCTTCCCGTCCTTGGTATTTCAAATCTACGTAAACAAAGCTTAAAACTTTGTTTTTTTTCTTCATTTTACATACATTCTGCTTGAAAATGCTGTTTGTTTTGCTGAGAATAGAAATTAAAGACTATGATGTTGTATAGTAAAAATGCATTTTTATGTATTTAAAAATATATTGTTACAAAAAGTATTGAAATATAAAGTTGGAATTTTGTCTGTTTAAGCTACTCGTCAAAATATTAATCTCATTTTGAAATTTGTTGAAAATAAATTGAAAAAATATGCTTAAAAAATAAATCTCCTAAATTATATCCAATAAATAATAGGCGATGTAGAAATTTATCGATTTAAATTTATATTCGAAGGAAAGTACTGCTGTAAAAAATGTTATTCCTTAAAGATAAAAATGTGCTTTAAATAAAAAAAAAATGTGCTTTTCACCAGTTTTCAATTTTTTGACTAATTTAATGCAGTATAAAATGCATTATTTTTTAAATAATAATTACAAAAAAAGAAAGAATAATTTTGCTCTATAAATTATTTTTGCAACGAAAGTATCAAAAAGCAAGCTGCGCTACCTGAAAAGATGAAAAAAAAAGTGTATCCAATGGATCTTAACTTCTACAAACCAATTTATTGTGCTCTTTTTTTCGCATTTTTTGAGATATTTATCAGTTTCTTTTATCATTTATCATATTCTTTGGTATGGTTCCCTCAAATTGTCGGAAAAAGGTTTAAAAAATTATGGTATATTATATGCAAATATTTAAAAAAATTAAAAAACGAGACCACTAAAAGTTTGATAAAGTCTTATTAAGAAAGAAAATAAATGATTGTCAAAATATGCATTTAAGATATTTGACTTAGAAAATCTGCTTAAATCTTTAACTATTAATTTTAATTAACCAATAAACTTATTAAAGTGTGCAAATGATGCATTAAAAGGGCTTTTAAAAAATTAAAAGGAAAAATCTTTATATAAGTCACAATACCATCCCTCAACTTGTGTGCGAAATGTTTAAAAAAGTTATGTTTCATTACGTGTAAATATTTTAGAAAAAAAAACTGAAAAAAGGAGAAAAAGACTTAAGGCTAGATAAAGCTCTAGTAATAAAGAAAGAAAAAATTATTATTGTGAAAATCTGCATATAAGAGATTTAACTCACAATCTGCTTAAATCATAAGCGATTAATTTTAATTAACCAATTAACAAACTCATTAAATTGTATAATTGATACATTAAATAGGCATTCCAAAAACTAAAAGAAAAAAATCTGTCCATAATAAGTTAAAATACTTTTAAAAATGAAATAAAAAATGAATGAAAAAATAACAAACAATAAAAAATGAATCATAAGTGCATTTGAAACTAGTAAGAAATAAAAGTCTTTTATCACTTTTTTTGGTAGCAAAAGAACTTTACTTTTAATCCTGATATTTTTTATGCTTTATTAAATACTTTAATCAGCTTAAGAATCATAAGACTCAATATCTTGCCGTCATTTTTTTAAGATATTTCTCTCACAGAATTTTTGTTTTTATTCTAACCAACTAACCAATTAAATCAGTTCAAAGACTTATGAGCTATTATTATATAATTAAATTTTGAAAAAGAACAATGTCAGAAAATTTATATATATATATATATATACATATATATACAGTCNTTTACTTTAGTGCTGCCATCTATAAGCATATTCCAACATTAAAGGAAATCCTATGTCTACGCTGTTACTTGGCTTTCAAAATCTAAAAGAAGGTATTATTTAAATTTAATTAAAATATTAAAAGTAATGTCGTAGTGGAAAGTCAAAAACTCTAAGAAGTAGAAAAATGAATTGATGTTACACTCACTGATCACACGCAACACTTTATTTTTTAAAAAAAAGAAAAATTTATATTTTCGTTTTTCGGAATTATTTCATAAATATTTAAATTTATTTCGTAAATTAATTATTATTAAATTCTGAGATTAATTTAATTTTAAATTTAAAAAAATTGAATGTCACTAAATTAAAAAAATTTTAATTCTAAAAACTCTTCAATTCTTAAAATTCAGGACTGATTGATATTACAAGTTTTTCTTTACATTTGCTAAATCTTAAATAAAGTTTTACTATTCCTTGGACAATGGCAAACCTTGGATCTATACGAGTTATTATATATTTCCAATTCCATTAATCTTATTTGTATTTAATGTAATTTTTCATATTTTTACCATTTGATGTTTTACCTGAGCTTACTATTATATGTTTTTACCCGTATTTTTGACGCTTTTATTGTTGGTTAATTTTATTCACTTAGATGTTTTAAGCACTTTTAATTTTTATTCTGTTTTATTTTTATCATCTTTTCGATTTTGGGATTTTTCCTATGTGTATCAATCTTTTTAGTTTTGATTTTACTGTTCTGTAGTTTTGTAGTGTTAGTTCACGTGACAACGGACGAAACCCTCATACGTAAACTGGGTCGGTTACTATTAGTCTTTATATTTTCAAATGCGTCAAATTTCTTTTTGGTTAATGTTCCTTTATATCAGGAGTGTTTTCCTTTCAGGAGTTCCTTTATATCAGGAACTTTTTGTCAAATTTCAACTTTAATGTCATAGAAATTAATTCATTGTATTAATACTTCTATCGTAGATTTTGTGAGTATGTGAGACCAGTACCTAAGAACTGAAGCTGAAAATGTCTAGAAAAATATAAAAAAGAGTTAGCATGATTATATATAAGTATATATATAAATATATATATATTTATTTATTTTTATATATTTATAAATAGATATTTTAAATTATGAAATCCCGCATAAAAACGTACTTTCTGAGAGCAAGCATATTTTTTTTCGATGAATTTGTATTTTTAACTCACAAAATATAGCGGGTAGCAGCTAATCTTGGAAATATATGTTACTTGCCCAGTTTGTTACCTAAAAAGTATTTTATAGTACAATGATGACATATAAGAACCGAACAAGTCCAGCACTCTTGATGCTGACTACATGCAAGTAGTCATGCATAGAAATCAATGTTAATATTTAACAATAATCGATTTTAATTTTAGTTTCATAACGATTCTCGTTTCAAATATGCCTCAAATTTAAAAATCACCCATGTGCCATACATTGTTTTATTATAAAAATACGTGGTAAGCTCAGAATTCAAGTTTAACTTTTATCTAGTTGGTAGTTTGCCAGCAATTAGCTTCGGTTTAGATTCAGGTTTTAGAAAACATTGCTGCTTAGTCATTTTCAATGTAAAGCATAAGAATTACTACCCTTCCCATAAACAAGGGTATTAGGGTCAAATCAGACTCATAGCCGTAACAGTCTCCCTCAGGAGAGGAAGCACAGGCCCGCACCATTACCTGCCGCCCGAGGTACCCGGCGAAGCCCCCCCCACCCTTCGGGTCATTTATTTTAAAATATTGACCTTTACAATAATACAAAATTAGCAATGGCAACAGCTGCTGAACACAATTTTTAAATTTGCAATGAGAAAAAGTTAAAGTTACACAGTATGGTCCTTGGGTCAAAAGATCCTTATAATTAGACCAAATTGGTGAATAATATGGTATATTTAGGGACAATCACTTTCGGACAAATGTTCATTGCATCCAACAACTCAAAACAACAACAAAAAATATTTCGAGACAATAAAACCAAAACGATATCATTTACAGGAGTAACATTTACATTAAAGAATGGAAGGAATTTAATAAAATGCAATTGGAGCTGAGCTGAAAGTTGTTATCCAAAAAGTATATTAAAATATCCATAAATGAATAAAAGCCTACACCTAAATGTAATAAGTATTAAAAGAGCTGAAAAGGGCTAAAATAGTTTAACAATAAAATAAGGGCACAGGAAAAATATTTTCAATGTTTAAAAAAAAACAAGGTTAAATACGAGGTTGATACCTGAGATAGTGTGTTGTTTTTCTAGATATTTACTTCGCATCATTCATCGTAAATCTTACATGAAAGATCTAACGCGCGTTAAGGGAGGGATTAAATGAAATGAAGTGCGATTAAATGTTTGGGAATTAGTGTTAGTTCTGCTTTTGGGAATATCATTATTTGAAGTACAGATAGGTAAAATCTCAAATCATACCTTTTGCTATGTTTACAAAACTGGTTCGTGAACAAGATTTTTTATCTGACGATATTTTTAAAAATGCTATTAATTTATTCATCAAATTATAATAATACTAATATAAGTACAAAATAGGATTTATCCTTTTGTTGCTAAATCATCTAATTTCATAAAGAAAAACCGACAGCAATATTTTTTTTTCTGGTTCTGAAACTTAAAATGCTCTTCTAAATGATTTAAAGGACAAATTAGATAACATTTTCGAATTTAGCAACTCGTAATTCCCACATGGAAAAAAAATCAGGAAAAACTATTAGAATGTCTGGTAAAGGCATTTCTGGAAAAAGAAAAAGCAATTGGTTAACACGTTGAATGCCACTCTAATTTTACACGGCTTGCCCGTCCGGCCAAACGGTAAATAACTACAAACTAAATTTGCAAATATTAGACAGATTTTGCTAGTTTTTTAAAAGGCTTAGCATGACATATCTGAAAAAGTGGAGAATTATAGTGGTGGATAAAAATCTACTAATTGAATTTATTAAACCAAGAACCACAATTAATAAACTACCACTTGAAAATATTTATTTGCTGTCCGGAACAAGTTGGCATCTCTGCGTATATAAATAAAACTGTTTTTGCTGGTTCTATATTGCATTAGTTTCTTCAAATCCTTTTAGTAACGATAATAATATATAAAAAAATAAAAGCATTAAAAATTTAAGCGAATTATGTTTTTCTAATAGCCTTGGCTTCGCCGGTCACCTGTGACCCCTGTGGGACTACGAACAAACTAAGTGCTGGTCACCGGTAACCCCAATGGCATTCAACGTGTTAATAAAACCAAATTAGATGGTATTTAAGCTATTTATTTGATAATTTTTCTGTTCCTATGGTAAAAGTTTACCGGAAATTATGGTTTTAAAAATTATAGTTCTTTTTATCATACACTTAATAAGGAATGCAAAACTGAAAATCAAATTTCCCCGAATAAATGATTTTTATGCCAGACTTTTCAAACAACACACATATATGCGTCTGTATCAAAATTAATTACTAAACCTTCAATTATATTTAATATTAGATTTCACGTTTAGTTTTTTTAATTAATGATTTTAAGAACATGTTTTCAAGAACAAAGTAAACTCGGATAAATGTCAAAGTAAACAGATGGTACTTTTCAATTTCGCTAACTACCAACTATCAAAGTTTTAATCACCCTCAAGTTGTAATCACTGTTCTCAACTATGTTGATTAAGTAAGACTAGACTTGGAATCCCTAAGGCTCCCATTCGTTATAATTCGTATTCCAGAGCAAATAGATAGTCAACAGTTAAATCCATCTACTTTACTGACTATTATTTAGTTAAGCATCGAAAAAGTTACATTTCTAACATTTTTTTGAAAAATAATTTAATGCTTTTAAAAAAGCAAGAATATTCTTAACTACACCAAATTGAAATTCCAATTTATTTCTCCTAGTTCAAAATGTAAAGAACAGGTCGTAAGAAAGTAATTAAGAATTTAAAATATTTTCTTTAACGAAGAGATTTTTATTAATTATTATTTATTATTAATTATTATTAATCATTAAATTATTTTTAATTATTAATTATTCAGCTATTTTAAACTGTTATTATTAATGATTATTTTTAATTATTAATTATTCAGCTATTTTAAATTGTTATTATTAATGATTATTTTTAATTATTTATTATTCAGCTATTTCAAATTATTATTATTTTTATTATTAATTATTAATAATTATTACTGTTTTTATTAATTATTACCTTTAATTTCTTTATTCAGTTATGGATATTTTTAAATTTTTTCATACATGATTTCATACACTTCATTTGCTCTTTTTTTTAATATTTTAATTGCTCTTGAGAATGCAATAAAAATATTTTAAATAGGTTTTTTTTAAAATTATTCTTGATTGCTGAAATTTTATTTAAATTATAGTGAGAAATTTAGATAAATTTAAGATAAAGAAAATATATATAAATTTTTCAACGAACTGTGGTTCTTTATTATTAATTGTTTAATTACTAATTTTAATTTTTTTCAAAAATTTGTGATATTTTGACTTAATTAACAATATCATTTTAAAACGAAAATAACCTTATTTGTTTCTGATTCGAAAATGTTTCCTCAAACCTCATTAACTAATCAAGTTAAATTTAAAATCGTAAGAAAAAGCATTTAAATTTTCATTTTTTGTTTCTTTAAAAAATTGCAGATTTTAATTCTTAATTTCTAATTTTTTTATAGTTTTTAATTTGTTTATTTAATTATGAGCAAATAAACTAATTGCTACCGTTTAAGTTATTGACATATACTTTTCTTTATCGCTGGAGGGGTTTAAATTTCAATTATTAGCGCATATTTTAATAATGGACTTAGTTTACTGCATTAATTAATAATAATCTCGATATTAAGTTATAATTATTTAATGAAGCATTCTCGCATTTATGCTTGTTATATATCTGGTTTTCTTCTTCTCATATAATTAATTTATTAAAAAAATTTTATAATTTTATATTTCATAACCGCCATTGAACAGCCGACCCATGTTCAATTCCGTAACCTAGTAATTTTGATCTCAATCCAGAAGACAAAGGAACTCCTGGAAACCAATAAGTACCCCAGACGTATTGGTTTACGATGGGAAGTTGTACTTTGTGACCCTGAAAGACTCAACGTGGAACCATTCACCATTTTGTAATCGGAGATTTTTCGACCGGCTGAATTTGAACTCCTGTTCTGACGAACATGAGTCCAATGCCCTACAAGCCAGGCTATCCCAGACCTACTTATTAACAAAAATTCACAAAAAATATAACACTTTTAAATTTTGATATAAATATTTTGTTTCTCAATGAAAAAGGAATTCTTTATCATTGGCTTTATTCAAATATTAGTTTCAAAACAAAAACGATAAAACTTTAAAATAAAATGGTAAAATAAAAAAAAACATTGAAATTTATAGTACAGGAAATAAGAAAACATAAAATCCCTGAGAATATATTAAAATGAAATATAATTTAGCTTTCATCCGGAATTTACATTCGTAAAATATTTACATCTTGCCTTATTTCCTGTTTTTATATTTACTTCGCGCTTTTCCTTATTCAGCGTTAAAATAAAATAATGCAAACTAACGTAAAATCTTGAAAAGCTTTATTCTTTTATGGAATCACATTTTCACGAAAATCTTGCTTTGGAAGATAATAAGTGTTTCAAGCAAATAAATGATATTTTATCCAGATGAAATATTTACTATTCAAGTATATGCACTGTTCCAGCTCTATTGCAAATGTTATACAGTTATAAGCAAGATCAGGTGCATTATTCAATAATACAATATTTTCACGTATTATTTTGAATTAGATGGATATACTTTATGGAAAAAAATATTCTTTACGCTTAAATTTTTTTAATATTTTTTAAATTCCGAGAGTTTTATTGTTAAAATAAATGAGTAACTAAATACTCGTGGGAGTCATAGCGATAAAAATATATAAACTATGTACTTCAGTTTAAAATAGTTTCTGAATCAAAACAATCTCTCATCTGTTTTATTTTATTCTTTTCTTTTCCATGTAATAGGAAAATAATAATTGTTTTCGAAATATATGAAGGAATGAAATTCATCCTACTATCCTTGAGCTTATTACTTAATAACCTAAAATTTATTGCTTAAATGAATAAAACTTTTAAATTATTGTTGAAATGCTCAGAAAAAAAAGAACTGAAATATTTTTGCGTCCTTTACAACAAATACTAACTTCGATGAAGGATAACTTCAATTTGTTCTTATTTTACAATAGTACTTATCTTTTAATAGCAAAACAATTTAAGTAAATATGCATTTCGTAAGTCATGTTAAAGTTACTAGCTTTAAACATGAGACGAATATGAAAACAAAGATTACCTTTGTATTTAAACATTTGACTTTAATTATTTTTCGTATTTCATATTTAATTGTTCTTTTTATTTCATATTTTCATGACGTTCACTGAAAATAATTATTATTATTTAACATAACAGTATGATTATACGGAAATGTTTAAGCTTAGGTCATTTGAAGCATTTCTTTTATTACAAAATTGAATTAAAAGAACTACTTTCTTTGGTGTATTATTTTTGTAAAAAAAGTACATGAATCGTAGTAACGGTATTAAAAACTAGACATACCGCAATTTTGTCTAATAAAATTCTCTTACCATTTTCAAAAAATGTGTTCTTTAGTTTAAAATATTCGTTGGATGCTTCAATTTTAAAATAAAATGTTTAAAAACGAAATTTCAATGATTTAAATTTCAACAAGCATCAAAGTCTAAATGAAAGTCATATCAATTATATAAGATTCAGAAACAAAATGTAACAGTTTGAATCAAAAATTAAAGAAACCATTTAAAACATATATTATCAAGTTTAAAAACACTCTATGAAACGGCGGGTTAAGTGAGATTTTCCACTTTATAACGTCACATTTATAAAAGTATGCAAATCAATCACTGTAGATATGTTTAATGAACTGATTTTTTTGTAGAGAATATAATCAAATTACACAAAAATGAAAATAAATTAACGCGGATCAACATTAAAACATCAGCACAAAACCGTTCTCTAATACTGCCAGTTAAGCAAAATGTTCTCCTTCTGAAGCTCCATTGTTAGTTAAAATTCACATATCAGTCCCCTCATATATGCTTACGATAGGATTATAATTTTTTTAATTGACAACAAAAGCAGATACGCTTTAATGAATTGATTTACGCTAATTTACGCTAATTACTAATAATTATAGTATTATAATATTATTTTATAGAAAGCATAATCAAATAACATAAAAGGAAAATATCTTAAATCTATCATCAACACAAAAAGCTCAGTGAAACTGCAAGTTAAGGAAATTTTTACCTTTGAAACCCAGTTGTAATCAAAGTACGCGCATCAGTCACCTCAGATGCGTTTTAAAAAAATATTATTATCCATTTTAGTAGAGAGCGAAACCAAATAAAATTAGAAATTAAATTTATCTAACACATCTATCATCAACACTAAAGCAATCAATGAAACTTCGAGTATAATAGATTCTCCTCTCTATCGTCCCATGTTACATAAAAGTTTGCATATCAACCAGAGTAGATGAGTTAGATAAAATAATGACTTTTTATAGAGAGCATAATCAAAAAACATAAAAGAAAATCAATTAACAAATCTACCATCAACACAAAACGCTGTGTGAAACAGCGAGATAAGTGCAAGTTTTCAGTTTGAAGATCCTCTGTTAATAAGAGTATGCATATCAATCACCGTAGATGTGTTTAAAAAATGGATTAATATTATTTTTTAATAGAGAGTAAAATCAAATAACATAAAAATGAACATTTATCTAAAACATCTATCATCAACACAAAACCGCTCGGTGAAACTGCGAGTTAAGTAGATTTTCCACTCTGCAGTTCCATATTTAATAGAAGAATTCATAGCAATCAGAGTAGATGTGTCAGTTTAAATAATTACTTTTTATAGTAATCAAATAACATAAAATGAAAATCAATTAACAATACAATCATCAACACAAAACGCTGTGTGAAACAGCGAGATAAGTGCAAGTTTTCAGTCTGAAGCCACACAGTTAATAAGAGTACGCATATCAATCACCGTAGATGTGTTTAAAAAATGGATTATTATTATTTTTTAATAGAGAGATAAAACCAAATAACATAAAAATGAACATTTATCTAACACATCTATCATCAACACAAAACCGCTCAGTGAAACTGCGAGTTAAGTAGATTTTCCACTCTGCAGTCCCATATTTAATAAAAGTATTCATATCAATCAGCATAGATGTGTTTAAAGAAATGATTATCTTTTTATAGAGAGCTGGTCCAATTCCAGAGTCATTCTTTTCTGCACTCTCTTCGCTTTGTCTCCGTTTTATCTTTTTTCTTTCAGGTGAAACTATTTTTGGATGCAGCACTTTCTTGGCCTCACATGCATCTGGCTACATAGCTATTTAAGAATCATCTACCCCCCTTCTCTCCGACAAAACTCGTGGAGTATAAATCGCGAACTGTTTTAATGTGGGGTTGGGGAACAATAGTCGGCAAGGTGCGAGGATATGGGAGGGGTGCTTATGACGCTTAACACCTACATTGTTGGACACAGAACAAACTCAACAGCGACAGATTTTTTAAACTAAAAAAAAAGAAAGAAATGTTAGTTTTAAACGTCATTCAAGGAACAATGAGAACTATAACTGATTAAACTAACCTTGAGCAAAAAAATATTGATAACCTCCCAGATTATACTGTATGAATTACTTCCGAAGTAAGATGCGGATAAATTTAAAAAAATACTCGTGCTGAATATTTTTAAAATAGTACAAGATAAATAAATAATTAAATTAAATAAATATGAATCAACTCTTAAAGTTTAAATTTCTTAAATACACACAGAGGAAAAATTCTTTAAAAATACCGCACTGTACAATGTTGAAATTTTTGTTAAAAAAACAGCAAAAATTCTAATAATAAAAACCAAAATATACAGTATTTAGAAAATTCCTTTGGTAATTTTAAAATTCATATCGTAACAGCGTACAAGGAATTCTGGTATTTAAAATTATAAATTTTATTGCTAAATACTTAGTTAAAAATATAAAACTGAAATGCAAATTTAACTGAAAAAAGGGCTTTTCATCTAAGGTATTATAATAAAATTCTCAAATTTTACCCATTTGCCAAATTTTATCGAAAATTATAAAACGAAATTTATGGTTAATTTTACCAAATTCATTACTAAAGCGTTTCGGTAAAAATTACTCAGCTTTTCTGTGTACTCATCGCGCTTGAAACATTGTAAATTTTACAATATTCTGGTAGTTTTAACTATATTTTTTTTCTCAGTGAATTCACAATTATACCTTTATTATTGAGTAAACAAATAATCTCCAAAGATGCAAATAAATATATCTGAGTTTTCATTTTTTTTAAAAAAATGCTTTTAACTCTTTTCTGGCCAGAAAAGTACGGTTCAAAATTTTAATCAAAACGAGAAATGTAAACTAAGGTTATCGTATGCTCATTTGAAAAGAAGCTATCTGCTTTATCTTTAAATTTTTCAAAATTTAGAGTGGTTAGTTTAAAACCTTGTAGCTAAAGAAATAAAAATTATTAAAAATGTGGTGGTTTATATTGCTGTCAAAAACAAGGATTTATATACTAGTTCCGAAGTTTATGTCCTTATTGGATATTTATACATAATGACATAAAATTAGTAATCTGTGTATATCAAAAATTTCACACTAAGAAAAAAAGTATTACAAAACTTCCAGAACATAGTAAAATTTACAGTGTTTCTGACTCTATGGTAAAACCAAAAAGCTTGGTAACTTTTACCGAAGATCATTGGTAATGATTTTGGTAAAACCAACAATAAAATAAGGTTATATAATCTGAGAATAAAATTTGGTAAATGTGGTAAATTTACCGTGATACTTTAAAGTATGGCATAAAAACCATTTATTCGGTAGTACTTACTTTTCAGTTTTTAATTTTTTACTAAATGTGCGGTAATAAGAACAATTATTAGGAAAACCGAAATTTCCGTAAAACCATTACCGTACGAACGGAAAAACTTCCAAATGAATGGTTTAAATACCGTATATTTTGGTTTCATTAACAAGAATTATGTTGATTTTTTTTACCAGAAATGTCTTTATCATACAGTTTGGTAATTTTATCTATTTTTTTTCTTTCTCCGAGCAGAAGGGTTTTTTATTAAAAAACCACTTTGCGTCTGATTTAGTCACTTAATGCGTGGATAATTTTACTTAAATAATAGGGGAAAGTGGGGTCAATTGTAGCAGGGTACGATTGTAACAGAGCAAAAATTTCGAGTGTCGGGTTCTAGATTTGGTTCCTAGGTGGCGCACAAGGTGTATTTAATAAATCTACATGTACACCCCTGATGGCAACCATTTTTATGTACTTTTGAAAGAGTTACATCACAAAAGATATTTTCACGCCACGCAAGTACTTTTTTTGGTATTAGAATATTATATTGTAACAAAGTAATTTTGTTTAAACAAATAAAAATTAGTAACCGAATATGTAAGTGGACACTTTAATTAACATTTCAAAAAAAAAAAGATTAGTTTTGCTAATTAACTAGCATTGTTTTTAACAAATGAAGCTGAAATGGCGTCTTGGGGACAATTGTAACAATAAGTAAAGGGACGATTGTAACAGCTGAAAATAAATAATCTTATGTTTACAAACCATTACTTAACTCTTTAAGAACCACCAATAGTTTCCTATATCATTTATATTATGTTGCATGTGCATTATTTTATTTGTCACCTTTCACAGCATAAATTAAAATTTTTAACCCCTTAAAGTTAAAAGTTTAACCCTTTAGGTCTCTGCTCATTATTATTTTTACTCCTAAAATATCACTACTATTTTGATCAATAAAAAAATATATCACAACTATGATAATATGTATAATTAACTATGTTTTAGTTGAATTTATGAACTGTTACAATTGACCCCGTAAGTGGGGACAATTGTAACAAGTGCACGATTGTCAAAAATTGTTAATAACTAATATAATAACACTTAAAATAAGGTTTTTTTTCTAGTAGAGGAGGATAGTCTACTTTACTTGTCTGTCAATTAATATTAATAATATATTGGATTTTTTGTTACTTAAAAATAGTTGAGTGAAAAATGCTACAATTGACCCCGCTCTCCCCTACTGTTTGACGTGCATTTAACTTAAACCTGAAAAAAGTGCGCTATGAGAAAAATTTACGTTGAAATCAAAATTTGTACATATTTAGGAACAAAATTGTTTAGACTACTCTAAATAGCTCGTTGACCTTATGTTAACTCAGCATCACTTACAGTGTACGAAAAAGCGCATAATAAATTGGGCTGAATGCTATGTTCTTGCTTAATTGGTTTTCATGTTTTTAAACAACGATTTAATGATTTAGTTATCAGATTATTGTATAATTCTACATTTTCAATCCCATAAAAAATAAAACATTGGATCAAGGATATTTAATTATTAGCTTTAGTTTAGATAATGATATTTTTAAGTAAATTATCAATATCTAATCAATTATCAATACCCCAGCATTACATTAAAAAACTTTTAACCCTTTGCTAACGGTGTTCCATGTTGTACCATCACATGCGGTCCAAATGTTCTACTAACCGTAAGAGGAAGGTTAAATATATTTTTAAACGAAACATACTCTTGCATAAAATTTATGTTGTCACTAAATAAAAAGCTATTTTCACTCTCAAGAATATTTCCCAAATAATGTGAGTGGAAATTATTTATGGCAAATTTAACTAGTTTTGGAAATTCTTTTTCATGCAAGTGAATCATTTGTTTACAATACCAGCTGTTGCTTAATAAAAATAAATTAGTCGACAAGTTGAGACAAGAAGTTTGATTAAGTGCTATGTATTATGAAAGGAATTATGAAAATGAAGTTCCTTAAGGTTCGTGCTCTGATAATTTATTTTACAAATTAGTCTCAAAGTGTTTAAGGAAACAGTCCTTATAATATTCTTACTTACTAAAAAATAATTTTGCGAACTTATTTACTAGAATAATGCTCTTATTGAATAGGTAGTGGGTGTTATTTTCTTATTATGTAAGTTGTAAGAGGGCAATAAACTATTTTTAACGCGGTGGCTCAGGGGATAGAACGTTCGCCTTCCAATGAGGTGAACCGGGGTTCGATCCCGGCGATGGCTGGTCGATACGAATCCCGCAGCCGACTTGCACCAACCACAGTGCTGACGTGAAATATTCTCAGTGGTAGACGGATCATGGGTTAGAGTCCCTTTGCAGTCAGGCTAACAGTGGGAGGCTCTCGTGGTCTTTCTCTCCATGTAACGCAAGTGCGGGGTTAGTTCCATCAAAAAGTCCTCTACGAATTCAAATTTCACCCAATACGTGATCTCGAAGTTCCCTTGTCTTCTGGATTGGGTTCAAAATGACAAGGCTACGGAGTTGAACAGTAGTAGTCGTTAACCCAAAAAATTGGGTCGGCTGTTCAACGACGGTTATAAAAACTATTTTTTACGGGGTATAAAAAGTTAGAATAAAAGTTTTGTAGTTAAGTTTACGTAAATAATTATTGTTTTAGGTGTATGTAAACAAGAGTTTTAAGGAAAATATTTCGTGATCTAGAAGAAGTGTTCAAGGAAACAGTCCTTATAATATTCTTATTCACTAAAAATAATTTTGTGGATTTATTTACTATAATAATGCTCTTATTGAAAAGGTAGTGGGTGTTATTTTATTATTATGCATGTTGCAAGAGGGCATTCTATAAACTATTTTTAATGGGGTTTAAAAAAATTAGAATAAAAGTTAAGTAGTTAAGTTTGCGTAACGGTGAAATAATTATTGTTTTGGATGTATGTAAACAAGAGTTTTTTAGAAAGTATTTCATTGATATATCTATCTAGATAAAATTAGAGATTATATATAATGTTTGTTTTTAAGAAAGAAAGCAAACTTCAAATTTTTTTAGCTGCTTGTAAAAATAAATGTAAAAATTATCAGTTAGTTCGTGTTATGTACACTACAAAAAATTACTGATCAAATTATTGTAAAAAATTCCGACACACAAGGTGCTGGTACTTTTTACCATAAAATCCATCTTTAAACACTTTGTGGAACGAAAACAAATTGAAAATGTAGCAGATCATTATAATGAACTTTATTAAAAATGTGGCACATTTTTTTCTATCTCGAATAAGATTTTCACTTTATTGACAAAATTTTAGAAATTGCGTCGATAACTTGTACTTTTTTTTAAATTTTCAACAAATCATATTTTTAACAAGATAATTTTTTTCATGAACGATTTTTAAAAAAAGATTAACCCTTCCTTTAATAACTGATTCTATAATCTTACTTTAACAACTTAGTTGTCTTCCAGTTGAAAAAAAATCGATATTCTCATAAGGAGAAAATTGATTGGTCCGGATTCTAGATTTGCGCAATAAATCCTGTGAATCACTTTAGTACTTTGATTACTTTTGGATACCATTTCAAAGGTGTTAACGAAAAGTATAAAGCGTAGTCTGGTAACAAAAAGTAACAAACCCACTTCTGTCACATTACATAAAAAGATCCTGATATAATTACATTTCTTTAAGCATGGAATTTCAGAGTTAGAATAAGTTGTTTGCTGTATTGATAAAATTTTAGAAATTGTGTCGATAACTTGTACTTTTCTTAATTCTCAACAAATTATAGCAAGATAATTTCTTTTGTGTAAGATTTTTTTTAACCAAAAGATTAACCCTTCATTTAATAAGATATTCCTTAACCTATCTTCAACAGCTTAGTTGACTTCCAGTCTTAAAAAAAAATTGGTATTCCCATAAGGAGAGAATTGATTGGTCCAGATTCTAGATTAGTCAAGAAATCCTGTGAATCACTTGATTACTTTTGGATACTATTTTCCCAAGGTGTTAACGAAAAGTATAAAGTGTAGTCTGGTAACAAAAAGTAGCAAAATTACTTCCGTCACATTGCATAAAAAGATCCTGATATAATTGCCTTTCTTTGAGCATGGGATTTCAGAGCTAAGGGAGAAAAATATTCCGAAACGCTTAGTGTACTTGTTTATTCCTGAAGATGTAGTTAAATGCTTTTGCTACTATTTTCTGTCTTTGATAGATTGTCAAGCATATTGTATTTCCTCCTATGATTAAGGTAGTCTATATTAACTTTTTATAACTAACATTATTTTGATTAAAATAAAATTTAAAAGCAGTTCGGGGAAAAGCTATTTATAATTTATGTATTTCGAGTAATTAAACTTTTTGAACCTGTTTAATGAAGTATTTTATGTTTTATAAATTTAACCAAAATATTTTACTCAAAGAATATGATGTATTTTATATAATTCAATTAAGAGGAAAGTAAAATCGAATTTTTGAGGAAAAAGTAATTTAATTTCTTCATTTGCACAATTTGAGCAGTAGCACATTGGAATTTTTTTCAAATACATAAATACAGAGTACTAAAGATGATAAATATCCATTTTATGCAGCAATAGTTTTTAGTTATCGTAGTCTAGGTATATTAAAGTGGCTATGAGGTAATAGCATTCCCAGCACCATAAGATGAAAAGTGTTTTTATTCCGATAACAGTACACGAATAAGAGAAATAGTGAACTACAAAGTATCAGAGTATCACTAATTTAGAACGAAGGGACTCCTCCGGAAAATTAATGCGGAAAAGAATTCACTCACTCATTCATTCTCATTCATTCAGTCTCCTTTGTTCATTCTCATTCATTTATTCTCATTCAAAGAATTCATTCATTTGCTTGCATAAAATTTCTTACAGTTATAACTTACTGAACGAAGAGATCTTATAAAGAAAAATAAATTAAATTATCGAAAAATACTTTTCTTTTCGATGTACAAAGCTTAAAAAAGTTTGATTTTCAAACTAGTTTTTTTTATTTCACTTTTTCTTCTTCTGCAGATTACATAGTTATATCACACACTGAGAAAATATATGGGGAAACTAGCAGAATAAGGTGAAATTTACCGTGTTTCTGACTCCATTGGTACACCATAAATCTTTGGTAATGATTTTGGTATAATTAGCAATGCAACATAATTTCATAAAATATGAAATTTGGCAAACATGGTAAAATTTGGCAAATATGGTGAAATTTGGTAATTTTCTCATAATACCTTGGAGCAATGAATAAAAACTATTCATTCGGTTCAAATAGCTTTTTAATTTTGCATTATTTACTGAAGATTTGGCAATAAGAACTATAAATGTGAAAACCAGAATTTTTCACTCAAAACAATGTTGCTTATATATATTTATATATAAAATTTCAGCAATTAATATTAAAATTTTAATCTTTTTTATTCCGCACTGTAAAGTGAACCTACAAACGTAATTTGTTTAAGCAAAATGTTTTGAGGTTTTCAAAGTATTTTAGACTTCATACATTGGTATTACTACTGTGTACCACCTAATAAATAACAATATATATATTTTTTTAAATGTTGTTAATTAAAAAAGTTTAGTTTATAGCAAAGAAGCTTTTATTATCTCGGTAAGGATGTAGGATATTTCTCCAATGTCGCAAGGTGATTAACCTTCAGCAGTTTCAAATTTAGACGTGCTTACGTGTTACCTTCTGAAAGAATGTTTTTTTTATCACAATCCTTTATCAAATGAAGTATTTTGAACAAGAGCTTTTATTTTGTTTCAAGACATTCCCTATTGGCATTATTTATTATTTTTGCTTTTAACAGTGCTCTACTTTTTGTAATTCATTTGTACACGCAAACATTTATATAACATTGTAAATATAATGTTATACACACATCTTTTTTAAATTTTAAGTTTGATGAAAGGGAGTTTTAAGATCTTATAGTTTTTAACTGCATTTATCTGGATTAAAGTTTAATATTTTAAAGTAAGATTTGATTTTTTTCAAAAATATACTATATTAAAACGTATAATTTTTTTATCTCACTATATATAATATTTAAACGTATGGATAATATTAAAAGTATCGTATATACATTTCATATTACATGCAATGAGATGAAAAATTGTACCTTAATAAATTATGCATAACCATATTGAAAATATATTATTTGCTTTTATCGTTATCATAATAACTACTAATCTTTTTTATATTTTAAATTTGATAAAAGAGAGTTTTAAGAGCTTATAGTTTTTTGCTACATATATCTGGATTAAAAATTACTATTTTGATGTAAGATTTGATTTTTTTCAAAAAATATATGATACTAAAACGTATAATTTTTTATCTCACTTTATATAATATTTAAACGTATGGGCAATATTAAAAGTATCGTATGTACATTTCATATTCCATGCAATGCGATGAAAAATGGTACATTAATAAATTATATATAACCATATGAAAAATATATTATTTGTTTGATCGTTATTATAATAACTACTAATGCTAGATAGAGTTTGTTGTAATAACCTGATCATTCTACTATCCACTCCCATTGTTCTTATAACCTCATCATTTTATTAACCATCCTCATTGCTCAAATAACCTGTTCATACAACTAAACATTCTTATTGTTCTAATAATCTATTAATTCTACTAGCTGCTCTCCTTTTTCTAAGAACCTGATCATCCTACTAGCAACCCTCATTGTTCTAATACCCTAATGATCGTACCAGCCATTCTTATTGTTCTAATGATCGTAGCCACTCTTATTGTTCTAATAACCTGATCATTCTACTAGGCACTCTCATTTACATCGTAGGTAAAAATTTAAAATAATTAACTAATTTTTGAGTAAAAAGTATTCCGGCGTCTCTATGATTTTTTTCTTGACAAAAATAAATAACATTAAAGTCACAATTATACATTCAGTTTTACGTAAATAAAGCTATTGCATGAGATATGTCTTGTATCACTCAGAAATGATGATAAATGTTAGTATATAAATAATATAAATACATTCTATCATAAAATATTTATGCATGGAATTTTTTGTCAATTTTGCTATTGAGGTTAAAATATTGATCTTCAAAAATAGAAATGTTAACGAGATTTCTTAAATATATCCCGACTTACTTCAAATTTAGTAATAATGTTTTTGCCGTGCAATTAGATTTAGTTAAATCATAAAATGCTTAAAAGAGAGTTCATGATAATATTTGTGAAATAAAATTTAAAGCAAATAATGCACTTTCACTCAAGAAATAAAATAAGCTACGTTCTCAACTTATCAACGTTATCTTTGACGGCAAATACCTCCATAATCTAGATAAAACCGAGTGAAACAACTTGAACAACATTGTCGTCATTTCTTTCAAAATTCAACATTATTAACGAGGTATGCTTGGTGTACTTTTCATGTATGAGAAAGTTAAATTAATTTAGTATGTAACCATACATTTATTGAATTTTAATAAGCAAATCTACATAAATCCATACAGAATGTTAATTTAGTTTCATCAAGTATTACAAAGTTGCAAAAATTGCCATTTTCTTGTGAATATAAGATTTTTATATTTCTCATTCGTTTTTTTTAATTTTTTTTCCTTATATAGCTATACCTACTCTAGGTTAAGTGATACTATGATTATTAGGACATATATTGTGTATCAATTCACATAAAAAATTCACAATTGAGATTTTTTTTCGAAGAGTTTCGAAAAGTTTTAAAATAACAAACTATTAATTTGAAAAATGTATAGTAAGGATCGCGAATTCTGAACAAATCATATGTATACTATGTGGCGCTGAGAAACAAAATATGGTAAAAACTACTGGAATATGATGGAATTTTCCATATTTCTGACTCTATAGGAGTACCAAAATAATCGGTAATTTTTACCAAATCGTAATGATTTTGGTAAAATTAAAAAAAAATGGTTTTATAGCACTTGAAAAATTTTGTAAATGTGGTAAAATCTGATAATTTCATCATGATATCCTGGAACATGGCATAAAAACTATTTATTCTGTTAAATTTGCTTTTCAGTTTTGTATTTTTGCAAAATACATGGTAATAAAAACTATAATTTTGAAAACTAGAATTTAATGTATACCGTTACCATAAGACCGAAAAAACTATCAAATCAAAGGTTCAAATACCACATAGTATGGTTTTTATTACCAGAAATAAATTTATTTTTGCCAGAAATGTCACTGCCATGTAATAAGGAAATTTTACCAGAATTTTTCTCTCCGCGAAGGAAATTTAAATAAAGGATAATCTAATAAAGCAAAATTTATTGTAATGAATATATATTAAAATTGCTAAGAAAGTAATAAAACAGGATATTTAGTTTTAAACTAAAGTTTTATAGTTAACCTAAAGTGGTCTTCATAACTTTGATCAATACAGCGTTACAAATGACTTAAATCTGGTCACATAATACCGGCAAAAAACGTCAAAAACGGGCATTCTTAGTCTCGTAAGTTTGACTGAAGACGCTTATTTGGAAGACGCTTACTTGGAAGACATTTACTTGGAAGACTCTTATTTGTTCACTTTTAAATCATTTTCTAAAATAGAGAGTAATACCGAATCAGCTAAGCTAAAACCTTTTATTAAAGTTATTTATCGTCTTTTAAAAACATGAAGGAAAATAAAGAGAAAATCCTTCATTAATTATCAGAATAAATTCTAAAATAGAGAGTAATACCAAATCAGCTAACCTAAAACCTTTTATTAAAGTTATTTATCGTCTTTTAAAAACATGAATGAAAATAAAGAGAAAATCTTTCATTAATTATCAGAATAAATTCTAAAATAGAGAGTAATACCAAATCAGCTAACCTAAAATCTTTTATTAGAGTTATTTATCGTCTTTTAAAAACATGAATGAAAATAAAGAGAAAATCCTTCATTAATTATCAGAATAAATTCTAAAATAGAGAGTAATACCAAATCAGCTAAGCTAAAACCTTTTATTAAAGTTATCTATCGTCTTTTAAAAACATAAATGAAAATAAAGAGAAAATCTTACATTAATTAATACATTCAATGAAAATTTTTAAATATAATTTAGATTTCGATTAATACCAACGTTTAATAACACATAACTTACTGCAAAAGTTGGATTATAATATAAGAAAAATTCTGTAAGTATCATAAGAAATAAATAATATAGAATTTATAAAAAAGAATGAACATTTATTATTTGAAAGCAAAATTTTGTTTTCCTAAATTAGTTATTAATTTGTAATCCTCCTTTTGTAAATGCTTGTTCTAAAATCAATGAAAAATTATGTTTGCTGTAATTAAGTCAGAAGAATAATAATTATTACTTCACTTTTATACTACTGAGGTATTTAAAATTCTAGAATTATAATAATCTTTCGTATAAAAAATAATAAATAACCGTAAATTACCATAAAAATATTTTTATTTGTTAAAAATAAAGAAAAATTTCATTAGAATAAAACAGACCCTTTTAAAGAATAAAAATAAATTCTGATTTTACTCTAGAAAGAATTTAAATAAAAATGCATAAAGCACTCTTAAATATTTAATACGTCATTTTAAATACTAAAAAAAAAAATCTAGAATCTAATAAAATTCTATTTTTCATAGCTTCATATTAAAACACCAGATTACCCTTATACTAAAATCGATTTTCCTCGACCCCGAGGTTTATTTCTTTTATTTATATCTTTCCCCTTCTGGCAGGAAAAGCACCCACTGACAAATGACAATTCTAAATGAAAATCCAATGCCTTGACGCTCCTCTCAAATAATTGAATATTTGGCGTCATTTCAATAATGGCGAGGAAAAACACCAATTCTGAGGCGAAATAATAGATGAAAAGCTGATCGCCAAGGGAATTCATCAAATCTTGAATCGGTTCAAATTCAAGATATTCTACCACCCGCTATTTTCACACAAAATTTGACTGGAAACTTTATAGCATAGTTTAGCTACAAGATAAGTATCGGAAAACTTCCACCATCTGCAATAGAGATAATTCGCGAGGAAGTATCGCAATAAAGATTCTGAGTTTGAATCTGCATTTTAAGCTTCTGTTTCGTCGCTTTATGAGGAGAAGCGGTGAATTTCACTCTATTAAAGGAATAAAATTACCGTTAAGACAAAGGATAAGTTATATAGGGATGAAGGATCCAATATTGCTCATCACTGGTGCAAAGACCTTAAATATATTTTGTTAGAGAGAGTGGAGTTTTAACAGTTAGTGAAAGGATTGCTTCATATATCTTTCACTGAAAAGCGGTTATGGCTTACATGGAAAGACTGGATTAACTTTATTTGATCACTTATTGGGATTATTTTCGTATCCATTCAAGATTAGGTTGATTGATCTAATAAAACTTAAGAATCTACATTAATAGTTCTGAGTTTTTTATATTTAAAATTTTATATTTGAACTTTGGGAACTATAATTTTAGTTCTTCCTCGAATACTATTTATGTTTAAATAGAACACATCATTAACACACAGATTTCCTGAATTCATAAGCGTTTTGTAACTTTAAGTTTTGTCAATTACTATAAATTATATAATTTCAAAATGAATATAAAACTCTTTAGAATTACTAAGAATTGCTATTTCTATATAATTACCATTTACTAAGCATTGATATTTGTATTTTTTGAAATTTAATCAATTTAAAAAAATTGAATCCACATTTTAAGCTGTTTTTCTTCTTTTTTTGAGAGGAAATGCAATGAGTTTCGCTTTATTAAAGGAATAAAACTACTGTTAAGACTAAGGATAATTTATATTAGGATTAAGGATCCAATATTGCTCATCACTGGTGCAAAGACCTTAAAGATATTTTGTTAGAGAGAGTGGAGTTTTAACAGTTATTGGAAGGATTGCTTCCACTGAAAAGCTGTTATAGCTTACATGGAAAAACTGGATTAACTTTATTTGATCCCTTATTGATATTATTTTCGTATGCATCCAAAATGAAGTTGATTGATCTAATAAAACATACGAATCAACATTTATAGTTCTGAGTTAGAATATTCTGATAATTAGATAATTTAGAAGGATTGCTTCATATGTTTTTTTACTGAAAAGTGGTTATGGCGTACATGGAAAGACTGGATTAACTTTATTTGGTCTCTTATTGGGATTATTTTCGTATGTATCCAAACTGAAGTTGATTGATCTAATAAAACTTAAGAATCCGCATTTATGGTTGAGTTAGGATATTCTGATACTAAGAATTTTATTATATTTAATTTAAGTTTTTGACAATACAATCTTAATTTTTTCTTGAATACTATTTGTATTTAAATGTAATACAATGTTATTTAACTGTAAATTAAACGATAAAATACTTATTTCTAGAATCCATAAGCGCTTTATAAAATTAAGGGCAGTTAATCACTATAAACTGTAAAATTAATATAGGACTCTGAAGAATTAATGTTTAGATTTACCATATAGAATTACCATCAACTTAGCGTTGATAATCAAATTTTTTGAAATTAAAAAAAAAATGAATGAGCATTTTAAGCTTTTTTTTATTGTACGCAGATGCAGCCAGTTTCATTTGACGATAGGAAAAAAATTACCGTGAATGCAAGTAAGTTATATTAGGATTAAGGATCCTACATTTATGATAAAACTTCAATGTCCTGGCATTCATAAGCCAGGAAAATGACAGCCAGGATAAAACAAAATATATTTGATTGCCTGTTGAATCTGAAAGACTTTCTAAAAAAAGTATTTCTTTAATCCTAAGTTTTAATTTGGCCTGATCCAAATTAAAATTCTCAAGATAAAGCAGCAATTCAAATTTAACTCACATTAACATGAAATTCATGCATCAAAAAATGAGAATAGCGAGATATTGAGAATTATTTCTTTTTAAACGTTTATTATTTTTTTTAAAAAATCTTATAATATCTTAATTAAAAAAATGTTAAAATATGACTGGTTAAGTTAATTTTTTTTTACTGATTTGAAGTCTTATATGGGGCTTTTATTACTTTTTTTTCTTTAAAAATTAGGCAATATATAAGCTTGTTTGTTTCTTTTGCTTTGTATTAATTTTCTTTTAACCTCGATGAACATTATTCGTTGTAAGGTACACTTTTTTTTCCTTGAAAATAATCGATTACAACAGATGTTTCTACGATTCTGAGGTTTTACGCTCAATAAAATAAAAGCAACTATTGAGATTTAAGTAACAGTTGTGACCGTGTCAACAAACGAATGACGGCTCAATGGTTTGAATAAAATGATAAACCTCTATCACAAGGGAAAAAAGTTCATGAGGAAATTAGATCAGTTTCGATAAACATAAAAATACAATCTTATAAGGTTTTTTTTTCTTTCTTAAGGGTAAGAAATGAATCTAACTAGCATTTCTACATTTGAAAAATTAACCATTTATTTAATATTTACTACTATTTATAAACATTTATTAAATCTTATAAATTGTAATTTTATATAAATGGCACATTTTACTTAAAATAATATCTTAAAGTTCCATGCACACTGCTAGAATTGTTATATTAAAATCACGGTAAAATAACTGGTAGCAGTCTGTTCATCAAATTAACCGTTAAGTCTACTGTTATAAACATTTTTTAAAACTTTACGGGTCTGAAACTATTTGTAACTGCTTTGTTTAAATGTCCTTGGATACAAAACAATACGGTTTTCAACCATTTAATTTCAGCAAAAATTGAAAATGAAATTAACTGGATATTGGAGTTCGGTTGTGTTAAGCTTTACGTTTGGAAATGGACATTGCAGCTAAGTTGTTATTGAGTTTTGTTAAATCAAGTGGAATGTGGCGTAAATACTAGTGGTGCCATCTATTGCGAAATATGTTAAATACTAGCCTTTTTTGTGTTAAGCAGCTCTAATGACCTGCTATCTACAAGTAAATAAGAATTTCGCATTCCAGTAATTCCGAGAACTATTGAGGAGTGTAGGGCAATCCTCTCGCGTTGAAGTAATGTAGAAAATATTGTAGTGCCTGCTCTGTGATTCGAACCTACGTTCAGTCTCTCATGAGATTGATATATTACCCCTATATGTACTCAGCTGCAAGAAACTAAGAAGTGTCATTAAGTGGACCTAGTGGTTGAAGTGGCCTAGGAGGAATAAAATTCTGGTTATTTAACCGTATTAGGTGAAAACAGTCACCAAAGGATTTTCTCACCTTAAACAGCTTGAATAACATCTTTTTTGTGGTTATTTAACTGTTTTGGTTAAATGTGATAAAATAACAGCTAAATAAATTATCATTTAACCATTTTTTTTAAAGAAATTTCTAATACATAGTTAATTAGTGAAGAGTGTCAGCTATTCTATCTTAATCTAAGCTTAAATCATCGCTTTTGAGGCAACCATATTATTAATACAGTTCTTATATTCCTTTTTTTTAACGTTTTTCTTACCTTTCTTTCTTTTAGTTTTTCAGTGGTTGCTTTTTATTTACTTTAATTATCAAATACAAGTTGAGAAATTGATTTGAAAATTTTAAAAATAATTTTCACTAAATTAAAAAAAAAATCTTATTTATACTAGCACCATAACAAACAAAACAAAACAAGGAATAAAAATAGTAATTTAATTTTTCAAAGAAAAGTTGAGTGAAACTCCACCCTATTAACTTGAGATTGATTAGAATATCCAATCCCGCCTTAAGAAGCATATTTTTTTCTGTCGAAAATAAATTGATTTTATGTTTTTGACTTCATTTATTCGGTATAATAAAAATGTAATTAAATTTTTAAACTTAAAGATATCTTAAAGAAAATAAACTTGTTTAGTATAAAATTTCTATCAATAAAAACTGCCTTTAAAGTTTTATATAAGATACAGAAAAGCATTGATATAATATTTAAAAAAAATAAAACTAAATTTTTAGAAGAATTAAATAAAAATTATAATTCACAAATCCTAGCTGTTCACCCCATTTCATTACCGTAACTAAACATGCAAAAAATTTACTAAAACTAAATTCCGTTTCATTCAACATTCTGTCTTTTAATTATTTTTGAGTAATAAATCATAAAAGGAGACTGGAGGAAGGTAAGAAAATGATATTTGGAGATAATTAATTGAATTATATTCGGATAAATCAGAATAATGTATTAAAGTCTATCTAAACATTATGAGTACTTAAAATAATTTTTTATTCAGCAATTTTCAATTATATTTTAAGGAAAATATGTCCTCTTCATAAAATATCATATAAAATAAGCGATTTTCAATCAAACCAAACAGTAGTACCAACACGCACTGTAATATGCATTGAAATGTTTAATTTTTAACGTTATCCTTTTAATTTTTTTTATTTATGTTCTTTTTAACAATTCTGTTCTTTTATTTATGTTTTTTTATTATGCTTCCTTAATTTCAACAATTAAATAAGTGGTGTAAGAAGAACTGTGACACGTTTTTGACATAAAAAAAATTAAAATGCATAAAGAAGCAAAATTACCTTGAAAATAATGATAAATTCCTGATTTACTCGAACTTAAACTAACCAGTAGCTCACACTGTAATATATGAAAAAATATTTAATTTTAAACTTTGTCGTTTCGAATTGTTTTTTACTTATATGTTCTTTTTTTAACTATTCAGATATCACACGCTACTTCATTTATTTTCTTTGTAATTTCAAAAATTTAATAAATGGTGTGAATAGAATTGTGACACGTTTTAGACATAAAAAAGATAAGAAAAAATTAAATTGTAAGGAACAGCAAAATCACCTTGAGAATATAAGGTTAAATTTCTTATTTACTCGAAAAACGAAAATGCTATTTCCCATTATCCGTTGATCCGTTGTTTTCTGTAGTTCAAACCCTAGAAGTGAAAGACAATGGTGGATGAAATATATATATATNTGATATATATATATATATATATATATATATATATCGGACTACCATTTTGTTGCCTTATGATATGCACTGGTAATTTTTCTCCATTTTATTACTATTTTTTCTCTATCCTAAGAGAAAATTATGATAATTTTAAAAAAAAGCATCTTCAATTTAACTAATCAATAACTTACCCAGTAATTCAAATTAATGTTTATTTCTTAATTTTTTCGTTTTTAATTTTTTTACTTCTTTGTTTTTCTAAGCTATTCAGATATCGCATGATACTTTATTTAATTATTATTTAAATTCAACAATTAAATAAATTGTGTAAAAATAACTGCGACACGTTTTAAACATAAGAAAGATAAGAAAAATTAAATTGCCAGGAACAGAAAAATCACCTTGAGAATATAAGGATAAATTTCTTATTTTCCCGAAAAACGAAAATGCTATTTCCCATTATCCGTTGTTTTCTGTTGTTGAAACCATTGAAGTGTCAGACAATAGTAGATGAAAAAAATATATATATACTATATGGGACTACCATTTTGTGGCCTGATGATCTTTTTTGACGAAGCACTGAAACTTTTCGTGACTCAATTCTTACTTTTTTCCCCTTTTCTTACTATTCTTTCTCCATTTTAGGCTTTTTCTCTACTTATTTATCTCGATTTTTTCTTAGTTTAATTTTTTTTTCCTTTTCTGGTCATTATTCTTGTATAAAGTGCGCTATTTCGGACAACGAAACTGTTAGCGCTTTGGCGATATATATCCAACAAGTAGATTGGATAAAAGCCAAAAATCCAACTTTTTCGATTAAACATAGTTATTTTGTGCTTAAAACGGGAAAAACTATTGGGACTGAAATGTTGGAAAAGTAATCAAAAGGGGAAGTAAAAAGGTAATTATTATGGGAAAGAAAATAAAAATATTGAGTTATAAGCATGTTTGATTAAATGATACAAAAATTAAAATACGCTGTAGATAATTTATTTTTATCCATTTCATACACTTTCGAAAAGAGATATAATATAAAGATTGTTTGTTTCTTAAGGCATTATTAAAAAATTCGTATTCTTCTTCTTTGCTGTGTTTTTCTTCCAAGAGATGATTTTAACCCTTTTACATTGATGAGAC
The DNA here is from genome assembly GCF_043381705.1 of Parasteatoda tepidariorum. Classification (NCBI taxonomy): domain Eukaryota; kingdom Metazoa; phylum Arthropoda; class Arachnida; order Araneae; family Theridiidae; genus Parasteatoda; species Parasteatoda tepidariorum. Next base: position 51,581,741 of record NC_092215.1, on the reverse strand, counting down.
ACCGGCGTCCCTTTTATATATTATTTTCTGACTCTCTTACTACGATCATAAATATAAGTTGATATTATTTCATTATACGGAATATTCTAATAGTTACTAAAAATATGTTAGATTAACGGAATTATGTTTGGATTAAAATATAAAATCCAAAAAAGCAGTTGGAATTTTTTTCTTCATTCATAGTCAAAATTTTTTGGATAGTTAATATTCTAAATTGAAGAAATTTCCATGATGAACAGCTGTCTCTCTTATATCTAAATAGCTGCAAATAAGTACAAATTTGAAAAGTTATTGTATGGAAGTGAGTCGTGTTTGAAATGATTTACCTTTAACGCCGTTGTTAAGACAACGGTGTTTCATACTGTATTTAAAAATCATATATTAAGATTATAAATATAATATTTTTCACTTATTTTTACCCAAATTAATAAAAAAATAATAAAAAATATGTTTAATAGAAATGCTGCAGCAAAGATGCCGGAATTTTTTAAAAGAAATTGTGTGAATTATTTCTTAGAATTAAACAGCAAGATACAAATTAAAAAGTAAATTATTTTGAGGTTCTTAGATTTAAAAAAAATGATATTAAAATGATATTTAGTACTATCACGATATTACTATAAACAAAGAAAAATCCTAGTATTTTTATGTTTTTATAGTTATATAACTATGGTTATATATAATAAATTTTTTGGTTATATTTATGGCTGTATAAAATACATTACCATAAATAATAGTTTCTCTTGGTTTTAACTTAGCTTCAAATTATTGTTCGGTAAGTTATGAATTAAAATAAGAATTAACTCTACTCTTTGAATTATTTTTTGGAATAGGAATTAACTGTACTTTTTCTTAATCTACTTAAAGAATTAATTTAACTCATTGAAATAAGGTTTGGATAACCAATTTTCAAAATTTTAGTTTGAAATTAATTTCCTCTTAGTGTCAAATATGGGCTACATTATTTTCGGGGAACTGAATTGTTAATTAATTTAATTTTATCAGAAAACAGGATGGCAATCTGGCATTATGTTTTTAAATGCTTTAAACTCGATTGATGATATCTGTGAGTTATGAAAATGAACCCTCAATTTAAATTTACGGAGGGATTACGCTCTAAACTAAGCATTTTTTTGTTGATAATAATGACTTTAATTTATGTTATTTAGCGACTTAATCTTTGTAAATATTTTTTGAGAAGGTTAGAAATCTCCTGATAATTAAGTAGCATCTTATAATTTCATTTATGATAACTTTCATGCAAAACCATATTTCCTCTAAATTATTTAATTTTTCTATTTTCTACACTATTAGAAGTTTCCCGATAAAAATGGGTAAATAACAATTTATTTAATTATTACTTAATCATATTCAAACAAAACAGTCAAATAACCATAAATAATATGGTATTCAAACTGTTAACTATGAGAAATATGTTTATAAACTGCTTTCACCTAATATGGTTAAACAGCCAGGACTTTATTGCATAAACTAGGCCCACCAAATGAAGCCTTTAGTTCCTTTCAGCTGTTTATATATTATAGCCGAAAGGGCAAATCTGTTAATATCATGACAGACAGAACTGGAGATCGAGTTCTAGAGTCGGCACCAGAATATTTCCTTCATTCCCTTCAACATATGAAGAGTTTCTAGTGTCCAGCACTCACCGATTTGTGATCCTGGACACTAGAAACTCTTCTCTCATACGATTCTCTCATTCATGCGTAGATGGCAACACCATAAATCCAATGCCCATTACCTAACAGAAAGCCTGACGTCAATGTCCTGTTAAATTTGCGTTTTTACTGTGTTGAATCCTGCTAGTTGTAAATGGTTAAAAAACCAAATAGTTTTGTATTCATTATTATTTAAATATACTAGTAAAAAACGGTTCCTAAACCCTAAAGGTAAAAAAAGTTCTTTACTGTAAACTTTACGCTTAATTGGATATACAGACTGATGCCTGTTATTTTACTATAATTTTAAATAAAGTACAATCTGGATTACAAATGTGAAATTTATGTTGCTCTTTAAGTGACAGATTTTTTTAAAATGAGATTCTTAGTCTGTCTTCTATCGAATGATATAAGTTTGAAAACGTTATAGGTATTAGGAAGTCATGTGAATGCTTCGAAAAACTTCTTTGGGAGTTAGACACATCATCTGGTTATGTCGTACGTGGCTAGGAGAGCTTCGCGATTAAGACCTGGTCTGAAGAACACGAAGAAAAATTTCACAATGGAAAATCACCCCCAGCGGCGTATGACGTCAAGTCCGAGCTTTGTCCCCTGGATTCCCTGGTTTTTAGCAGAATTTACGTGAAACCTTGTTATATATCACGTTTTTAAACTTGTACGTTTCGATAAAATATAAACTAAAATTTTTATTAGAAGAAAACAATAACTTATAGAGAGAAAACAATTGTGTGTGTGTGTAACTCTAGTATAACTAAAATAAAACATCAAAATCCACTTCCAAATTAACTCTATTTACACTATTTTGCTGCAGAATATTTATTTACTTAAGAATCTTTGTATACTTCATTTTATTCAAAAATATAAAATTATTATAAACAAATTGGAAAAATTATTCTATGAACTAGCGATTCAGCAAGTAAATGCCCTATTCATTTGGACTATTAAATACTAAACATATAACATATGATTTTATAACAACCTCTTCAAAACTTTATGCGTATTTTAATTACACTTCCGGAATTTTACGTATTAAACTAATTTGACTTTTAAATTTGCTATTCAGAATACAAATAGTTCAAAGATTAAGCTTTTCTGACAATACTGTCAATAAATTAAAACTAATTCAGAGCTCGTTCTTCTCCTATTTTATTAAAGGTTAGTGATTATCTAAATATGTTTGTCCAGAAGGAATAGTTTTCGATGTATTGTAATTTATGGGGGATATCATCTAAAGTAAATTAAAAATACTAATAAGACAAAGCAGAACGATACTAATAATCGAGTTTACGGTGAGTTATTGATGTCATTTATAATTTTAAGTGTTATATGCTACAAAGAGCTATTATCGTTTATTGTTGTTAAGGTTGCAAGTTTTATAATTGAAGTAAATAGTTAAATTGATTTTTAACAAAATTAAATTTAACCACAGTTGATATTATAAGAATATTAGTAGTTAATATATTTAAATATATTTAAAAAGCATTGTAGTAAATATATTTAAAAAGCATTGTTGACGTTAATTTCAATGCTTTGTATCTACAGTCTACGAAACGCTGGGGTCTATCAAAATTTTTTGCTTAATAGCTAAGAATAAAAATTTATAAGATAGACGTGAAAGGGTTAAGTCGCTTTTTAGGTGGAATAAATAAACTTATTTTGGGGAGGTTTTCAGGGCAAAATAAACTAAATGCAAAGTCTGAAAAAGGTCATTCATTATACAGGGTTGTCATAAAGAACGCATTGACTTACTTATGGATCTCTATAGGCTGGTCTGTTCAACCGATCGAGATGAGATTTATCGATATAGTAATTCAGAGATGAGTCATTTTGATAAATGAGTCTTAAAATTCACCACCAACTTAGTAGAGTCATTTCGTTGGCATCTTCGAGCTCCCCATTGAAGAATCAATATTTCCACCCCTTTCTTTTATAGTTTTTCTAAGTTGAATATCTGACAAACGTCATTCTGCGATTGCAGTCTTGATTGTACGCTTTTTTTTTTATCATGCGCAGAGCTACTTTTTGTGAGCCGAGTATAGCGTGTTCGTTCGACGCTGGTTAAGATTTTATCATGTGCACAGTAGTTTGCAAAGAAAAGAATGAGTGTTTTCGTTCGAAAATACAGAGTTTTTTTTGATCTATTACCGTAACCATGAGTGCCACTTTGCTACACTCTAAAATAGAGTTCCTCAAAATTAAGAAAGATGTGTCAATATAGCAAGCACCGAAACAAACAGTAATCGAACTTGAAAACCCCGTGCATTCAAAATTAAAACAGCATACACTTAATTTCGAGCAAAATGCATGTGAAGGACGAAATGTGTGAGCGAAGTTCGTTGGTTGCCTGCAAAACCAAGGACCTTCGGTACGTAGAAAAATACTCTAACCACCACTGTTGTATAATTCATTACAGGGAAAGTAAGGAAGCTCTATATATATTCCATTCGCTTAAAAGAGTTTTTAAGATATAGCGAAATAAGCATAAGTGAAAATAAAATTACAGATAACCTGACTAAGCTACTGGGACCAAATGTTCCTATTTGCAACCCTTTGCACCAATGAAATTGGAAATTCTTATGCCATGATATGTTACTGCGACATTCATTTAAAATTTAGTAAAAAAGTGAAGCGTTAAGATTTTTACATGCTACGAATCCATTGAACTTGGAAGATGTAAATTAGAGAAGTTTTAAAAGCGAACTCCGTGGACTGCATAAAAATTTCGTTGTTGTTGTTTCTAATGCTACTTGCCACACGGACAAGCCTGCTTGGGGAAACCGAGCATATTTAAGGCAGAGTGTGCGTTTCTTGTTTTTCAGTGGCGCCATATATGGCCAAGAATTCGACTTCTGCCACATCATATGTCGCACCCGCTTATAGGGCGGACCCATTCATACATCCATTCATTCATCCACAGATCGTAATTTTGACNTGGTGGTAAATTTGGCCTAGACAGACCCCTGATTATGGACAGCAACATCTTTTGATCTTTTCGACAGATTTAATGTGCATCAGTCACTTTATTACACGGGGAGTCTTCGGCCGGGTGGGTTCGAACCCACGAACTCTCGGACATGGGCCCAGCGCCAGACCGATCAGGCTATCCCGGCCCTGCATAAAAAATTTTTAATTCGAGTAGCTGGATATTTTATCGTTCATTAACCTTTACGTTCGCAATTTTAAGTTATTGATTCGACACTTTTCAAGCAAAACGAAAGAAAATATTTTTTTTCAAACTCCTAGAATGACGTAACCCCTTAAGAATAATGTCTCATTAAGATCTAAATAATGCATTTGTAAGTTAGCAAAAGGGCACTCTATGTTATTTTACCCACAATTATAGAGATTTCCATATTTCAGGCTAGAGAACACATGAATGTTATATCCCTACAATGCAAATCACTACAGCTACTACAAAGTATTATTTATTTAAAAACTGTTATGGTATGTACATTCATCAAGCTCTAATCTTTTCTTCCGAAATACCCGTGCGTATAAGACACTTCTAATCTCATAAATACTAAGAAAAGTAATTTCTTTGAAAAGAAATAAAAATTATTCCTGGTATCACAACACCTTAATCTTTAAGAGTATCACGTAAAATTCTTAATTTAGTTATGAGTGTCCTCAAAATTCTTCTTTCTAGTTTTCCTCACGAAGTTTCATTTTATCCTGAAAACTTTTGTAAGCGCATTTCCTTGACTGAATATTAACGATTCTGAAATTGCGGCTTTTACGTCAGATAAGTTTGTTAATAAGATCATAGAAGATTTTATTCGGAAGTTATTCATCAGGATAAGCTTATGTAACGGCGACGATTTTGTATCGAGTTGTTAATTTTTCTTCTTTTTTTTGATTAATACTGTCTAGGGATCTTTGGGTACAACGGATTTTGTTTTAAGAAAATATAGTGGATTTAAGTAAAGCTTTACATTTTTTGTCAAAGAAAAATATTTTCTTATAGTAGAGCCAGAAATAGAGTTAAATTTCTAAATTCTGAGATTGCAGCTTTTGCGTCAGATAAGTTTGTTAAAATGATCATAAAGGATTTTATTCGAAAAGTATTCATCAGGATAGGTTTATGTAACGAAGGCAATTTTGTATCAAGGTGTTATTCTCTTTTCTTCTTTTTTTGATTCAACTATCTAGGGATTATTGGGTATAATAGATTATGTTTTAAGAAAATACAGTTGATTTAAGCAGAATTTGTAACTTTTTGTCAAAGGAGAATATTTTCTTATATTTTAACTAGAAATAGAACTGGATTTTAAAATTCTGAAATTGCTGCTTTTACGTCAGATAAGTTTGTTAATAAGATCATAGAGGATTTTATTCGGAATTTACTCATCAGGATAAGATTATGTAATGACAAAAATTTTGCATCGAGTTGTTATTTATTTATTTATGTATTTTGGTTAATACTGTTGAAGTATCTTAGGATATAATGCATTTTGTTTTAAGAAAATAAAGTGGATTTAAGCGAAGCATTTAATTTCTGCAAAAAAAGAATATCCTCTTATATTGGAGTCTCAAATTGAGTTAAATTTCTAAATGCAGATTAGTTGCGTCAGATTAGTTTGTTAATAGCATCATAAGAGATTTTAATCGGAAGTTATTCATCAGGATAAGCTTATGAAATGGTGACGATTTTGTATCGGGTAGTTATGTTTTTATTAATCTTGTTGAGTGATCTTTTGGTATAATGGATTTTGTTTTAAGAAAATATAGTGGGTATTAGCGCGAGCTTGTCATTTTTTGTGAAAGGGTAATATTTTGCTATATCAGTGTCTAAAATAGAGTTAAATTTGTAAACTAATATTTTTTTTGAAAGTTTTACGGATAAAAATTCTCATCTTAGAGTCAGGATGTCTATAAAGTACCAATTCTAATTTATTTTTTTCTTAAACTTTTGTAGTATTTATGTTTTATTTGCAGCATTTATTTAGTTTCACTATTCTTGCTTCATTTTTCATACAACTTATGTGTCATTTTCCAAACAGCATTTTTTGTTAAGTAATGAAGTAAATGCCTTATAATTAAAGTCAGAAATAAAGTTAAATGTCTAGTAAACTACTCCAGTTCTGAATTTTACAAATTTTGTACTTAAGTTCTGTAATTTTTTAATTAGAGTTTCACAGATTAGTTTGACTATAACGAAACAGATTAGAATAAAGAGTAACAGAGTGGGAGAATGTAGTAGTAAGAAAAAATTATTGTAGAGCTAAGTTTTACTTGTTCTTTCATTCCGAATTACTGACTTTTAGTCATGGAAATATTGATACCTATATTTCTTTAATTAAACTTAATTGTTAAAGAAACAGTAACTTATCAGTCAACAAATAAAGTTACCATAAACATGGAAACTTAGTGGAAGAGTAACAGCAACTTAACAGTCAACAAATAAAGTTAACAAGTACATGGGAACTTAGTGGATGAGTAACAGGGAGGAAAAAGAAGCTGCAAGTCATTTTACTTCGACATGTTTAATTGAAAAGAAGATATTCAGATAAAACTGAAATAAGAAATTTTATTTTATAATAAAAAATCTTATAAACAATGGATTTAAAACAATTATGCTAGTAACAGAAGGGAAAGTTAAAAAAACCATTTTTAGCTTGTTAAAGCTTTGTTTTCTTAGAATAGAGTAAATTACAATGTCAATTTTTAAAAGTAGAAAATCCAGGGAATCATGGAATTCATTTTCCCTCCCCAACTCAACAGAAATAATTTAATTCAATAATTATGAAAATAGTGCGGAAAAATTCCTGGAAGAGCATTAAAATGTTTGAATTTTTTCTCAAAAGTAATTTTAAAACTGCTTATTAGATAAACTGAGCTGTATATAAAAATGTAACTCAATTTTAATATCTAGATAAATTAAAATTATTTTAATTAATAGTTAGTTTTATTACAGTAAAATGAAAGGCAAAGAAGGCTGGGACATAACAATTTAGCCGATACAGACATAGTTTTTCAAATACTAATTTCTAATAATATGCATTGACTGAAAAATACAGTAAAGTAATTTTAAAGCTTAAAAATATTATTTTGAATTTTATTTCCGTAATTAAAATTACTTAAGCCGGTGGGACATCAAAAGTGCAAGTGACCCGTATATGTTATCCGTATTACACAAATAAAAGTTTTCTTATTAATATATATGAAAATATTTTCTGTATTTCTTTTACATTCATTAAATACTTTTTAAAAACATTTTCAATTTTTAAACAAATATATTCGTATTTAAAATAAAAAATAGCAAGCATGAATTTTTTTCCTATTCCCTTTTTTTCAATAAAGAATTGAGGATAATTTATTATGTATCCCTAATTCAAATGTGCATAATGATTTTACTGTTTTTACAATTAATCTCTAAATCAAGACATTAACCTTTTGAAATAAAAAAATACCAATAGAGATTACAGTATATATTTTAAAATTTTTATGGGAAGAATTTTTTGTTTAAAAGCATACAAAAAATAACGAACAATCGATGTAATTTTTTTATCTACAGCGCCGTATATCTTCATCAAAACTGAGAATACTTGTTCTAAGATTTCCTGTTTGGCGAAGAAAAATGTTGAAAACTACGCCAATCTGAGAATTCTTTGATTGAAGACAAATGCAAATTTCAACCCATTGTTCTTCATCTGATAGAATGAATAGCTTCATTTCGTGCTGCGTTTTCCGCATAAAAATGCTATTTTGGAAAATGAGATAGGCTAAGTTTTCTCGCTCTGTAATCAACTTTTGAAAACGCAAGCTCACGGTTTCCCAAGTTTCCCACTTCAATTTTTATTCAAATGACTTCCAATATGTTTACGCAATTTTTCATTGAATAAATCTATTTCAATTCTTAATCTCAAAAAAATGAAATGCACAGTTACACAAAATAAATAAAGTACCGAAAGAATATTCTGTATCATATCTTTTAAGATAAATTATTGAGGAAACTTATATGAATAATATTTTAAATTTGTTCCAAATAAAAATAAATCCCTTAAATTTTTAGATTTATATTCCTCGTCTTTGTTTAAGATTTCAATATTATTTTAAATCGGTTTCTTTTAATTTTTATTCAATATCTTAGTGCAAATATTTTAAGGAAAGGATTTTTCCAGTCAGATTTTTGGAGGTTTAGCCAATCGAGCCGTAGTTTAACTAGCAGTTACATCATGAAGAAGCCAGACACAATTGGTCTACCCCTTCTTTTATATAGGGACTTTGAAAGGGAATGGGTTGCAATATCTTCCCTAACCTTTTCGAACGACCTCTAAAAGGGAAAATTTAACTGTCTCGATTCGTTTTAACAGTCATTAAGACATAAGGCATTTTTGCGATTTTCTCCATGAGTATATTTCCGAGAATAATTAGCCATTAACTTCAGAAAATAATCTTTAAATTGAAATATTGACTTTTTATGACTTGTTTTGAAATGTTCCTTTCTTCGTCCTAAAATTAATAAGTGAAATCTTAAGCTATGAATAATACAGAAAAACTCGTATGAGACATTCACAGATCTCATATCACTCATTTGGTGAAACAATGATGTAACTGCAAAATCGTCACGTAATTGCTGTTACGTCATTGTTTCACTAAATGAGCGATGTATAGAATACTCGATTCCGGCTGAAATATCGAAAGAGATGTTAAAAAAATAATAAAAAATTAAATAAATAAATAAATAAAATATTAATCCGAATTTATCCTTTTTTGCCATTGGTTGCTGTTTTTCAAATGAAAAATAATATTTTTTATATCGCTCATTTGGTGAAACAATGACGTAGCTTGATTTTGCAATTACGTCATTGTTTCACCAAATGAGTGATTAGTACTCTCTTTAAAGTTAAAAAATGACTGAAAGTTCAGAATTTAAGCGTATTTTTAAATTAAAAAATGTTAATTTAATTTTTTACTATGCATTCAAGTCATGCGCATACTGCAGGGTAATGGAATACTTGTGAAATTTAGCATATTTACATAGCATTCCGCATGTTTATTATTCTACTCTGCGCAGTAACAGCACAAACTCGTCATCTACAGTGAATGCACAAAACATAAACGTGTGCAATGCAATGTGAAAAATCTAAGTATTTTGTGTTAAACAAAGTTAATGTAATGAAAGAAATCAACTCGCGTTTGCTCAATCGTTGTTCAAAAGTTAGGAATTACTATGAAATAGATTTAAACGATTATTTTACAATATTAATTCAATTTTTTCTCGAATTTATTATTTCTAGTTATTTTTTCTCGAGTACTCAAAAATTATTTAAAATTGAGAAATTTTTTTAAAATTTAGTTTTTAATGCTTAGTTACACAGAATACTAAATATTACTGCTTCGCTCATATTATTGTAATCTGCGTATTGATTCATATTATATTAATCTAATGTACTTATCTTTTTTCAAATACTTAAAAATTGTAAATAAATTCAGAAATTTTTTTAATTTATTTTTAATATTTAGTAATACTAATATAATAACTAAATATCATGATTTTGCACATAATATAATAGTCTAAAAACTCAACACTAATTAAATTACTAAAAATTCAATCGTTTAATTATTTTTTAACCATTTTACTTTATTTATATTGTTCTTTAATAGCATGTGTATATTTTAAATTAATTAAACAATTGTTTTACTTTCTATTAATTTTAAATTTTCTTAATATTTTGGGTCACATAAAGTAGTTTTTTCAAATTTTTTTCTCTAAAAGCTGAAGTAGTGGGCGATAAAAAATAAACATATCCTTTATTCTTCAGCAGCTACTACTAGTAATACCTAGTTAGAGGTCTCAAGGGTAATTATCATTATAATATGCATTGTTGATATATTTCGTATCTAGGCGACCCTTTAGCTATTATAGCAGGGGAGTTAAGGACTATTTTGTTCAACTAAGTAATAAAAATATTTTCTTATTAAGAAATAATTGCATCAGTATTTAAGAGCAGGTCAAATGATATTGTATATTGATTTTTTTCTTAGAACTGAAATGCACTAATCACCACAGTAAGATATGTTTTACGCATTACAGTAGAATGCATATTTGAGTGACAGATGAATTTCTGGATTTTTCTATTCAAGGTTTAACCATTCGGCTCATAATTTTTATTAAATTTGTTTTTCATACTTTTTTCATTATTTTGTATTATTTTAAGACAAAATAAGTGAAAAATATTATATTTAGCATTTTAATAATGTATGGTTATGAAATACAGTTTTAAACACTGATCTCTTTTTCTACGTTAAGGGTAAAATCTTATGAACTAAGCTCACTTCCAAATGAAAATTTTTCAAATTTGCATTTATTTGAAAATATCCAAGAGAAACAGTTATTCCTCTTTCTATATTAAACTATTCAACTAAGTAAATTATAATTCAAATATCGAAAAGAATAATAATTACAATTTATTTAGATACAATTGAGCTTAAATTAAGTTGAAAATTGTATGATACTTACAATAACAAACGATAGTTCATAAGTTATTTATTTATTTGCTTTTATCTAAGGAAGATGAAGTGAATCTTGTCCAAAATTTCCGAGACTTTTATATTATATTTTTTATCTCCACAGATCTTTTGAACTATGAAATAGAAGAATAAAATATTTCTTTTTGCATTAAAACATAAAAATATATTATTAATTCAAAATTTTGAAAAAGGCAATTGTTAAAATTTATTTCATAATCATCTTGCTTAGATTAAGTTAATAATATTATACCTACAACAACAAACGAAAGTAAATAAATTATTTAACTTTTTTTTTTGCTTTTCTGATACAGAAGGATATCTAACGAAGCTGAAAGGGGATCCGCCCGAAATCTCGAGACCTTATCACTTATTTTTCATCTTCGCTGATCATTTAAACAACAAAATAGTAGAATACGTCTAGAGAAGTAAGTAAAATATTTATTTATACTTTATTTATCACAGACTAAATTCAGGCCTCTTTTGGGTAAGTCTTCAGAATTTAAATTTATATTTAAGACAAATACTATAAAATACATGTAAAAGTAAGTACCCTTCCCATGTGTTTTGATTATGTTCTGTTATTCATTGCTTGTATTATCGTTTAGAATATATGTTTCCCAGCTTTTAACTGAACAAATGGCTGTTAAGAAATGGACGAATTTCAAATCAGTGATTTTCGTTCACCTCTGTTTAAGTTCTCTTAACAGTTAGAAAATACTTCAAAACTATCTTTTACTAAGAAATAATAGAAATCTTCCTCTTTTAATGATGAAATTGATGGTTTTTAAGATATATGTTACTCTTTCTGCTTTTTTTTTATGGATTTTTGTTAAATTTTAATATAAAAGATTTCAAATATATGGCGAATCGATTCAAAAAGTTTAGCAAACTTTTATTCTATATTAAATTTCAAGTCTTAAGCGAATGATTATTCAAAAATGTGTTTCAAATAAGCCTTCGTCTGACATATAAAATGTTTTATCAAAAAAATTTTTATTCGAATTGCGGGTCAAGCATATGTCAATGAAAAAGTCAAATAAGAGGTGTTTTTGAATAAGTATCACTTGACCTATGTTCTCTGGCAAAATTACTTGAATAACTATTGTTGAGTTGAAAAAATATTCATCCTGAACATTTCAGCTGCATTATTATTTTATATTAATCAAAATAATTTTAAAGCTGAGTTAATAAATTGTTCCTATGGGTCACGCTTATACAAGGCAAGGAATTTTCGTATAATTTGGAGAGTGTGCCGTTAATTTATAGGGCAAGTTACCTTCTTAGAGTTAAAAGTTTGCAATTGTAACGAGCTGCAAAAAAATTTGCATAGTTAAAAGTTAATTTAGAACATTATATAAAGCTTCCTTAGTCAGTTTGGGAGTGCACATCTATTTCGATAACAGCCTAAGGCAAAGAGTACAAACGTTCCAGGTTCAAACCCAGGCAATGCCGAAGAGAATATCTCTCATTATCTCTCTACATTGGTGAAAATGTAACTTTCTCACTCCGTGAGAGATGACAGCGCAACACCATTTTGCTTCGTTTCAAGGTTCACCTTAATACAACAAACGCTATGGTAAGCTTTTACAAACATAATGTGAAACTGCGGTCAATAAAAGTTTTAAAAAAAATATACGCATAGACCTAAATCTTACGGCCAATGAATGGAACAATTTTTGATGGTCATTGACCATAATCTAGCAATGAACTTTTTTAGACTATACCAATGTTTTTTTTATTGTCCATAATAAACTTCTTTACGTTACGTTTTTAAATATTTTAGATATTTATTCAACATTAATTTTGTATTATGCGATAGAGTTTATTACCTATTCATTTCATGTAAATATATATATTGCTTATCTCACATTGATTTAATAGAAATTAACGATAAAAATACATATAATTTTAAAATTGTTCATTAAATTTAATAAAACAAAATACGATATAAATTTTGATTAAAAATGATTTAAAAAATATGTATTCACTATTAAATGATGTTAAAATATTTTTGATATTTAATATTATATCGATTTTCATTAAACTCGTTTCTATTTGTTTCAAATAAGAATTATGGAAAATATTTGCTAAGTGATAATATTATCATAATGAGAAGATGAGTTTTAGACTGTATGGAAAAATCAAGAACCTTTTAACAAAACAAATTTATTCGTTGAAAACCACTTAACTGAAATGAATAGTAAAACGACCTAATGTTTTATTGTTGAACGAGTTTTTAAACATAAACTTGACAATAATTGCAGAGCAAGTAAGGAAACCAAAGATTGAAAGAAAAATTGACAAAGACAAAGAAAAATGTCAAAAGACAACAATGTAAAGCTTAGTCCTTATCGGAAATTAAGAGAAACGTTTGACAAGTATAGAATACCTCTTGAGGAACTATCGAAAATAGTTTGGGTTATGTCAATATATCGATACGTTATTGATTTTTAATGTCATTTCCTTTACTAACTTGTTTGTACATAACTTGTCAGGAAATTTTATATTTTTCAATATTATTTCTATAATATCAAAATTTACAGACATTTTTAATTCTAGAAAAATTATTTTTCTCCTTACGATGCCCCAGAAGATTGAACCGAGAAAATTTTATAATAGATATATATATATATTCAGTTTTAAGAAAAAATGGAATTTATTAAAAAAAACTTAAATTATAGCGATTATACTCCAAATTGTTAAAAAATGTGTTATAACTCATCATCAGTGAACAACAACACATACTTTTTGAATAAAGATGTGTTGGGTTTTAGCAATGTGGCAAACAGTAAAAGCTGTAGACTCATGTTGCTATTGGCTGGAAAATGAATATTATATACATGTATATATAGGATCTTACAGTTTGTTTTTTATTTCGAAATACCTCTGTCGAAAAGGAATGCATCCCGAAGAGAACCTTTCCATTTATTTCTTCAAGTTTTTATTGCATTTCAAACGTTTCTCTCTTTAAATAAAACCTTTTTTTAAAATATAGCAAATTATTTGAAAAAAAATTTATGAGCATATATTTTATCTATATTAAACGTTTGAAAATAAAGTGCATTAAATTATTATTGTAGTTGTTATTATATTTTAATGAAATCTTATAAACGAAAATCTTATGTACTTTTTTCATTCTTATCTCAAACTTTTACAATTAATATGCAAAATAAAAAAACACTAAACAACATGAAGCTAAATTCTTTCACCTCTTTTAGAAAACAAATAGAGTTAAAACTATAAATTAAGAAAAAATTCCTCCCCAAAATACGTTGAACGGCGTTTTATCAAAAAATACTTTTAAGTCTATAAAAATAAAATTAATGTGAGTATTAATTTCAATTTGTAACTTCATTTATTCTCTAAGATCTTTTAATCCATTTATGGCTTACACATTCCTATTAAACTGTTCATGAGTTAATTAATAATATCTCCTAACATAAGCTTCAATTACCTTTTTAAAATATTCCTATTCCGAAATTCAAACACTATTTCCTATGACGCTTTTAATCTGACAACAGATCTTAACAATGTTTTCAGGAATGATAGTTGAGAAAGGAAAAAGATCTCTTAAAGACTCTTTTGTACTTCATATTAAGAATAGATTGGGAAACCGGGATCAATTTCCCGGAAAGTTATCTCATAGAATTCAGGATCCCATCAGGATCTGTGATGCTTCGATGATGTTGAACGGGAGTTCCTTTTTCAAATATTTTTTTTATGATTATTTGAAAAGTTTTTCGCTCCTTTTCTTCCGTTGAAATTTTCCCATTGCGTAATTCTTTTTTAATAAATCATTTCCTTTTGGACTTTTCATTACCATTTTATGATTATTCCCAGATTTTTCTATTCATAGAAAGATTGCTATAGAAATTCAAGCTTAGAAGTAGAGAATAAAAGGCGAAAAAAACGAAACATCCTGAATAATTTTTCATGTAATGATTGGATTTTTACTTGCAAGGATCAAACTTAATGGTTAAATCAAATATGCTAATTATTTGTGCTATATAGTGTTATTATAATTTGCCAAATATACTAGTAATTTAAGTTTGTTTTATTTAATACTGCATAATGTGCTTTGACGTCACATTCTGTGATGTCACATCCCCCCCCTAGAAAGATTGCTATAGAAATTCAAGCTTAGAAGTAGAGAATAAAAGGCAAAAAAAACGAAACATCCTGAATAATTTTTCATGTAATTATTGGATTTTTACTTGCAAGGATCAAACTTAATGGTTAAATCAAATATGCTAATTATTTGTGCTATATAGTGTTATTATGATTTGTCAAATATGCTAGTAATTTAAGTTTGTTTTATTTAATGCTGCATTATGCGCTTTGACATCACATTCTGTGACGTCACATTCCCCCCCCCCCTAGGAAAGATTGCTATAGAAATTCAAGCTTAGAAGTCGAAAATGAAAGGAGAAAGAAAACGAAGCATCCTAAATAATTTTTCATCTAATGATTGGATTTTTACTTACTAGGATCAAACTTAATGGTTAAATCAAATATGCTAATCATTTGTGATATATAGTGTTATTATAATTTGTCAAATATGCTAGTAATTCAAGTTACGAAATCAGACACAAAAACGTGTTTTTTCTGAATAAACATACTTTTTTTTCTCATCTGATTATGATTTATAACCCCCAGAATATAGAGGTAGCGTCAGTCTGGGAAATGCTCCAGTAGTTTGAAGACGAAAGCGTTTCTAAGTTCCTTCTTAATGTTAACTTTACTTTTAGCGTATTTCGCTATTATCTCGATAATTTTTAATACGAATTGATAAAAAAAGGACATAATTATAAAATTTATTTTTCCAAGGAAAATTACATGCAAAAAAACTATATTGTACTATTTATTTGATATTTTTTTAGTATTTTATACAAAAAAATTGAATGGGAGGATGTACAAACTTTAATTTTAAAGAATGTAGCTTTCTGTAGCAAATTTTAAATTTGAATGCAATTGGTTAGCAAGAAATCAAATTTTAAATATTTAGCTTTCTTAAAATACTATTTCTCAGGAAATAGTTGATAGATTTTACTTGATCGATATATTGCTACATAAAAATATGTTGCCATTTTTACATTCTATAAAATAATGTCAAAATTTGTATCATTTACTTTGAGATTTAATGGCATAATTTTATGTAAGACAGACAATTGAAAATATGCCAATAAAGTTTGATTAGAGAATTGCACTATTTGAGAAATTTCGATCTAATGAGAATGATATGAATTCTGCTCCGGTCTCGCAACGATGACAATAATGACGTAAAATATCCTCAGTGATAGGCGGATAAGTTGTTAGAGTTCCCTTAGCCGTCGGGCTAACTGTAGAAGATTTCTGAGATTTTCCCATCCATGCAACACGAATACGGGTTAGTTCTATTAATAAAGTCCTCCTCGAAGGCTATCCCAATAATTAATCCTGGTTTTTCCATGTCTCCTGGGTTTAGTTAAAAATTAGAAGGAACATTATTACATTAATTGAACATTGATAGCCGTAAACTGAACATTAATAGTCGTAAACTCAGATTGAACATTAATAGTCGTAAACTCAGAATTGGGTCAGCTGTTGAACGCCTGTTATAATATAAAATAAGAACTTGGAGTCCATGCAGGACTAAATTTAGACAGTCTGTGCAAACATGGAAATTGTTGTGTAAAAAGCGTCAAGCTAATCGGATCAAGAGATGTAAGATACTCAGCACTGGTATTGTTCATGAAAACGCTCACCAGATTGTGATTTCAAGAAAAATTCTGCTGCAGTTGTTTCTCTGGGAGCTATTTAATCATGTAATCTACAGTCCCTATCTCGCTGTCAAAGGCTTTCAATTGATCTTGAACCTGAAGAAATTTCTGTTCGAGTTCATTTTCTCACAGAAAAAAAAACTCTCAGTCAGCTGTAACATTCTAACTCTTCTCGCCGATGGCAGTATTCTATGATAGTGGAATACAACTGTTGCAAGTTTGGTGACTTTTACAAAGAGAAGTAACTGATATATTGCTGCATCTCCAGTTATAAAATTTTTCTTTTAATTAGGTTTTGTTTCTTTCATTGGCTGAGGTACATAATTCTCTTCCCACAACAGAATCCTGAGCTATTTTTTTTTTCTATCTCGTTCAAAACTAACTAACTTCCAAAACTAATCACACAAAATTTTCCAGATATATCTGAAAGACAGATGTTTAAATTTCGGCATTGAATTCTCAAACCAAACATTAAAAACAAATTTTAAATGGTCTCAAAGTAAATAATTAAGCTTATTTTAACACAATTATTTTTTCTCATATTTTAACAATTTACTACCTCTTATAGATAGTAGTGTTCTAAAATAAAAATAATATTTCTTATCCGCAATTTTCTCAAACCAAACATTAAAAACCTATTTTAAGTGGTCTGTAATCAAAATATGCAACTGACTCTCAAAGTAAATAATTAAACTTATTTTAGCACAATTATTTTTTCTCACATTTTAACAATTTACTACCTCTTATAGATATTAGTGTTCTAAAATAAAAATAATATTTCTTTTCCGCAATGAATTCTCAAACCAAACATTAAAAACATATTTTAAGTGGTCTGTTATCAAAATATGCAACTGAATCTCAAAGTAAATAATTAAGCTTATTTTAGCACAATTATTTTTACTCATATTTAAACAATTTACTACCTCTTATAGATAGTAGTGATCTAAAATAAAAATAATATTTCTTATCCGCAATTTTCTCAAACCAAGCATTAAAAACATATTTTAAGTGGTCTGTCATCAAAATATGTAACTGAATCTCAAAGTAAATAATTAAATTTATTTTAGCACAATTATTTTTTCTCATCTTTTAACAATTCACTACCTCTTATAGATATTAGTGTTCTAAAATAAAAATAATATTTCTTTTCCGCAATGAATTCTCAAACCAAACATTAAAAACATATTTTAAGTGGTCTGTTATCAAAATAGGCAACTGAATCTCAAAGTAAATAATTAAGCTTATTTTAGCACACTTATTTTTTCTCATATTTAAACAATTTACTACCTCTTATACACATTAGTGTTCTAAAATAAAAATAATATTTCTTTTCCATGAGGAAAATTTATTGATATATTTTGCAGATAATCCTTAAACATTTTATCATTTTTCGTCTGTCTGTAATATAAGATTTTAATAATTATGAAAGCTATAAGAAATAAGCATTCATTGATTGCATTGCACATAAAAGTAATTACTTTTCATCTATGTTTAGAGTTAATAATTAATTCTTGTAATAATAAATAGTATTATTTTTTCCTTAATTGGTATTTGATACAACCGCAGGCTGTTATATTTTCCTGAAATCCACGTTGCGATGAATATTTTTGTAAAAATAATTAAAGGTAATTTGGAAGCTATAACAAAATCTTTCACAAGCTTTAATGAAGATGGAAACAGTAAAAATATAACTAGCTAGAATATCGATTGACATTTGATTGAAAATCGATTCCTAATCATTCTTAATTAACAAACTAGATTTTTGACTTTCGCTTTCATAATCATTCTAGCTGACATAAAATTACACAACCGATAAAAAGTAAGGGGTATTTGAGGCGAAATGAGTGAAAAGTTAGAAAAATATATAATCATTTCACCATAAAATTTTGTATATATTCGTAACATACACTATCAAATTATTGAATTAAATATCAAGAAGCTTATCGATGTAATTTTTAAGGAAATCTTTTGTTCAGTTAATAGTTAATAATTGAAACTCAATTTCAAATTTCAAATTAAATGTTTTAACATTTAAAACATATGTTTCACGATGATGGTTATTTTTGATCTTGGTGCTTTGAAAAACAATTTAATAATATAATACCTATACCATAATTTATACGGAAAGTGCGCAAAATTAAAATGGACAGCCCTGAATAACTTTTAATCTAATGATCGGATCTTTACGTTCTAGGACTCAATGGTTCGAGAAAAGACCTTAAATATGCAAATTAATTAGTGCAGACGATTTTTTAAGTTACGAAATTGGACAGAAAAACATACTTTCTCTGATTAAACATATATTTTTTTTACGATGGATTCGCGTTTTTGTCTCTAAAACATTGGGGACAGCCGCATTCTGGGAAATATGGTCCCAAACGTTTGATCAGGAGAGCTGACCCATTAATGTTAATTTTATTTTTTACGTTTTTCGATTTCTCTCTAGAACATTCTAAGCGAATTGAAAGTTTTTTGAACACAATTAAAGAAATATTAATCCAAAGATACTTCCGTGCAATAAATAACCTTTAGTATATATTTACTATTTTTCACTTTTTTGTTTAGTAATAGTCGAAAAAAATTAAATTGTAAGGTGTTCAAATTTTTACATGATTTTAAAGAATGTAATTTGCATTGTAAGAGCGAAATCAGACGAATAGTTCTTGAGAAATCAAAGATTAAAAAAATCGTGTTTTTAAAATTCAATTTACCCTACCGACTCCCCTTTAAAGAAGGTTCAAAAGAGTTAGTGACAGATTTGGAGCAATTGGGAATAAATGTAAGCCCAGCAACTTATAAATATGTTCAAAATCAAGATGATCATAGAATTTTGCCTGCTATTCTAAAAACATATGTATCGTCACATGAAGGTAGATCAACAAAAAAGGGCAAGACTAACACTTGAGACTACTGAAAATGCAGAAGAAGAAGCATCTTATAGGCCTGGCACTAATACATTATAATTGGTTGCAAAATTTTATATATTTATTTGGAATGTTGAACACAAAACTTCAAACGCAATTTACTTGAATCTATGTTTCTCAAACATGCTGAATCTCTAACTAATACAATTTCAACCGATTTGAGCATTGTTGGTTGCATAATTACACATATTTTATTTGGATTGTTGAACACAAAACTTCAAGTGGAATTTATTCGAAACTATGTCCCTCATACATGCTCCATCACTAATACAATTTCAACCGATTTGCACATTGTTGGTTGCAAAATTTTATATATTTATTTGGATTGATGAGCACGTAACTTAAAACGCAATTAACTCGAAACTATGCTTCTCAAACAGGCTGCATCTCTAACTAGTACAATTTCAACCGATTTACTTCAAATGTTGACACAATGTTCAAAATAAATATAATTTTCGTTACACATAAGGTGTTTTTAATTGAATTGACTAGTTAAGAGATATAAGCAAAAGTGCATTTTCTTTTTAAGTCATTTTCTGATTTTTTTTAAACACCACCATTTCGTAAAAAAAAACAGTTTTAGAAAATCCTACCTACAACGAAAACTACATTAATGTTCTTCAAAAAATCAAAACGGAATCAAATTTCTTTAAGCTTATGAGTACGGTGGATATTTTAAAAATAAGTTATAAACATTGGATTATGTAAGTGCTAATAATTTAAACTTTTGTATTTGTAATATGATAAAATGGAGATTAAAATCTGTACAATAAAATGAAGAAAAAAATGTATTAAGTTAAGTCGTTTCAAAATTCATTAACAAAATCCTCCTTTTTAACAGGTTTCTATTGTGTTATGTAAAATCAATATTTCTCTATTTTTTTTATTTGAAAGCAATCACATTAGTAATTCCCCAAATTGAACTTCCAAAGTTTAAAAATCTCTAATACCCATAACGTCCATATTTCGTGCTAGAGAATATATTATTGAGATAGTACTAGAGAATCTTCAGCATGAAGATCGAGAAATAGTTTGCGTCGATAAATAATACTCAGGCATACAAATATCTCGTTCAGAGCCATTAACCCACGAAAAGTCATTTAGTAATGGCACTTCAATATCACTCCTATTCCATGTCGGCAACTTCAATTTTAGTGACATCATTTCGTCAACACTGGCTGTTCCTCTAATGGAACTTTCTTGTATTGATTCAGTCAACACAAAGTTCCAAAGATGTGTAAAGACAATTGTTTAGATTCTATCTTTTTGCAAAATGACTAAAATGTATAATTTTATTGTATATTTGTTTTTTAAGAAATGTTTTATTATAGGAATCGAAAGTATTTTTCTCTATCTAATATGAAAAAACTGAGAATCAACAGTACTTTCATATTTATTTTCAGTACTTTTGGAATAAATAAAGAATCTTCGTTTACGAGTTGAAATTTCTTTTCGTCAAGGCACATTTTTAGAAGGAAAACGGTAGAGAAAATTACTTTTTTCTCGTGTGAGATAAGATTTTTCAATATATTTTTCATTTAACTAGAATTATTTTTTTTATCAAAGTTTTAGAAACTACGTTTTTAACGATATCAGCGTTATGATTAGAAAATTGCCGTTTGTAATATTTGCATATTTAACAATTTTTTGCAGTTTAGGTCGTTTTCACTTATTACTTTTTGCCATTTCGTAAGAATAAGGCTATTTATTTTTTCCCTGATTTTGGGTATCTCTTTCTTTTTAAGAATTTGTTTTCTTATTTTTATTAGTTCGTTTAATTTTAGCATTTTACAAAGATAATAATTTTCAAAGCTTTCTAATATTTTGTATGGGAGAGCATTTATTTCAGTCTTCTTATTTATTTTACATACTGACTTATATAGTTAAAAAGTATACTATTTTATATGAAGCTGTGCAGTAATACGTGTCTCTAAGATTATTCTTTGTTATATTCCGAACTCACACTGTTTATATTATATAAACAATTCATATTGTTGAAACCTGAAGTTAAAATAAAATTTGTGTTTTGTAGGAACAGATGCGTAGGTGTATGTCCTATTAGTACATCAATTCTTAAAATGATTATGAAATAGTAAAGCTCGTCATTGGGTCAAAAAAACGTCATGATTTAACTTACCATTCAAATTTGGTGAGATCAAACAACCAGTCCCAAACAAGAGCTGATACTCCACGCTCGCCGTAGCACTGATATTATTGATGATGCTATAAAACTATGAGCTAGCATTTGAACATAATATAAAGGAATAAAAATTTGAAATGAAGAAAAATTATTCCATACCCTTAAAGAATATTTTTTAATCCATATCAAGAACTAGATACAAAAAATATAACTCAAAGGTAAAAAATTAATATTTATGTAATTATAAATAAAAACACTATCAAAATTGAACGAACCATTCATAAGAAAGTTGAGACTAAAATCATCAAAACTTGTTTGATTGCAGAGGAAAGAAAAGATGAGTAAAAATGCATTTTCAAGTATCATCTATAAGTTGTGCATAACATCGAAAAATATTTAATCATCCTTATATATATATATNAGCCCTAACCCGAGATACATAAGATTACTTAGAGCCAGAAACTGAACGAGCCCGAGATATAGGGGAGAGTCTGGTAGCCCCTCCCACTCAAGGAGTATTGCTTATATCTCTGTATAAAATTGAGTAATAATCAATATTTTTGTATGTTTCTATTGTTTTATCATCTAATTAAATAATTCAAAACGAATAAACCAAAAAAAAGAATAGTTTAGCTTAAAAAAATAGAAATTTAAAAAAACATGTTTTCCAGCTCTTTTCAAAATGTGGCGGGTAGCCCCGCCCAGTTACAAAAATTATGCTTTTTCAAGTTACAAAAATTATGCCCAGTTACAAAAATTATGCCCAGTTACAAAAATTATGCTTTGACTGTTTTTTCAGGTGTAAATGAAAATTAACAATGTATTGACAATAGATAAACCTCATTTATCATTTTTATCACGAAATTATTTTATTTATTACATATTTATATACTTTTAGTGAATTCAATCACTTAATAACAATAATTTAATAACAACAATATTTGTTGTTAAAAATGCATATAACATTCAAATTTGAAGCAATAAAATAATAATCTTTGCAACCGTACATTTATCGACGAAATAAAATTGGGTGGTGAAACCCGACATTCATGTGAGAGGGGCTACCCGAAATCCAATTTTTTTGTAAATTTGTAATTACTCGAACAATTTTTCGCATATTAACTTCTTTTTTTGTGCAAATTAAACTTAAGACTACATACTTTAATGCTGCATGCATAGAAAAAATTATTTTATTAGTATTAAACTGAAGTTTAATCGAAACATTCAACCAATTTTTCTTAATTTCATGACTACTGTATTCAACATATTTTCAAAACTATTGTTTACCATATTAACAGCTGCATAAATACTTGAAACTTTGAAAATGATCTTTTTTTGATATAAAAATTAATGTCCGATGGCCCATTGACTTGAAAAAATATTCTATACATGCGAAATTGACAGTGGGCGGGGGTACCCGACACTCCCCTACTTCAAGTAAAGGCTAAATTTTGTCTCGCCATTCGACCTTTGATATACCTAAACAAAGAAATAGTCATTAAAACTTTTTATAACAATTAATTAATACATTTTGTATTTTTAATACTTAATAACTGTACCTTAAGTTTTTTTAAAAGTAGTAAAAATGATGATGTATGAAAAACATATTAGTCCGAGCCCATGTTGAGTCAGTGCTCAAATTAAGCCCGTCTCTTCTCTACAATTATAGATCCTGCTGAAACAATTATGGAAAAGGATTTATATACAAATATAGATCCTTTTACTAGTTTAGTCTACCCTACAGCGTCCATTTTTCTACATAATTAAAATTAATTTTTCGAAACCAAAATCGATCATGATTGTAAAATGTAATTTTTTATTTGGTTAAGTCTCTTTAGATAATTTAATTTAGATTTTTTTTCAGCTTAGAACTCTAAATAGTAAATTTTAAATAAATAGATAAACATTTAATTTGACTAAAATATCTTCTTTCCTAAATATTGGAACAGATATTAAATAGATGTTATATATTTATTATAGTATACTATTTTATACTATTTATTATTATACTATTATACTATTTATTATTTAATAAAATAATACCAGTTCCGTTAATTTTTAATTGCCTTTTTAAGTAAGAATGTGAGAATTATTTTTTTGAAACAAAGCTTCTTTCTTAATCTAAGTAGGATGATTGAAATCAAATAAGGTAGCTATGACCTCACCAGAAAATAATACCAGTTCCGTTAATTTTTAATTGCCTTTTTAAATAAGAATGTGAGAATTATTTTTTTGAAACAAGCTTCTTTCTTAATCTAAGTAGGATGATTGAAATCAAATAAGGTAGCTATGACCTCACAACAATTTGAAATTGTTTATTCTCGAAATTATCTTTGTTTTCCTCCAACTTTTGTAAGATAAGATTGTTTTAAGTAACTCATACAAATCAGCTTATAGATAAATGTCACGATATTCATCAGAATGCAGTAATTTATAATAATATAATAATATAATAAGAAATCAAGTTATTGACATACAATAAAGGCTTTTTAATTTGCATTGAAAAATTAATTAATTATTGTTATTGAAATATATCTCATTTTCTTAAAAATAGCAAACTTATTTAACAAATATTCATAAAAGTCTAGTTACTGATAAATTTTATTGTTTATTACCTCGTTCATTTAAATAACAAAAAGCACCGCACAGTTAAAAATTAGAGACTTTTAGAGGTGAAATTGTGCAAAGAAATTAATATTAAAAAATGAATAAAGCAGTGAATTCTAATTCCTTCGAATAATATGAATTAAAATTTTAGATGTAAGCCCATTCTTTTGTATTAATTATTTCGATTTTTCGCGCCATGAGTCGTTTAGAATAATTTTAGAATAATTAGGTACCTAATTATCGGCGTTTGTCGAAATCAGGTAAGGGATAGTAAATAATTAAAATTTTGCAACAAAAGCATTTGTCAGTTTGCCGTCAGGCTAACCGTAGAAGGTTTTCGTAGTTTTTCTCTCCATGTAACGCGAAATCAGTTTCATCAAAAAGTCCTCCATTAAGACAAAATTTATCTCTATACTTGATCCAGGAGTTCCCTTGTCTTCTGAATTGGGTTCAAAATTACAAGGCTACCGAGTTGAACATTAGTAGTCGTAAACTCAAAAAATTGGGTCAGCGGTTCAACGACCGTTATAAATAAAAAGCATTTGACAGCAAAAAGAAATAAAAATGACATATTTGGCTTCACAATTGTTGGATTGACTATGTAAGTATTACATTTCTAAATAATGAGGGATTTTATTCAGTTAGTTGGTATTCCATTTGAAAAACTAAATAAATGATGAATGATCACTGAAATGGTTTGGAGTCGTGGGACTCGTATTTACTTTAATATGGTAACTTCTTAGAGGGGTAGTATAGCTAGGTATTAGGTTATCACTTGATTAAAATACTTCAGTCGCTTCAAAAATATTCAGATTGGATATAACAGTCGACGTGATTCAAGCATTCAAAAATAGGAGCCTATTTTTGAATATTTTCAAAATTCGCCAGAAGTGAATGAAAAGAAACATAAAGTTGCCAACAAAAAATGGAAAATAAAGGTGAGATATAAAACTAAAAAGAAATCTCAGTTGCCGAGAGTGAATAAAAATCTAGATGAAAAAATAGAACAGGAAAAACCATTGTCTCTCAGAGGGTTAAATCAGGGTAAAATGCATTTCCAAGCGCTAGGGGGAGATAGTGATGAACTAATGTCGCTAACAAGGGAATCAGAATTAGTGTGAATGAAAAAAGATTCTAGGACATCAAGATGAGCTGATGTGACTGGGATGGAAATAATTTTGCCATTGCGAAATCGAATTTATGCTCAAGAATCCAATAACTTGCCACAATTGGAGATTTCTTGATTTTAAATCAAGTAATATCCTATCACTTTAATTTATTACTTATTTATTTTATTTATTTTGGCATCATTTATTTTGGCCTTAAGTTCATTAAAATATAAAAATGATGTAAGTAAGAATGCATAGTTTAATACTTTAATTCAGACTCATTTGTTATAACGATTAATCGATAAATCAGTGAAATTAGTTGATAGTTATAAACTTCTTTTCAAAACTTTTACCTCGCAATCAATTCTCATTATAACTATTTTATAAAAAAAGACATAGATTGACTCATCAATATCTCAAGAATAGTTGTTTAACAATAATGAGTTTGGGAAATAGCAAAAGTCAGAAAATACCATTCAACAAACAAAATTCTTTTTAAAACCTTCTCGTTTCCTTCATTTTTATTCCCGTTATTGTCAGTCGTTTCACCTCTGCTTCCACCATAATGAGATGCCATCAATCATAAGGCAGTTTTTTTTTCTCGTTTTTCTCGTTTCGATCATGGAAAGGGTTGTGGTTCGCTTAGTTCAGGTCCTGAAGTTATGATTTAAACTTCCATTTCTTCTCACTAAAGTTGCACAAATGAAATAAAAATGCCTGTGATAAAATGCAGTCCTGGTATTTATGTTTACAAACAGCAAGTTAAATATTTGCCTGCATTTGAAGTACTTGCATGAATTATAATAATGGGAAGAGCTACTGATTTTTAAATTGCGTGCAGTAAATGCATTTTATTTATTAAGACATAAATTTCTTCAAAGTGTTTAACAAACAAAATTCTTTTAAAGACTTGATGTGTTTATTGCTAGTAGGAAAACAAATAAAAATTTTAACTTATAATTACGAGTTTATTTTAATCTTAAAATAGTAGAGGTAATAAGGGAGATAAAATAAATTATAATTACAATTGCTTTTTTTATGACAAAAAAATGTGTTACCGGTGTATAAATTTTAATTATAATTAGCCCTATATTATTCTAAACTGATTAACTAATGGAAAGATTTATAAAAAGTCAAATTAAATTTTATCATTTAAATAAAAATGCAATATTATGTTTGCAATGTTCTAATTAATTTTATATGACATGGTTTATTCAAATTATTTTAAAGATATGTTTATATCATTACACTTGCTCTCTGAATTTATTAATTAAAAAATTAAATTACATTGTGAGTATATATTTGCGTATGTTTATTTTTATTATGGTTATTTTACATGAAAAAGTATTTAACAAAAAGGTTAATATTTGAATTCAGAATAAAATAAAGAGAGAAACAGTTTTTAGTGAAATATTCAAATAAATTCAGTGAGAAATTTATTGAAATTTGCTAAGAGAAGCATAATTATTAATTCAAATTAATTCGTGCATCAGCAAACAAAATTCTTTTTAAAACCTTCTCTTTTCTTTCATTAAATTTACCAAACCTTTTTCTTTACCTTTATTTCTTCTTTTTCTTTCTCTTCTTTTAACTAAAAATGTTGCTAATGCCTTTTTGTTATTCTTTTTCTTTTTGTTAGAATTTAACATAACTGTAGAATCTTTAAAATATTTAAGAAAACATCCAGTTGAAATCATTAATCAATTTCAGTAGCTCATGTTAAAAGCATCACTATTAGTTCAATTTTATTTGTTCAACAGTAGAAAGAGTGAAATATAGGTATATACTAAGGTATATACCTATATCACCCAAAAGCAGTCAAAATGACTGCATTGTAAAAGAATAACTAATGTGTAAAGAAATTTGTGTGATTAATTTTTATTATTTTTTATATTATTTACTGTTGTTGTAGTTCATTTACGTCGCCCTAGAGTTACACAATGGGCTATTGGCGACGGTCTGGGAAACATCCCTGAGGATGATCTGAAGACATGCCATCACAATTTTGATCCTCTGCAGAGGGGATTGCACCCCCGCTTTGGTAGCCCGACGACCTGCACGCGAAGTCGAGCACTTTACAGTAGAAGGGTTTAACGAGGACCCATACCGCAGACCCTCGGTCCCTACGCAGACTGATCCAAGTGGTCACCCACCCGCACACTGACAGCAGCCAGTGATGCTTGACTTCGGTGATCTGCTGGTAACCGTGTCTTAACGATCAGTCCATTGCGGGACTTTATATTATTTACAGTTACATAACAAGTTATTAGTAAATATTAACAATAAAAAAATTTACTTCACTTGGCAAATAAATTATTTTTGCATTTTTTGCAAAAGAAAAGGCAGTTAAAAGCAGTCAAAATCACTTCCTCGGGCAATTTCTAGTGCCAATTTAGCAGTTAGCAGCAATTTTTTTTTTAATTTTGCGTCTTATGTAAATTTCTATCTTTTCAAAAACAATTCTCTTAAACTAAGAGAAGATGCATCTTTCAATTAAAAAATATAACAATTTATTTTCAAAACTTGCTGGAAAATCTTCTGTTAATTTTAAAAGCGCACTAATTCCACATCTTTTGTCAGTTAAATATCTAACAAAATTATCAGATAGAACGTTTCGTTGAAATGGCTTCAGTGAAAGGATTTGTCAGACAGAATAAATCGCATTCCTAAAATAAACTTTCAAGGTAGACGGAAGACATATAAAATGTTACCTGTTCTCCAAGGAATTTTATAACGTTTACTATTCTTCATACAGGAAGTGACACCTACGATACCAATTTCTCACCGCCTATCCTGAATCTACTTTTGAGGGACATCCTGAATCTACTTTTTTACGATATATTATTTATATATCAGACAAGTTTTCAATAAATATTTGGATTTGAATTCTATAAAATATTATTTGAATTTCTAATCTGAGTTATTTTAAATCTAGATTTACGAAAATAACTAGTTTCGTTATCATGATTTTTGACGCATCTACGCCATATTATTTATATCAGGCAAAGTTTTCAATAAATATTTGAATTTAAAATCTATACAATATTATTTGAATTTTAAATCAGAGTTATTTTGAATCTAGATTTGAGAGAATAACTAGTTTTGGTATCATGATTTTTGAGGCTTCTACGCCATGTTATTTATATCATAATATTTTTCAATAAATATTTGGATTTAAAATCTATACAATATTATTTGAAATTCAATATCTGAGTTATTTTGAATCTAGATTTACGAAAATAACTAGTTTTATTATCCTAACTTTTGAGACTTCTAACTAACTAACTAACTCAGTGGCGCGACAGCCCATTAGGAGGGCCAAGGCCGACTGTGCCCATCTCAGTTTTCTTGACCTTGGGCTCTGGGGTGCAGGAGCATATGTTCCGGTCAGGTGGTCAGCCGAACGCGGAACTTTGAGACTTCTACGCCATATTATTTATATCAGACAAATTTTCAATGAGTATTTGGATTAAAATTTATGCAATATTATTTGGACTTTAAATCTGTTATCTTAAATCTAGATTTGAGAGAATGCGCAGTTAAATTGATTTTTTGAACTTTTACGCCATAATATTTTAATCAGGCAAATTTTCAATAAATATTTGGATTTAAAATCTATACAATATTATTTGAATTTCAAATCTGAGTTATTTTTAATATAGATTTACGAAAATAACTAGTTTTGTTATCCTGACTTTTGAGACTTCTACGCCATATTATTTATATCAGACAAGTTTTCAATGAGTATTTGATTATACAATATTATTTGAATTTCAAAATTTTTGCATAAGTTTTAGTATTAATATTTGAATACTAAAATTGCTTATCGAGGGCGCACATTATAGAACATCCTGTACATATACCTAAAATATAGAGGGATAGTAAATGTAAAAAAAAAGATATTGTAAATAAGTAAAATTAAAATATGTTACACTTTACGCTATTAAAACATTTTAAAATTTATTACTATACAATAGATATTTTTTAATAACTTTTGAGTGAAACGAAAGCGCAATTCCTTAATCTCTAGATTCATTAACTAATACTTTGTAAAAGAGTGAAATGTAAGAAAAAAACGGGACCATTAGGAATTGAATTCAAATTATAAAAAAAAGCCAAAAAGTTTTTTTTAAGTAATTTGTTGCTCATGTGAAGTAAAAAGAAAAAAAAATAGATCAGATCACAGAGTATGTGATAACACGAATGTCTTTTGCTAGGAACTGCTCTAGTTTTATTCCTCAAATAAACTCTTTAAAGCATCATTTGCTGTAATTCACTTCGATAATAAATCGGCAGATTGTGATATTGTTTTTCTTCCTCAATTACATGATGATTTCCAGCAAACATTCTGCATATCTCTTCATTTCATTTGAAACCAAATTCATATTCAATTCATATTCGTGAGGTCTCAACTTCATTCAGAACGCCTGAGAATAAAAAAGACTGTTTGAATGAAGCCCAGTTAAAAATTTGAGAAGCTTTATTTTTTTGGGATGAATTAAATACAAAATTCCCTTTATATCTTTAAAATCGTGTACTTTGAAATGGTTTAAGAACAAAAAAATAAAAGAACATTTCTAGAAATTTTTGCTGTAGTGTTCCATCTTAATCATTTTGCTTTTGAACTATATGATTTATCGATATCGACCAAAAACATAATTGAATTTCTTTCAATAAGAGTTGATGTCTGTTTTGATTAGAAATACGCGATGAAATACTTTTTTTACTTCAGAAATATGTGGTCGCTATTATGTTGATCCTGTTATAATTAAAACAAAACTTATTACATTCTTTTAAGAAATATTTTTACTTTTGATTTTGATGTCATGATTGTTTTGTTTTATCTGATTTTATCATGAAAGCTGTATTTTTTCTCTTTATCTCAAATATCTTTTAAACTCAGTTTTTTTACATACTATGTCAGAGTTTGAAGTATGTATAAAATAAAAAAGCGATTTGTTTTTCACGATAAAATTCGTAATATTTCCCTATATATAATTCAATCCAATTTCCCAATATATATCCGATATAAAATTTTAAGAAACATTTTATAATCGAAAATAAAGGTTGTAAAAACTTAATATAAGCAGCATAGATAATTTAAACATCGAAAACAATTTTTGCTTTTCTCTCTCTTCTTGGTAAAGAATAAAGTATATATAAAATAATAAAATCGAGTACCCCCCTGTGTATACGTATATATACTTAGATAAGCAAACAATAACTGGAGAAGGAGAATTAACTTTAAACTGTACAAGATTTATAAACAATCCGATATATTTAAATGCATAAAAACAAATAGAATGAATTGGATTCAAATGACTGATGACAATACAATAACAAAGATACTGTTTTTTAGACCTGCTGGAGCAAGGAGGAGGACGGTTGAGATGGACTGACTCGGTGGTGTCTGATTGTCTTGCAATTAATGAAAAGAATTGGAAATCAATGATAAATATGAATTTATGTCATTATGGAGAAATATTTAGAGGAAGACAGTGGCTCACATTGGGCTGCTTGGCCAAAAGCGATATATAAATATATATATNTTCATTTATTTTTAAATTAATCTAACTTCCATTATTTTCTCCAAGACAAAATCACTTGCAATGGTTGATTTACTTCGAGATTGCGTTTAAAAGCCAGTGGAGCTTGACTTCGGTGTTCTACTGGGAACCGTGTCTTTACGATTAGTCCTCTGCGTGACAGTATATATATATATATATTCATTATTGCTCTATTCATTAATTAAAATGAATATTTCAGAATGTATTCAAGCTTTTGCTTTGTTTTAAAATATTTCATGTAGTTTTGTTAAGAATATATTAAACATCTTATTATTAAATAACCATTCTGAATATTATTCTGAATTGAATATTATTAAATAATATTCAATTAAATTTATAAATAGAGCCGTATTTCCTTGAAAGTTATAAGTGTATGAACACTTTTGGGAGTCACTGTACCATCAAAGACAAAGGAATGGCCTTGATTGGAATTTTAAATTATCGAAATAAAAAGAAACATTTTAGGTTGAAAATCATTATTTTTAAACTTTTTTGACGGAAATTTGCCTTAACCATAATATGGTATCAAATTGAAGCGTTTAAGTTCCGTAACATCGTGTAACCAAGTTTAAAACGTACAATAATGTGGTTCAATATGCACTGTATTAAGGTTACAGCAAATTTGAATATTTTTTCAGTTCAACACTCCTTAAAATAGCTAAAAATAATATTAAAATTTTAAACGCAGTTTAAATATTTAAAATTAAGCACTGCATATATAATAATGAAAGTAGATGCACTAAATGCATTTTACAAGCAATATTTGCAAAGTCATAATTAATTGCTCGTAATGTTTCTTATTTATTGTTAGTTAGTTTCAGTAAAAATTGGTACTGAGATGTTGTTTTGGAAAATGGGGTTTCATCCTCTGGGGTTTGAAGGTCACCCTAGCTTCGAATGGGTGGGCATAATATTGTCTGGGAAATTATGATAGCCAGAGCACATTGTTACCATCATGCTATTGGATGAACAAATTGTGGAATGACTCCCCCCCCCTCTCATTTTGCCAACAACAGTCTGTTGTAGGAGGGCTCTATTTTTTTATAAAACAATAATATTTGTTTGATTTTATTATTAATAAGGAGTATTATTTGTATTGTTTATGTTAGTGTCTTAAAATCAATTGATATGAATAACAATTTTGTAATCCAGGAAATTATTACGGTACAAAAAATGTCTGAGGATCATTTTTGTACGAATGAAGTATTAAAATGATGAGTTTAAATTCATTTTAATACTTTGTAATCCAGGCAATTATTACGGTACAAAAAAAATCCCAGGATCATTTTTGTACGGATGAAGTATTAAAATGAATTTAAAATCATTAAAGTGGCTTTCGAAATATATTTTAAAAGCGATCAAAAACAGTTTAAAAAAGGTTAACGCATCAAAATCTCTTAAAATGTTTCTTCTGAAAAAATAATAGTAAAATCTTATGTTAAGGAGTATTATTTGTATTGTTTACGAAACCGTTTTAAAATCAATTCATATGAATAGCATTTATGTAATCCAGGGAATTATTACGGTGCAAAAAATATCTGAGGATCATTTTTGTACGGATGAAGTATTAAAATGAATTTAAAATAATTGAAGTGATTTATGAA
Organism: Parasteatoda tepidariorum; assembly: GCF_043381705.1. Lineage (NCBI taxonomy): Eukaryota > Metazoa > Arthropoda > Arachnida > Araneae > Theridiidae > Parasteatoda > Parasteatoda tepidariorum. The sequence goes on along the minus strand of NC_092215.1, from coordinate 51,548,860 downwards.
AAATATCTTAAAAAAAAAATGTCTTAAAAACCTTAACGCATCAAAATCACTTAAAACGTTTCTGTTTAAAAAAAATAGTAGTGAAATCCTATTTCCGCGTGAATAGAAATACTTTCTATAGTAGAAAGATTATATCCATTATAAGGATTATGATCTTTTCTAGAAACAGCAGTAAATATAAATAAAAATGTATGTTTTTTATAACGTTATTCTTAATTATTTTTCTTTATTCAGTGTGAAAGTGGGGGAGGGAAGAGAAAAATGCATGTATTCAGTGTTGCTAATAAACCGTAAGCCACATTTCATGTTCTAAATTAGAATAAGAACAAGAAAAGGAAATTAAACGAAAAAAAGTCGCATTGCATCAGGAGAAAATACAATCGGAAAAATCTCTGGAACAAGAAAAAAATCTGTTGGAAATAAATGAGTATTTCCAAGTTCCAAGACTGGAAAAAAAGTATTATTGAAGATTAAAAATAAAGCTCGTTTTTCTCTTTGAAAAAGGAATTCTAGATTTTTTTTTTCTTACAGAAAAAAACTGAGACTTATGTTCAGTGATAATAGGAATATCTTTTGGTTTAGAGAAGGATTATCTTTTAAAATACACCTTGATAAACACAACACGACAATATTTTCTAAGTATTTCTTGAAAGTATACAATAACTAAACAGTTTTATTTTCTTGAAAGAAAACATATTTTCTTCTTTTTAAACTTTTAAAAATAATAATCAGTTCCACTCTACCATGTTAGAATTTCTAAAGCATGTTGAAACTTGATATAGTTCAATTTAATCTCAACCTTAATATGGTTAAACCGTAATATCATACATCTTGATATTAATTGATCAATACTAAGGTTGAAATTGAATTGTAACAATGATTAAAATTAACACCTTAATAAGGTATCAGCAAATGCGCACTATATTATGGTTTAAGTTACCAATCTTATGTCCTTCACGTAGCAATTACCTTCACGTTTAACGAGTCTTAAGAATGGGCGACTATTTTCGAGCACTCGAAACATTCGACTTTTGCCTTCCTTTTTTTAATAATTTTTGAAGCAAATGACGTTTTTACATTGCCAAGTATAATAGATTTCAGCATTGAAATGATTTCTCTTAGATTGCAATAAATGTGAATTAAACTCGCCTACACTGTAAAAAAAAAAAAAGGATTTTATTAAGGTATAAAGTATCAGCCCTTTGGGTGCATCATCCGTAAAACCCATTTTTACAGTGAAATATTATATCATAATTTTTACAGTAAGATTTATTCAATTAGAGTGAATCTGTTTGAACTGTAATTATTACTGTAAAAATTACGGTATGTCAGATTTTTTATTGCGTTACATGTTCTGGTGCTACGAAAATGAATTTTATGATCAAAAGTACCAGCAACCTGAGTACCGGAATTTTTCACAGTGTGCACATATGAATTAGTTAAAATAGATATAGTTTAACATATCCTTAAGTTTCTTTAAATGATTGATTCTAAGGAGTTTACACAGACATGTATGATCCATTTCGGCAGAACGTGATGTTTATCTTTTAAGATAATTTGTTCGGTACTGGTGTTTTCATGTTTACCGTATTCATTTAGATATTTCCTTATGAGAGGGGCATCCTGTCAATACCGAATATTCTTAACTAAGGGTTCAATGTTGAAAATATCAATTAACATACTTTCCAAATTTTTAAAGTTTTATATAAACTCTGACTCCAAGGAATGTGCCATCTTTGAAAAAACTTTCAAGAAATAATTGTAAAGAAGATTAAACATTTTTTAACAACTCGTGTAAATTTTTTAAAAAGAAAATAAGAAAATATTTTTTTACGAACAGTAATATCACCAATTATCTTCATTAGTTTAATACTATCTAAATTTATCTCCATGAGTACTATAATAAGTTTATACAGTCCCTGGATAAATTATTAAACGCACTGTAAGATTCTATGTAAAGTCCTAATTATCAGATCTAATCTAATATTAATTATCTAATAATAAGTAATCTTAATTTTCTCAAAAAATTAATGCATAAAATTATTGTTAAAAACTATTTAATGATGATGTTGACAAATATAACAAGAAAAAATCTCAAGTCAAAATAAATCTCAGTTTAAACTAAAACTCTGCACATTTAACAATAAGTTAGTAACATAATTTATTCCTATTTAGTAGTTAAAAACTAAAGCTAATGAGAATTAGCAGCAATAATCAGAAAATCTTAAGCAAACAAAGTTTACAATAACTACAAATTTAATCATCAGACTTAATTAAATAAACAGACATTAGTATTGATAAATACAATCTAATTATAGATTAAAAATTACAAAACGTTTTTAAAAACAATGCATGCCTATCCATAACTAAAGAAAAAAATTAGATGTAGATAAAGAATATGTAACAAATTCTAAATAAAATAAGACATTATTATAAACATGAAACAAGAGTTAAAAATATTGACGCTTAAATTTTTATACATCAAAATTAAAGATAACTTGACCATTTTGAAACTTTTTTTTATAGCATTTAATGCACTTAACTCGTAAAACCTACTGATACCCCGTATAAAGAAAACTACATAAATTAGGAATAAGTCCCTTAGAAGCGCTATATAAATTTAGTTATTTAATAATAAATTAAAAATCTTGCCGTCTTAAATTCACATAGGAAATGCCATTGAAATGGTTCGTTCGAAAAAATGTTTGGAACGCGTTTGGAAGGAGGCGGGGTTTGACGTCAAAAAAATACGTCATCACTGTCCCTGTCTATTGCTTTTAAGCTGCTGAAACCGGTTTGTTCTTGTTTACGTTTCCGTATCAATTGGTTAATATTGTAATGCAATACGTTAAAAATAAATACAAATAGGAAGCATAAAAAAAGTCTCCTGAATAAAAACCCATTACATGCATATTTAAATATAAAAGTATTGCATATAAACTTGCGCAAAACATATAATTATCAAAAAAACTACAGTGCGTCTAATAATTTGGTGTAACTATTATAATATACTAATATAAAACCGGATATAATAAATATTCTATCTTCATATAGTATATCGCCTAATTTTTTCAATCGTCGAATTTATACTATATATCGTCTAATTTAACCAATTTATACAAGAACGTAAGCAAGTGCAAACCGGTTTCAGTCGTTTAAAAACAATAAAGCTGTATTGTATCACATGATAATTAAGATTTTACGTAGAATCTTATAGTGCATGTAATAATTTGGACTGTATAAAACACTTATTAGACCGATTATTTTGTATGGCAGTGGGACTTGGTCACTTTATAAAACAGAAGAAAATAGATCGCTCGCTCTTGTAAGAGAAATATCTTTTGGTCAATGTTTGGAGCATTGAAATAAAGTCACTCCGAGAAGTGTATATAACCATGAAATGCATAATAAATATAGACAACGAACATTTTAAGAGTTATTAAGTCATACAGGATCAGATGACTGGGACTTGCTTTTCGTCGTGAAGATTCTGATCCAGCTAAAAAATTAACATTTTCAAAGATTCAGGGTTCAAGGAAGAGAGGGAGACCATTAACAAGGTGATTGGGCTGTGTGGAGAAGGACATAAGAGTATTGGGAGTGAATAGATGATGAAATTTAGCTACAGGGGTCGAACTGCCTGGAAGAGGCAGACTAAGAAAGCCTTTATCTTCACTAGGCTGCAGTGCTGTTAAAGAAGAAGAATATCATCATTTGTAAACTGAAGACATTTTTATCCCCTGTTCTCTCCCCATGATTTCCAGTTTCATTTAAAAATGTTTTTCGCTTTATTTTGAAATTATTTTATGTTACTTCTAATTGAAGTCAAGAGCAAGATATTATCTGTTTTTGTTTTTCGTTGCTGCCTAAACTTAGTTAATCAGAAACTTTGAAAAAGGCTGCATGAAAATTTCCAATTATTCAGAACCTTGATAAAATTTCTAGTTGAATAATGTTATCGTGTAAATTAATTTTTTCATAAACTTTATAACGTGATAATGTGGTTCAACCTGGACGGAAATATAGTTCAATTTAATTTCATATTATGGGTGCAACGAATTTGCACAGTAGTATGGATCAGTCTAAGCTGAAGCATTGTTCATATTCAAATCTAATTATGAGTGAAACATATTTGCGCAATACTATGGTTCAATCTGAGCTTAAACACGGTTCTATCTAAATCTTATTATGGGTGCAACAAATTTGTTCAATAGTAACGTTCATTCTGAACGGAAATATGATTCAATTTAAAATGTTATTATGTTTGCAACAAATTTACGCAATAATATAATTCAAAGTACTGGCATTTCAGTTATTTTTAGGTATATAAACTTCATTCTTTTTTGAAAGAAAAGAAAAAAAATATGCATTCAGCACTTCCATCATTCTGCTAAGTTCAACCCATTTTCAATGCCTACTTAATTTGCTTCAAAAGTGACGAAAAAATAGTATTGATTTTTCTTCTCACTATTATTACCTATGGAAGGATCATCGAAAAATTCTATATAATCCTAAATAAACAAATGTATACATCAGTTTATTTTTTTTTTGTTTAAAAACTGATCATTGCTCAATGTCTTAAGGGATACTTCATCTGTTCTATACATACATTTCCTTTTATCATTCAGTGATAATCTTTGGCGTGACTTTTTCCTGCATTTTGTTAAAGCTCAGCTATGCATCATTTTTCTTTCTCTTTAAGCACGGTGTGACTTAAAAAAAATCTATAAATTTGATCCTTTTGATAATAAACTCATGCAAAGCAATTTCCGGAAATGACTTCGCATGATTACTTACTAGTCAATGAACCCTGGCTGTTATCATAGAGGGACTGTTTTATTCAGATAAGACTGTTGAAGAAAACACCCTTTGAAGTTAAAGAATTTTTCTATTACTAATAAAGATGTGGGTTTGACTATTTCCACTTTTCATGGTAATTATGTACTGGCTATTTCAGTTTCAGTTTGGTGTAATTTTGTTCCAGAACTGATTTCTTATCATAAAATCGCGGCTTTAGAATATATTTGTTGAATAATAGGAATTATTTTATATAGTTAATGTATTAAACTATATATGAGTGTTTCTGAGTTTCTCTTTGTAAGCATACATTTGCTGTTTCAAAGGGAGTATGGTTAAGTTTTAGACGAATATTGCTTATATTTTTTTACATTTTTTCTAACATTTCGTTTACAATGTTTTTGTTTTCCTCTTGTGAATGATTATATGGTTATACTTCATTATAGCATAAAAATTTTAGTGACTATTTCTTTACTTCTCGGGGGGTTTTCTTTATTTCGAAAAAAAGTTTTTTTAGAAAAATTTGTAATATTTTGATTAATATCACACAAAAAATCATTTTATTTATATTTGTTTTTGAACTTTATTTTACTCAATTTAATTTTCCCTTAATCATTAGGATCTTAGCTTTTCTATATTTCTTTTCGCCATTATTTGTTTACTATCTCTTATCCGGTATTGATTAATGTACTTGGCTTTAACTTACTAGGCTTTTAATAAATAAATAAACTCTTCTTTTATAAACTTAAAATTTAAATAAATTTCTGATAAATATTATGAAGCTATATTGTAGGAGGCTAACTTTGTTTTGTTTTTCAACCGGCTTTGAACAGTCGACCGAATTCTGAGTTTATGAATATCAATATTCAACTTTGTAGTCTTGCAATTTTGAACCCAACCGAGAAAACAAGTAAACTCTAGGTTTAAATACTGTCACAAACTTGCCTTCGTAAAGGACTTTTTTGATGGAACTAAACTGCATTTGCATTGCATGAGAGAGAAAACCACAAAACCTCCCACAATTACCCCGACGGATTTTAACCCATGATCAGTCTATGCCACTCAAAATATAAAAATTCCACTTTCCTCTCTTTGTAAGTTCTCCAGTTTTTCTACAATATTTAAATTGATAATTCTCATTACATTATATATATATATATATATATATATATATATATATATATATATATATATATATATATATATATATATATATATATATATATATATATATATATATATATATATATATATATATATATATATATATATATATATATATATATATATATATATATATATATATATATATATATATATATATATATATATATATATATATATATATATATATATATATATATATATATATATATATATATATATATATATATATATATATATATATATATATATATATATATATATATATATATATATATATATATATATATATATATATATATATATATATATATATATATATATATATATATATATATATATATATATATATATATATATATATATATATATATATATATATATATATATATATATATATATATATATATATATATATATATATATATATATATATATATATATATATATATATATATATATATATATATATATATATATATATATATATATATATATATATATATATATATATATATATATATATATATATATATATATATATATATATATATATATATATATATATATATATATATATATATATATATATATATATATATATATATATATATATATATATATATATATATATATATATATATATATATATATATATATATATATATATATATATATATATATATATATATATATATATATATATATATATATATATATATATATATATATATATATATATATATATATATATATATATATATATATATATATATATATATATATATATATATATATATATATATATATATATATATATATATATATATATATATATATATATATATATATATATATATATATATATATATATATATATATATATATATATATATATATATATATATATATATATATATATATATATATATATATATATATATATATATATATATATATATATATATATATATATATATATATATATATATATATATATATATATATATATATATATATATATATATATATATATATATATATATATATATATATATATATATATATATATATATATATATATATATATATATATATATATATATATATATATATATATATATATATATATATATATATATATATATATATATATATATATATATATATATATATATATATATATATATATATATATATATATATATATATATATATANATGCGATAAAAAGCATCAGGTATTTATAGAAGTAAAAATTTTTTTCGGATTATGTTTATCTACAGAAAAATATTTCTTTAAATATTTTCCCTAATTATACATTATTTAATATTTATAAGTATTTATAATTTATAAGTTACTTTATTTCATGAGTTAGTTTATAATTTTAAGTTATTTGATAACTTCTAGGTAACTTTATCTAATACGTATGTACATTCACTGAGAAAAAGAAGTATGGTCAAAACTACCAGAACATGGTAAAGTTTACCGTGTTTCTGGTTCTATGGGAACACCAAAGGGCTCAGCAATTTTTCTCATAGAGCTTTGGTTATAATTTTGGTAAAATGAACTATAAAATAATGACTTATAATGTGTGATAAAATTTGGTAAATTTGGTGAAATATAGTAATTTTATCATACCTTAGAGTACAGACATGGTAATATTTTAGTGTTAAGATATAGTAACCTTACTACTTTTATCATGAATTATTTTGTATAATTTATTTTTCAGTGCTGTATTTTTTTACTAAATGTGTGAGGATAAGAACTATAATTTTGAAAACTTGATTTTTCGGTAAACCACTACCATATGAACGGAAAAATTACCAAATGAATGATTTAAATAAATAAAATTTTGGTTTTCAATAAAAAAAATTATGTTTTTTTTTCGGAAATGTTATCGCCTTAGAATTCGGTAATTTAACCCGAATGCTTCTCTCCCTGTACTATTAAAAGTTTCAGTTATTTCAGTTCAATTAATAAATAACTTTAATATATGAGTATATTTATAAATTCATAATTTTAAGTTATATCTTTATAAGTTATCGCTTTTTTTGAAAATAAGAGGAGAAAAACAAAGTTTTTATATTATTTTTAGTAAAATGAGATAAATCAGAATAATTTTGCTACACTTTACCTAGTTTCTATAATTTTTTTCTTATAAGTGAACTTAAATAATTACATATTTCACACTTATCAATTTACAATTTAACTGTAATTACCAATTGTTATATTATTATTACTCTCAACTTATATACCAGACATTTATATTTAAAATTGCCTAAGCGTTCACGTACATTATTTTTTTAAAGCATATGGTTTAAATTGAATTATTTTTCAATTATTTCTATTCTTTAGAAAAAAATTGCACGCGCAATACTTTATTTTGAAAAAAATATTTTTATAATTTTAGGAAAATTCAGCTAAGAAAACCTGCTTAATGCAGTTTGAGGGACTCAGCCCATACTTTACAGGTAATAAACAATAATTTAATCAGCAATATTATATTCAAATTTTTAATGCTCAAGTGTTTCCTTTATGTTATATACTTACAGATATTTATAACTGTTATTTCGTATAATGTCTCCTACTATAAAATCAATTGATTAAATTAAGTAAAGAATAACTCATCAAAATGAAAACTATAAATATAAATATGTTAGTAGTTATTGCTGAGAGAGGTAGTTTAAACCTCCATGCAAACAGCAAAAAGATTAAAACTATTTGAAGAAATTTTGAACTAAGATTAAGATTTGTAAGAGCCAAGATTTTCAAACCCTCAACATGTTTAGGGAAAATCTTACATATTACAAACACAAGCAATTATTAGCAAACAAATTTGTATTGACCCACAAAATATAGGAGTCAGCAAAAATAAAATTTAAATAGCCCAATAGGTCTTAGTCAAGACTTTAAGGACTTAAGTACTTTTTTGCGTTTTTTTCACGGAATGTATTAGAAAAATTACTGAACTCTAAGGTAAAGACATTTCTAGTAAAAAAAAAGAAAAAATACTGGTTATAAAATCAAAATTTGCTGTATTTAAACCATTCATACGGTAAAGGTGTTCATTCATTTGGTAACGATTCACCTGAAATTCCGGTTTTCAAAATTATAATTCTTGTTATCCCACATTTAGAAAGAAGGCAAAACTGAAAATTAAATCTAACCGAATGTCCAATTTTTAAGCTAGACTCAAAGGTATCAAAATAAAATTACCAAATTTTACCACATATTAGCACGTTTTAACACATATTATAAAATAATAGCTTAACGTTAATTTTACCAAAACCATTTCTAAAGAGCTTCAGTAAAAATTACCGTGCTTTTTGGTGTTCCCATGGAGCCAAAAATACGGTAAATTTTACCATATAGTGGTAGTTTGTCCATACTTTTTTCTTAGTGAAAAATTTCAGCACCAAACTTAAATAATCTATTCTACAATAACATAGTTAAAAAGTTGTTTCTATAACTTATTTTAAATTTTGGTAATTTATTTTATAAATTGATGAAATAAATTCAATTGAAAAGTAAAAATCTTTTTTTTTTCTACAGTTTTTGATAAAAGCATTAATTATTTTAAGGAAAAAGTTATTTATCAATTTTAATAGTTGCAAATAATAATGATATAAATTTGGTGTTCCATGTTATACGTATATACCTTATTATTTCAATTTTTTCTGAAACTGTACCCGAGATCACACTAAAAACTTACACTATATAAATATAAATCCCGTTGTGCGTGTGCATCAGAAATTTTTTTAATTTTTAACATTGTACGTATTGTTAAAAGTTTTAAGAATAAATAAGAGTTAAATTAAAATTTTATTAATTAAATTAAATTCGAACTCCAAATTAAAATTTAAGCGAAAAATGCTATCGAAATTTAATGAATATTTACAGAAGATGGTGGGATTGGGAATTTGAAATACTATTTGGCTGGTCCGGCAGTGAACTGATTGTACAGACATGGTTCCTAGCAAAACACATCACTGGCTACCGTCAATAAGCAGGTAGGTGGCTTCTTTGATCAGCCTGTGTATGGACCGAGGGTGGGCGATATCGGTCCTCGTTATACTGTTCTGCCGCAAAGTGTATGACTTTACACGTAGATCATCGGGCTACAAAAGTGGACGGAGTTTAACTGGACAGATTTCAATAGCGCTACTGTTTCTTTTTATTTTCAGCTCTTATATGCATTCTTTTTTCAACTTATTCTTCGATAAAAATTGTAAAATTATATATTACGGAACACTCTGTAGTTTTTTGAAGACAAATAAATGTGGTATACTAATTGTATTAAATCCTTTCTCACTAAAATATTATTAAACTTCTTCAATTGTCACTGATTGGGCGAAACGGAAGCCAGATAAGTCGGAAAACTTCTATCAAATGAAGTTCAGTAACATCGTTTAATTCTACATTTAACCTTTGTGGTTTAATGTGTGCTATTGGCAACTTCGCGAAATTTTATTTGTCAGAAACAAACAATTAGAATTACAAACCCAGCAATCTGGCTTTATTCCAAATCTTTTAAACAAACACCAATGCGCCAACTACCCAAAAGCTATTCTTTTGGAAGCAATCTATTTGACAAACTAGACACATAAAAGCAAGAATACCTGACAAAATATTCGTCTAATAGAAGAAACATTTGTTGTAACAAAGGAAATGGCTTTAATAACCTTCTGTTCTGTTATAAGAAAACATTCATTAATTTAGGATTACATTACAACACAGAACTTTTGATGATTCGCAAAATAAAGTAAGAATTACAATTATATTCTTGACATTGTAAATAAAGGAAGAAAAGAGAACAATGGAATTTTTATTAAATTCTTTTCTTTAATCTCATTTTTTAATGTCTCTGTAAAACAAGCTTTCAAAAAGATAACAAAGATATTTTGAATCAACATGTTATTTTTATGCAGATACTGTTGAAATTTTCATGTAGAGTTTTACAATCAGGTTGAAAAAATATTCTTTAAACTTAAGCCTTATATTTTGCCAGGCCCTTAATATAGTCTATTTTTTTAATTTTTTAAAAAAAAAGGTAAAACTGCCAGAACTCGTCCTTCAAGCTCTATGAGAACACTCAGAAGCTCGGTAATTTTCACCGATGCCCTTTAATGATTTTGGTAAAATTAACAATAAAATATGGTTTTATAATATGTGATAAAATTTGATAAATGCGATAAAACTTGGTAATTTAATCAAGATTCTTTAGAGCATGACATAGAAACTATTTATTCTGTTAAATCAGTTTTGTACTTTTTCCTAATTGTATATTAAGAAGAACAATAATTTATTAAGCCAGAATTTTTGATACTCCTTTACACTGTGAGCAGAAAAATCGCCAAAATGAATAGTTTTAAACCGTATATTTTTGTTATTTTTCCAGAATTATTATTTTTTTACCAGAAATGTCCTTACTATGCAGTATGGTAATTTTACCAGAATTTTATTTCTCCGTGTAATCTAACTTTGCCAGGAACACTAAAGAATTTAAATTCACAAAGTTCAGAAAAAAACATTAATTTTAGTTTTATTTTTGCTGATTAGTTTTACTTTTAAGGTTACAGTAAATAAAAATGTTACAGTAAATTGGATTTTATGGTAAAATAAATTTTATGGTGAAATGGATTTTATGGTAAAATAAATTTTATGGTGAAATGAATTTTACGCTAAATAAAGTTTACTGTAAAATAGATTTTACAGAAAACGCAGCAATGTTGCCTGCACATTTTTTCCATAACTTGGCCTGCAATTGAACACCTTAACACCTTAAAATGATTTAATTATATTCCTATTTAATCCTTTGCTTTTCAATACATTTTCCACTTAAAGAGAATTATTTATTTTTCCTTTCACAAATAAAAACCATTTATTTAAACAATTCTTCATAGTTTTCAACATCGAACTAAGAATTTTTTCCCAGAAAACATTTTAACAAAGCGAGCTTAGGAACAAATCAGACTTCCTTTAAGTATTCATTAAAACAATGGTTACTATTAAAATGCAAAACCCTGAAAAATATTTTAAGTATTTCGACTTTCAGCAAAACAGCTTTCGCATAATTACGCATACAATTTTTCTTTTGAAATTGAATTTCAAACTGAATAAAATCCAGTTAATTAAAGTTTATTCAACTAAAGTTAAATCCCTAAAAAGTCAAAAATACTTTAGTGCGCTTTTTATAAACTTATTCTATACGTGCTTAGAGCGGAAAAAAACTGTCTCTTGCATTGAATTCCGCCCATGAGCATTTCAAAGAGTTTTAATCAAAAGATTTCTTTTCTGAAATTTTACCATTTTCTTGAGCTTTCGCTTTCTACAAAAGAAAGAAAAATACTGCTTTCATGTCACTTCGCAACAAAATGATCATATTTTCCTGTGTCTGTGGATAGAAAAATAATTCTTTTCACTTTTAAATCGATCCGCTGTATTTATTTTTTTTCTTGGAGGGGGGGGGGTTATCTGAAGTGAGCTTAAACTGATACAGAAGGCGAGTCCCATTTTTTACTGAATTCGTTTGTATCTAATAGGGGCTGAGCAAAATTACATTATGTTCTGAAAGTTTTACTGTAGTTTTTAAAAATATATGAGTTTTCAAATATAACTTTAACATTTTATTTATTCAAAGTTTTGTTTGCGATAAATTTAAATATTTGTCCTTTTGAGAATTTTTTTTTCGAATGTTTTTATTACAGCATTTTTAATGTGTTCACCCTTTTTTTTAAAAAAAAAAACTAAAAATCGAAAATAAACCTGCTGAATAATTTTATTTTTTTATTAAGTCAAACTTTTTCTTTAACTGCTATTTTTCGAGAAATATTCATAAGATGTGCATTGCTTTTAAATTTCGAAAAATAAAACTTGTAGTTTTACTTAATGTAATTTTATAAATAAACCTTCATGTAATAAAATTTTTGACTATTACTAAAATAATTAAATTATAATGTGAGGTGATTAATTTCAATTTTTTTTACATAACAATATTTTTGCTTTTAAATTTCGAAATATTAGGTATTCAGTTTTACTTAATGCAATCATATAAATAAACCTTAATGTTATGAAATTTTTGACTATTACTAAGATAATTAAATTTTAATGTGTAGTGATTAATTTCAAAAATTTTAACATGGCAGTATTTTTGCTTTTAAATTTCGAAATATAAAATTTTCAGTTTAACTTAATGTGAACATGTAAAAAAACCTTAATGTTATAAAATTTTTGTCTATTACTAAAATAATTAAATTATAATGAGTAGAGATTAATTTCAAAAGTTTTGACATGGCAATATTTTTGCTTTTAAATTTCGAAATATAAAGTATTCAGTATTTCTTTATGTAATCATGTAAACAAACCTTTTTTTTATTATTTCCAATGGCAAGGCAAAAGGTACAAATAGAAAGATGAAATAAATAACGAATACAAATGTACGTAGGATAACAAAGAAAGAAGACCGAAGTCATTGCCTTAAGAGTTCTCTTGCTTCCCAATATCTTGAGGACTCAGTGTGTCCATGAAGGGACACACTGAGAATAGTAGGGACACACGACATAGAAGCAGGTGGTCCCTGCCCAATTTCTCTCCAGATTTACAAAGTGGACAAAAGGGCGTGGTGGAAAGGCCTATGCGGTATAAGTAAGCAGAAAGACAATCGTGGCCTGTATATAAGCGGAAGGCCGCAACTGCATCACGTCTTGGTTTGTCGGGAACTAAAGAAGAGCTTACATTTCTCCAACTTTTCAAAGCTGTGCGAGTCTGAAGGTCTAGCAATGAGTTGGTTTTACACAAATTTTTAAAAAACCTAATAACAAACCTTAATGTTATAAATTTTTTGACTATTACTAAAATAATAAAATTATAATGTGTAGTGATTAATTTCAAAAGTTTTGTCATGGTAATATTTTTGATTGAATGGGTTTTAAACTCGTTTGAAAGAAAATCCATAGAATTAAAAGTTTTTATTCGCTTATACTATAGCAAGGAAAAGAGAATGTGAAAGCAACATAAACAATTTCGACGGCTTCCCTAACTTAATTATTTTATCGGCTTTCTCTAGATTGTGGTTAGACACTTTTATTTGAGTTCTTAGAAGCAAATACGTAAACAAAGGAAGTTTTTTTTTCTTCTTTTTTTGAAAAAGAGTGTAAAATATATAAGGACTGGATATAAATATTAGTTGGTGTAACTGATTAACGTAACTTAAGTAAGCCTCTGAAGAACTAAGGTTTCTCCAAATTTAATATTAGCTTCTATTGCATTTTTAAGAAAATAATTTAAAAGTCTTTAATTTTTCCTTAATTAATTGATATGATAAAAATTAAATAGGTTATCTGTTACATTGTGTGTCGAAAGATTATGAATTTGAGTTCATGAACTTAGAAAAATAGTAAGGTCAAAACTTAAAGAATTAGAATTTGTCCAAGTTTAAGAATTTGCAATTATACTTATAAGCATTGTTAGGTACCATAATTAACTCAATAAGTACTTTTATTAGGTTGAAATAATGATTTAATATTAATTACCGTGTAAAACAAATTTGTCAAACTTGTATATCAACTGTAAAAAAAGTATGGTCAATGCTTCCTGAATGTGGTAAAATTTAGCGTGTTCCTGGTTCTATGGGAACATTAAAAAGCGCCATAATTTTTATTGATACGCTTTGGTAATAATTATGGTAAAATTAGCAATAAAATGTGGTTTTTATAAGGTTGGTTAAAATTTTATAAATGTGGTTAGATTTAGTAATTTTATCAAGGCACTTTAGATAATGGTATAAAAATCATTTATTAGGTAAAATTTGCTTGTTATTTTTTAATTTGTTACTAAATGTGTGGTAATGAGAACTAAAATTTTGAAAACTAGAATTGACATTCTACCCTTACCATATGAAGATAAAAATTAATGAATGGTTTAAATACCGAATAATTTGGTTTTTAACCATATAGTAGGGTAATTTTACCAGAATTTTTTTCTGCTTGTGAATTTAGCATACATTGAAAAAAAAGTTGAGGTTAATGAGGGTTTTTTAATCTAAATGGTTTTTTTCATGATCTCGATTCACTGCACTTATGCTTTATATATTTTAACCCCCTAACAGTGACGTATATTTCAGAAAAATGGACCAAAAAGGGAAAAAAATTACCGTTTAATTTTGTTCTTTATATTATCATAATAGTTAGGAAATGGTTTTTATTACAAAAATAAAATTTTAAATGCAATAACTACTGTATTTATAATTTTTACATATTCATGAAAAAGTAATGGATTACACACACATCTTATTCAATTAGAGCAAATTAAACAAAAGTTTGAAACTAAATATAATTTAACTAGTACAATATAATATAAAAACACAACAATATGATTTTCACTAAATAATTTTACAAATCTTTTCCCTCATTTGACCCACATTCCCACCCACAATTTCCCTCCCTCTACTGAAGTCGTAATCAATGAAAAACTAGGATCACTAATGCCATCTATTAGGAAAATAGGGAATTAAGTATCTTAAGCTAGAAACGAATTCAGCTCGGGCTTCACAAAATAGAAACGTTAACTTTTCTCCTGCCCGATTGCCCGAACTGGATTCGGGTGACACTGCAAGGGTTTAAACGTTTTCTATATTTACTTTTTGGTTACGGCATTTAGCACGAAGCCTGCCGTTCTGGTCCACTTTTCGTACCAGCCGTAAGCGAGAGGTTAATTGTAACTTTTTTCGTTCCATTTATCTTCTGATTCATTACTGATAGCACTCCTAATATTTCCATATCAACACTTAAGTTATTAGAGTTGATTTAGTTAAATAGCAAGTCTAATATCTATGTCTTACTATGTAACACAGTAAATTTATAATTTCAAACATGACACAAAAGACGTGAGAACTTTTAAACAAAACATTATGATATACTGAAGTTTTAAAAAGATTTTCGTTGTCGTAAGTGAAAGCAGTTTGCTTTGAAAGAGAAAAAATGCTTGCCGAAGTACGAATTTAGGTTTTTTGTGTTTGTGCTGTGTTGTTTCAACTCTTACATTAAATAGCCTCTGTCCCATTATTTCTCCACTAATATTATTTCATATTACTTTCATTATTACTCCATTACTCAATTCCTGTTAATATTTCGGTGATAACTCTTTCCAGTAACTACAATGAAACAGCTACAAAGTATGTAACTGCCATTGTCAGTGTGGTATTTTCTCTTGGTATTTATAGATGCCAAGAAAAAAGTACCTGAAAGAAAAAAAAGTACCTTTAATCTAAAATTTCAAAATGAATCTTCGGCTGATCTGGCGTTTGTTATTGGTCACACCTAAGAAAAAAACTATACCTTTAGATATATGAGAATAAAGTACTCTTTTAATGTTGACTATTGTTATTTTCCTTAAGTATAATAAATTAAAGGCTTTAATCTAGCTTAATTCCATGTTTTACTGTTTAATTCACTAAACTTTATTCTTTCTTTCGACTATATATAATTCTTTGACAGTGCTCTTTTTGCTACAGACTTTGATTTTAGCAAAACTTTTTATATGAACACGAAAAGTTCAGTTTAGAAAATCACTTACTTAAAAATATTTTACTTTGATGAAAAGATCATTTCCGAATACTTTGTTTATCGATTTTTTTTATTTAAACAATAGAAATTTCAATTAGTGAAAGTTAATTTTAAAAGCTCTATTATACATTCATACAAAAGAAGACAAATTCGAACTCTTAAATGCTTTTAAACTTTTTGTCTTCGTACTGATTGAACTCAAACTATTTTTTGCGCAATTTTTCATTATAAAACCCTTTATTAAGATCATTTTCTCCGAACAAATCAAAAGATCTGGAACGAAAAGAATAACTGTTACGTTTATCAAAGAAAAATAAATATAGTGACAGAAATATGAAGAATGACTCTATCTAACAAAAGATGAGAAACTAAATTCTTGAAACGAACAGCTATGAAGCAATAAAAGCAAAAGTTCTTAGGAAATAATGGTAAATTCTTCCTTTGGAAAAAGACTTTCTTTTGTTCCCTCTTCCACTATCCATCGGAAATATGCGTTAAATGATTTATTTTAAGTGTCTTCAAATGTTTGATTGTCTTATAAATCGAAAGATCTTCATTTAAATTGCTTATTCAAAAGTATTCACCGTTTTATTTTATAATAAGATAAGCAACAAAACAATATTAATATGGGGATACTTAAATTTCATAAAGTTTTCTTCCTTTTAGAGCAATTTTATTTTAAAAATGTTCCGAGGAAATATTTCGTCAAATCAAATAGCACATGCAGAATTAAGCTTAAGTTTTTACGAAATAATAGTGAAAAATCTTTGATTAAAAATAATGCTTTCTTTTGTTAGCTCTTCTATCCGTCGGAAATATCTGCTAAGTCATTTAATTAAAGTATCTTCAACTGTTTATTAGTTTGCTTTATAAGTAGAAAGATCTTCATTTAAATTATTTAGACAAAAATATTTTCCATTTCATTTTATAATCAATAAGGAAAGAAAACAATGCAAAATATAGTAAATTAAATTTTCTGTTTTTTTTTCTTTTAGTTTTTTGTGGATCTATTTCTTGGGAAATATTCCAAGGGAAAATTTTGTCAAATTAAGGAAATCATGCTGCAATAAAACAAAGGTTCTTTAAACATAATAATGATTTGTCCCTTTGGAATTTTCTTTTGTTTGCTTTTACACTATCTGTCAGGAATGTGCGCTAGATAATTTAATTTAAGTATTTCGAAATGTTTAATAGTAATATAAATAGAAAGAGTTTTTTATCATCATTTATAATGATCCAAAAAGGAATACTTAAATTTTATAAAGTTTTCTTCTTGTTTGACGGAAACTGGTTCCTAAAAAATATTCCGAGAGAGCATTTTATCAAATCGTACAGCAATATCTAAACTTCCATCGTGACTTTTTTGTCGTCAAAAATATTTTCTTTTGCTAGCTTTACGGCTATCTATCAAAAATATGCACTAATTATTTATCTTAAATGCTTTCAAATATTTATTATACACATAGGTAAAAAAATCTTCATTTAATTTGCTTTTTAAGAACTTTTTACCATTTCATCATCAGTTAAAAAGCAAAACAATGTAAATCTTGAAAATTAAAATGTAACGATTTGTTTCGTTTTTGATTGAACTGTTTCCTGGGAAACGTTATTCGCGAAAACTTCGTCAAATTACGAAAATTGGGCAGCAATAACACAAAATATGCAGCAACAAATTACGAAATATTCCCTTCGGAAAAATATTTTCTTATGTTCGCTCCTCAACTATCTATCGAAAATAAGCACTAAATTATTTATTTCACTTTGTGCCTTGAAATGTTTTTTCTTAGTTTTTCAAATAAAAAACTTCCCTTTAAACTGCTTATTCAAGAATCTTTACTATCTCTTTTTATCATCATTTAAGAAACAGAACAATGTATAACATAAATACTTATATTTAACGATTTTTTTCTTTTTTGATGGTACTATTTGCTTAAAGATTATTTGATTAAAAGTTTAGGAAGTCCCGCCTTAATAAAGCAAAAGTTTTTAACATCATAATAACCTATTTATCCATAGAAAAAATATCGCATTTATGTGTTAAATGATTTAGTTTAAGTGTTTTGAAAGATTTAATAGTTTTTATAAAAATAAATATCTTCATTTAAACTGCTGAATAAAAAGTCTTTATCATTTTATTTTATTATCAAATAAAACTGTAAAAATTGGATATTTATTATTCGGCAAGGATATTTACAAAGTGAAATATTTACTATTTATCATTATTTCCTGAGAAAGGTTCGGAGCGAACGTTTCATCAGCTCATTATCCTCACTTGTTTTTGGATACAAATCTCGTCAAAAGTTTTCGAGCTCATAATATAATAAAATATTTAACATAATTGAGTAGGCTAAATAAAAATAAATGAGTATGAGTGCATGAACACTTTTTTCTTAGCTAGGAATCGAACCCGAGAATACTGATTAAGAAGTGAGCGCATTAACAATAGTACAAACTCGCCATTGAACTCAAACTGTTTTGAGATCAGATATAAAGTGTTATAATAATGATTGTGACGTGATTTGATTAGTTAATTATAAGGATAGTTATAATTTGCTTAAATACGAATTGAATATATATATATATATCGACTCCAATTTTTTTACAAATTCCCTTTTTTTAAAACTTTTTTTATTAACTTATTGTTTTTGGTTGTTGTGTATGATTTTGCATCTTCCATTTATTTTCCTTATTTACCGAGTGCAAAATAAGTTTGGAAGCAGTTAAATATCTTGAGAGAAATTTACATCTGATCGAAAAAGGGAAAATAGTCTCATCCAACAAGAACCCCTTACTAAATTAAAAAAGGATATAAACTATTTAAAATGATGAAATCGAGATTCGTGATATTAAACGGTTTGTATCCCATTTAAATTTTTCTTGATTTCACCGCCATCTGTGAAGCAAAATGCATAAATCTGCAATTCAAAAAGGGTTACTTTTTTCTGGATAATCCAAATCTGCAATAAAAAGGAGTACATATTAAATATTTCAAAGTTGTCTCCACAACTGGGGGATGCTGTAAAAGATCAATTAGATATCTTTTCAAAAATATTAAATTTGTCTAGTTTCACTTTTCAATTCGATGTTTATTTCTCGAGATTTGACCATTTCCAACCTTTTTTACACCCTGAGTTCATATTTCTACAGTTCTGTGATGATTCAAAAATATGTTTAACTGAAGAATTATAACCAACAAAAATCATTAACTTTAGATCTTATATTGAACTTATTATATTAAAATCATTATATTAATATCATCATATAAAAATTATTACCATAAAATCATTATATTAAAATCCTTTTATTAAATCTACAAAAAATAAGGTATTAATTTGGGCAAACGTCCACAGTTATATTCCTCTGTCCATTAGGAAAATTAATATTTTTATTCATTTATTTATGGCACGGAAAAGAAATATGTTTTCAGTTGTATTTTAAAATTAGTCTGATATGTTGAATTTGATAAAGCTGGAACAAATGAGAAATTAATCGCAAACCTATGAAAACCATCAAAACCAGACATTTTCTTAATTAATTTCTGATAATTAACTAATTTAAAATAACTTTCAGTTGCGCTGTCCAAGCCTCAAAGTAGCTTAACTCTTTTGACAAATTTGATCAAGCTTCAATCATCAAACTAAAGAGGAACGTTTGTAATTAGTTTATAATTAAATGCGTCAAATTAACTCATTAAAATTATGAAGATTGATTGATTTATACACATTGCTTATTTACCAAAAATTTTTAGTAAATATAGTTGATAAGGTCTCGTTATAAGCCTAACCGGTTTCCATTTTAAATTGATCAAAATTAAATGATTCAAAGCTTATTTATTTCAATATAATGTTTTAACACTTAACTTAATTAAAACATTAAAAAAATATACAAAATGTAATAAATAGTTTGCTATTCTTTTTGATTTGCTCATAATTTGAGAAATATTATGATGTATGTTTACATTTCCCTTTGAGAAACTACTATATAAATCTCTATTTAAAAATAGGTCTCATATTAAATCAATTCTTACCGAAATTAATAAATCTGAAGTAAAAAAAAATAGTTTTGTGATAAAAACTCGCTTAATGTTAAAATGATTTTACTCTAAATCTATTTTAACAATTGTTTAGTTAAGGATTTTTTTTTGGTTACCTCCAACACCAAATCATTAACTATCAACGTTTTTTAGTTAGTTTAGGTTTAAAAAAAGCATTCACAGAATAGGTTGAAACAGGAAATGGAATTCGAGATTCTTTTACTAAAGTAAAAAAACACATAAAAAAATCTTCAAAACAATTATTATCTACTTTCAAAGTTTTAACTATTTCCGAAGCAATTTTTTTTTCTTAAAACGCGAGACAATCTCACCTTTAAACTCAGTTTCTCTCAAGGTAGAAATAATAAGAGTTTAATGATGTATCTGGAACTATCGATATTTTTTTTCAATATTGCGATGATGATCATTTACATTTTCTCTCATCATATCATGAAAACCTTGTTTTTCGATATAAATAAATAATTACTGATAATTAATAAATATCGAAGATCGAATACCAATACGATCTTCGTAATTACCGAGAGTATAACAATAATTTATCGAATTGATATTTTCGTGTATAATAATAAGTTCTATGAGGGTTATCAAAGAACTGAACAATTTCACAATAATGATAATTTGCTGACATTTTATTTTTATTTTATAACCGTCGTTAAATAGCTGACGCAATTTTCGGGTTTACGACTGCTAATGTCCAACTCCGTAGCCTTGTAATTTTAAATCCAATCTAGAAGACAAGGGTACTTCTGAATCAAGTATTGGAAGAAATTTGCTTTCGTAGAGGACTTTTTGATAGAGTTAACCCGCTTTTGTGTTATAAATCGAGGAAAAGCACGAAAACCTCCCATGGTTAGCCTGACGGTAAGGAGACGACTCTAACACATAATCATTCTATCTGTTGAGGAAAATTTACATCAACACTGAGGTCAGTGCGAGCCGGATGTGGAATTCGAATCGATCAGCTATCGTTGGGATCGAAGCCGTGTCACCTCATTGGGAGGCGAGATCTCTTTCCCCTGAGCCACTATGGAACAATTTGCTAACACTGAAAACAATGCTGTATTTCGTAATATTTCGATATTTTATACAAAACTAAATTCTAAAACTCAATGACGCGACAGCCCATAGCGCGCTAAGGCCTACTGTGCCCATCTCAGTTTTTTTGACCTTGGGTTCTGGGGGGTAGGAGCAGATGTTCCGGTTTGGTAGTGAGCCGAACGCGAAACCCCCAGTGCTAATTCCCCAAGTAAGCTTGGTACTCATTTTATCAACCCATTATAGGGATGAAAGGCGGAGTCAATCTTGTCCAAACTGAGGATGTATATNGATGGTTCAGTTTATATATATATATATATATATATAAACTGAATATGCTGGCAATTTTCTGGTATTTATGTTAATTCAAAGTGTTTGATATTGCGTGCAAAATTTATAACCTTAAATTAGGCTCAATAGAAAACTTCTTAGGAAGAAAAATGCCATGAGAGTTTTAAAAAAATATCAATGCGAAAACCACTTTAAATTCTAGTTTTCTGCAATTAAAGTTTTGAAAAGCTCAAAACTTTTTAAAATCATTCCCTAGAGAAATGAAATGTTCTGCATAACAATTTAAATTGAATCTTAAGGAATTTAAAAGAAAATCCTTAAGGGATGGGAATATCATTTGAAAGAACTTATATATGAGAAAAACTACTTTAAATACCTGTTTTTCCACTTAAGATTATAAAAACGTGCCACAGAGTTACTCAAAACGTTTTATTAATGCCGTTACAGCAAGGAAATATTTCTGAAAATAATTTATAAGTTGATTGCTACGAAAATTTTACAATAATATTGCTCAAAATATTTTAGTTATTGTTTTTAGATAAATGGCTAGGAGAAAATAAATAAACTGTAAACGTGAATAACAAATTAACCAATCCTTATAATTAAAACAAAATTAACTAATTGTTATTTATTTGGAATGACAGTAGGGAATTAAAATCGGATTATTATTTAATATCTATTTTATTTAGAATAAAAGTTTCTTCTAGTACTGAATTTAATTATTTTAAATTTAATTTAAAATAACATAGCTAATTAAAGATTGATTTGTTAAAGAAAGTTATCGAACAGATCAACTTTATAAAACAAAATTCGTCATTTTAATTAAAGACCAATAGCTATATTTTTTTGATATTGTCATTATTTCAATAAAACAAAATGATCATTAAATATTCCACTTTTATTAATTTTTACAATGGTTTAAGATAATATTACTTTCAAACTTAATACATCAATAAGAAAAGAGAGAGTCATTAAAAATCAAACAAGAAAAAAGTATTTAGAAAATACATTATTTACTTAATTTAAATGGAATGACTTATTTCATTTAAAAAAATAATATCGAAAAAAAGGTATAGCGAAAAATACACTTTTTATTAAATGGAACTGCAATACTTAATTAAATTCAAGTAACTTGGTCTATCTTATTTGATATTCAGTGCGTTTATAATCAACCCAAAAACTTATTTAATTAAACACCGCATAACTAAAGCTTAGTTTACTAGTTCAGAAAGAAAAATCGGTAAGAAAAAGAAAATTTTCACAATAGATGCTTTATCAGGCCAATCTTCTAAAATGAGGTGCAGCAAGAATTTTTATCGATTGAATTTCCTCTCTTTAGGACACAGCAATTCTCTTGAAAACCTGATGAAAATTTAATGAGATGGCACGCTCTTCAAAATATTCAAAAACCTGATATTTTCTTATAATTATTTTAAGTTTGGAATTTCTTTCGCTTCTGTCTTCAAACATCAAAGAATTTCCGAATTTTAGCCGGTCTTAATTAGTATCAGAAAGTATAAACTCTTGTAGTTAGCAATTAAGATGATGATTTCTTGGTTAATTATCTTAATTATCACCCGGTCCATTATGCTGATTCGATGCGCTGCAATTAGGATGACTCAGTTTTAAGCTCTAGTTACACGCAGTGATTTTTACGTTTTGTGGTAGATTTATTTCCTAGTTTAATTGAAATACGTTAAACCGGATTAGAATTAATTCCTTGAGCTTGGTAAAGAATCGCAAATAGTTATAAAATACTATATCTTATTTGTATATTTAGTTTTATAAAAGATGTAATACTTTTAGCTTTTTAACGATTAGCACTTTGTCATAAAACTCTATATCTGACAAGTGCATAATTATGAATCATATATATATATATTTAGTTTAATGAAATATATTAATCATTTATATATATATATATATATATATATATAAATGATTAATATATTTCATTANTTATTTCCGTGATGATTACATTCGGCGTAATCTTGAAAAAGTTGCGGAAACATTAATAAGACTTGGAAAAGCAAAGTTAAAAATGAAATAAACCGATCTTAGATGACTCCTTAAGATAAGAGTTTTTCTTTTTTCTTGTTACGAAAAGGAAAAATAAAGAAAAATAATAAAATAGAATTTTACTCTTTTACTCATTTTTATCTTTTACATTTAATTGTTCACAGGCATTGCATAAAAAAATTTTGGCACTCAAACAACTGTTGAAATGTTGGAGTATTTCACTTAACATTTACTAATACGACATTTTCTTGTTTACTTTATTAAAGTTCTAGACAAGCAGCTATCATAATTATAAATACTCGTAAAATATTTTATTTTCATTTACAACTTTCTTTTCTTTCGAAATGAGCACTCACTATCTAGTAGTTAAAGAAAGTTTTTTTTCTAAAAAAAAAAAAGAAAATTACTGATTATATCTTTTAGCTCCCTTTTTATTTGAATTTAGTTTCCCTTCGGGAAATGAATGTGGATTCAGTGTTTCTTAATTACCAGCAAATTAATTCACTAATACTTTTTAAAAAATATATATATATAAACTGCCTTGGTCACAAACTTCTTATTTATTTTTTCTGTATTATAGAGATTTCGTTTTACTTTATTATTGCCATTGTAAACTTGTTCTGTATCTCAAATGGACGGATTTAAGCCTATAGTATTATAATTTTAATCCCTCAACTCAAATCATTTTAGGGTAATCTTTATTGCATCGAAGTTTTTATTCGGTCTTAAGTTCATTGTTTGTAGGATTTTTATTGAGATTTCCATTTCCATATTGTCGTTGAATATTTGGTCTGTCTCTCAAAACATGGGTGGATTTTTAAGTCCGTATATTTTAAATTTTGAATCCATACCTCAAATCATTAAAGAGTTTTTTTTTTAAATCAAAGTCTTTACTCTGCATTTAAGTTATGATTTAAACTTTCTGTTTTATTGACATTTATTTTTCACTCATCGTCTTGGAATAGTTGGTCATCATTTCGACTGTTTGAACTTAAGTCTGTATCGTTATAATTTAGAACCCTTTACTTTTGTCATTTAAATTAAGTGTATGTTGATATATTTCAGACTCATCTGGGGGGAACGCGGTCCTGTTCTCGATCCAACTAAGACCCACCGAATATATGCGAACTGCATGCTCATAAAATCTGTGGAATTGAAAATCCTGTGACTGCTTGCTGAGCTGTACCAGACTCACATAGATTTGGAAAAAATTTCCTTCCTCTTCCACACTATATATAAATTGATGATGTGGTCTCATGAATGATTGGTGCTGCCATCTATTCATGGGGTTCTGATTCAAGATATACTTCCCCATTTGCGGTGCTCCTTTGTTAAACGAAAAGCGCTCCTTTCGGACTTAATGCGCAAGGCTTGTCCAAGTGTCATTAGAAATAACAACGCAACAGATATATTTCTAATAAAACAAAAAAATTTTAATTAAATTGGCAGAAAATTAATCGTGAAAAATTGAAGAAATATAGTTTGACTTGTTTTATGTTAAATTTGTCTTATAGTTTGATTTGTTTTATTTATTTTATTGAACTTGTTTTATGAGGCATGATTAACTTATCTAACTTCAGGGAAAAAGCATAAGCCGGATAATTAAAATCCGGAACAATTGGAAAAGTTCAACTTATGTAAATACAAAGTTCGAGTTCAAAAGATCAATGAAGTTTTTCAAGCAATCTAATAGGAATAAATTTTAAAAAAAATATAAAATATAATAAAATCACGTTAAAAATTAAAAGAAAAATTAATACAAAATTGCCATAAATATTATAATTTCAGTTAACTGTTCAAATGACTGTTATTCGAGTTCTCTTTAATCGTCTGAAATAACGTTTTTCGGCTAATAATATGCTATTTCTGTAACTGTTGAAAGTTCGTAATAGTTAGACATAACTGTTTGCTTATACTGAGAAAAAAATCTGTTTCAAATTACGGTAAAAAGCACTAGCATTTAAAGTGCCGGTACTTTCTAACGTAAAATCAATTTTTATTGAAACATATTGCGGAAAGAAAAGGTTGCATGGCAAGCTAAAACACTAAAAGGATCAAACTTTTAATTAATCTACAAGAAGAAATATTATAGGCAGTTATTTTATATTCCATTTATGATTATATTGATTATCTTCTGAAATTCTGTGGAAGATATGTTGAGCTTTTAGTTAAAAGTCTTTTGAAGCTCTATTGAGAAAATATCAACAACAAAGATGCATATTTTCTAATTATTGGAAGGAAAGTTTTTGAGAAGGAATGGATCGATAAGAGAACATTCATGAAACTGTGAATTTTCTTTTTTATGGTTATTTTTCTAAATTTGAAATAATTTACCGGTTTCATGGGATGTAGACAGAATTGAGGAAAAAAGAAATGGTAATCGATATAGTTCTTAATCAATGGAATAAAAACAACTTTCGCTTCTTTAAGATTTTTCTTTACTCAAATAAAGCTCACTTTTCTTTAGCTTTGAAAATTTTAGACTGCATTTTTTGTTTGTTTAATAAAGATTGTAATTGAAGTGCCTTCAAACAAAAAATAAACTTTTCTAAAATGATAGCAGATGAGACTCCGGTGTCTCGTATGCACATTTTGACTCTCTAATAACAAATAAAAATATATTTTGGTATTTTTTAATCATAAACGACTGTTTAATAGTTATAAAACTTGTTTTATTATCTGAATTATGTTTGTACTAAAATATAAAATTCAAAAAAGTTGTTTGAGTTTTGTTTGCATTGCAACTTGTCAATAAACTATTTTTTTTAAATTGAAAAATTTTAATAATTTGTAAATAAATTTTTTAACTTTTAGCGATGAATAACTGGTTCTTTTTGTCCTAAGTAACTGAAAATAATTGCAAATTTGAAAAATTTTTGTTTGGAATTGAGCCGTGTTTAGAAGATTTTACCTTTAACGCAGAAAAAGACACCTGTAAAACACAGAAAACGACACCAATAAATAATTTTGTAAATTAGAGAATTTTCATTGATGAATTACTGTTTCTGTTATGTCTAAATAACTGAAAATAAGTGCAAATTTGAAAAAAATTATTGTTTGGAATTGAGCCGTGTTTGGAAGATTTTACCTTTAACGCAGAAAAAGACACCTGTAAGACACAGAAAAAGACACCAATAAAGTATTTTGTAAATTAAGAAATTTTCATTGATGTATTACTGTTTCTGTTAGGTCTAAATAACTGAAAATAAGTGCAAATTTGAAAAAAATTATTGTTTGGAATTGAGCCGTGCTTGGAAGATTTTACTTTTAACGCAGAAAAAGACACCTGTAAGACACAGAAAAAGACACCAATAAAGTATTTTGTAAATTAAGAAATTTTCATTGATGTATTACTGTTTCTGTTAGGTCTAAATAACTGAAAATAAGTGCAAATTTGAAAAAAATTATTGTTTGGAATTGAGCCGTGCTTGGAAGATTTTACTTTTAACGCAGAAAAAGACACCTGTAAGACACAGAAAAAGACACCAATAAAGTATTTTGTAAATTAAAGAATTNACTGGTTCTTTTTGTCCTAAGTAGATGAAAATAATTGCAAATTTGAAAATTTTTTGTTTGGAATTGAGCCGTGTTTGGAAGATTTTACCTTTAACGCAGAAAAAGACACCTTTAAAACACAGAAAACGACACCAATAAATAATTTTGTAAATTAGAGAATTTTCATTGGTGAATTACTGTTTCTGTTATGTCTAAATAACTGAAAATAAGTGCAAATTTGAAAAAAATTATTGTTTGGAATTGAGCCGTGTTTGGAAGATTTCACCTTTAACGCAGAAAAAGACACCTGTAAGACGCAGAAAAAGACACCAATAAAGTATTTTGTAAATTAAAGAATTTTCATTGATGAAGGTTTCTGTTAGGTCTAAATAACTGAAAATAAGTGCAATTTTGAAAAATTATTGTTTAAAATTGAGTCATGTTCATAACCATAAATTATTAAAAAGTTAAATATAATATTTTTCACTTTGTTTGGCCTAAATTAATACAAAATAAAGAAAAAAGTAAGAAAAATAAAAATAAGTAAGGGAAATAAGTTTAATAAAAATTCTGCTGCAAAGGGTTTATGGGGTTTAAATGTTTTTGTTCTTAAATGTCACTTTACAATATTACTTCATTTATTTTAAGCGTTTAAAATAAAATAATGAAAAAAAAGACATTATATGAATTTATGACTTATTAAATGTCATTTGTTTAATGCCCGAAATCAATATAAATTATTTTTCATTAAAGCTCAATTTTTTCTTTTAAATACTGCGTTAATTTTTCATTAAAAGAGCTATAATGTCAAATTATTAAAAAAAATTCATAAATATCCCAAATAAATCTAGGCTTTATATATAATCGTTTTTCTTTTAATTAAATTTTAACAAAATCACTCATAGCACCGCCTTCAAAATTTTATTAGACATTTCAATGAAGATTTAAAGAGGTCCTGAAAATGTGTTTTCTTGATGCTTGCATATTTTTTGTAAGTTCATGTAAGGACTTGTCATTTCGTTTTTTAAAAAGAAAAGACTGAAAGCTTTAATTCGACAGTGACTTGAAAGAGAAAACACCTTGAAGCTTTAAGATCTTATGCCAAAAGAATTCTGCAAGAATACTAAGAGTAGTGAATTAATTTTGTTGAAGTACTGACAGTGGCGACACAAAATTTTCGTTAAATTTTCTCTTTATTACCAGATTTTTTTTTTCACGTTATATAAATAAAAGTACGCTGTTAAAGCCCATTTACCTTCGCCTTGCAGCATACAGCTCAAGATTAATCAATATTTTTAAGGAATATCTTTCTCCTTATTTTATGGAGACGCTTCAAATTGTTTTTCGATTATTTCACAAATAATTTATATGGTGGAAATTAATACGTTTTTTTATTATAGAGATAGCTAATACAATGTTTAAAGTAAAATGTATGCTTAAAGTTGATAGAAAAAAATTTGTGTGTTTGCTGAGGAAAATAATGTTTACTGTTTTTATGCTAAATAAGACTGAGTGTAAACTGGTTAAGATAGAAATTAATTTTTTAGGATAAGTGAAAAAATATCTCTTATTTTCTCATCCCTATTGTGAATGTGAATCAGCTTAAATTTTTCTCGGCAGCTTAGATGCTCTTTTCCTGAAAGCTTAATGGTGATTTTAGAAGTTTTATCATCAAATAAAATGATTAAAATAAAAATTTTAGGGCCCTAAAATGTATCAAAGCATTTATTTCAAGCTAAATATACTATCTCATTAAAAAGAATTGCATGCATTTCTCACTAAATATCTTAATCTTAATGAAAAGAATCACATTAATTTCAAACTAACTATACTATCATACTGAAACTAAATATCATACTATTCACACTAAATATACTATCTTGCAGAAAAGAATTGAATAAAATAGCATTAATTTCACATTGAATGTACTATCTTGCGAAAAAGAACCACATAAATTTCGCCCCAAATATAATCTCATGCAGAAAATATTTCATTAATTTCACATTAAATATACTATTTTGCTAAGAAGAATTGTGTTAGTATCAAACTTAATATACTATCTTGCCGAAAAAACTGAATATATTACTATACTGACTTAAATTGCATTAATTTCACACTAAAAATACGTACAGAAAAAATCACATTAATTTCAGACTAGTTATACTAACATACTGAATAGAATTGCATTAATTTCACACTAAATATACTATCTTGCAGAAAAGAATTGCATTGATTTCAACTCTCATATTGAATAAAATAGCATTAATTTCACACTGAATATACTATCTTACGGAGAAAAAAAAAAATTCAAACTAAATGTGATATCATGCATAAAATAATTTATTAATTTCTTACTAAGTATAATATCTTGCTAAGAAGAATTGTATTATTTTCAAATTTAATATACTATATTATCGAAACAAAATGTCTGACTTTCAAACTAAATATATATTATACTGACCTAAATTGCATTAGTTTCACACTGAAAATACTATCTTGCGGAAAAGAATCACTGTAATTTTAAACTAAATATACTATCATACTGAAACAATTGTATTAATTTCACATTAAATATACTGTTTCGTAGGAAAGAATTGTATTAATTCCAAACTTAATATACTATATTGCTAAAAAGAATTGCATTAATTTCCCACTTAATATCCTATCTTGTTGAAGAGAATTGCATTTATTTAAAACTAGATATACTATCATGCTGAATAAAATTGTATTAATTTTACAGTAAATATACTATCTTGAGGGAAAAAATATATTAATTCTAAACTTAATATACCATATTGCTGAAACGAATTGCATTAATTTAAAATTCAATGTATTATCTTGCAGAGAAGAATAGCCAGGACCTTAAAATAAACTAAGCTAAAATATTTAAAAGAAATGTACCTAAACTTTAAAAAAAAATCTCCTATTTGGCGAGTTTATTCCAGTTATTAAGAGTCGGTGTAGCTTTTAATAGATTGATAAATTAGATCACAAGGGCTTTTCATTTCAGAAAACTGTGGCACTTTTTCATACAGACATTTTGTTTTTTTTCTTACTTAGCATAGAGGGCGCTGACTAGATATAAGCCAAACGTAACAGTCATGAATAACTTAAAAACTCATATCAGTTATAAAAATATCATCTTGGCTAAAATGCGTAGCTTTTATTAAAACATACTTAGTATAGAGGGAGCAGGCTAGATATAAACCAAACTTAACATTCATGAATAACTGTTAAAAACTCATATGAGTTATTAAAATAACGTATTAGGTAAAAAGAGCGTTATTTCTAATAACGGCAGAGTCTTCGAAAAACAGCTTTAATAGTAACCGAAATCATTGTTTGCGCTCTATAAATCTATTTTTAGGGCTGGTAACACGATAACTGGCTTTGAAAGAAAAACTAAATTCCAACTTAACGGTTCATTAAATACCAATACCTATAATATATTTGCTTGAGAAATGTTTGTATATTTGTTTTGAAATGTATTTTTTTACTATTTTTTAACATTAAAGAAGGGTAAATTCAAAATTTCAGTGTAAGTAAAATTGTTTTGTCTAAGAAAAGTTGAGAAAGATGACAAATACTGTTTTTCAAAATGTCTATAAATAAATATAATTACTTACCATTACTTTCTATAGCGATAAAATCTAAACAAAAGGGTAACTTACTTGTTAAAAACAAAAACTTTATTGTTTCATTATAAAACTTAATTGGTTTTCTTAGTTATATGGAGGAAAAAAGTTTAAACGAAAAATCCCCAAAATATGAATATTATTTGAATAAAAAACTTCATTTGCATCAGAAATATTCAGACCGGAAATAGCAGTCGAGAATTTTCAAGCGCCCAGAAATAGGCGCTCATTTTCAAGACTCGCCTGCCGTGAATAAGAGGAAACAAAAGTGTTTAAGCTAATGAAACAAAAGTGTTAACGGTTTGTTTCTTCTCATTTACGTCAGGTGAGTTTTGAAAAGGGGTAACTATCTTTGAAAGCTTGAAACAAGTCGACTGCTATTTTCCATCTGTATATTTTTAGAAGTAAAAGAAGTTTTCTTTTTTTTTTTTATCAAGTAATGTCCAACTAAGCCGCGAGGGCTCAGGGGATAGAGCATTCGCCTTCCAAGGAGGTGAACCTGGTCGATGGCTGGTAGATACGAATCCGCATCCAGCTTGCACTGATCACAGTGCTAACGTGAAATATCATCAGTGGTAGACGAATCATGGATTATAGTCCCTTCGCTGCCAGGCTAACCGAGGGGAGTACTCGTGGTCTTCCTCTCCATGTAACGCAAATATGTAAGTCCATCAAAAGGTTAGTTCCGTCAAAAAATCAGCCACGAAGGCAAATTTCTCTCTATACTTGATCCAGGAGTTCATTTATTTCCTGGATTGGGTTCAAAACTACAAGGTTGCGGTAGTCGTAAACGCGAAAATTGGGTCTGTTGTTCAACTACTTCCGTTTATTGGGATTATTTGTTTAAAAAGTGACTTATATTCCAAATAACTAAATAAGGGAAAAAAATAATCTTGTTAGTTAAAGCCTTTTCCTTCACAGAAGTGTTAACAAAACACGATTGTAATGCCAAACAAAATTTTATTTCGAATATTTTGTATGCATTTGAGAAGATAAAACCGAGGTACTCTGAAGTCATATGAAAAATATTCTTTAAAATATCAGTTTTGTGTTTTCGTGCTTGAATAATTAAATAGTTAGAATACCAATGTAAAATTTAGTCTGGTTTTAACTATATAAATTATAAGCACTTGGGAATAGTTTTATGCGCCTGGTTCCGTTGTAATTAGCCTTTGAAAGAAAACGAAGAGTTGCAAGAAAACGAACTAAAGGTTTTTATAATGGTTTAGAAAATATAATTAAACAAATTATTTTGAACTTTAGAAAATTTGACAGACAAACTTGTTTATTTGTTATAGATTAAAAGTAATTAAATGCTTGGAAAGAAATTATTACTACTTATTTACTTTTTTCTTATCTTAACTTCTTTCAAAACTAAAGAAAAATAAACTTGTTTATCTGTTTTTGATTCCAGGTTCTTTTTGCTTGAAAATGCATGCTAATCATTAAGACTGAATAAGACTTAATTGAACATAAGAATTTAGAAATGAAAAACAAGCTAACTATATTTGTGATTTAAAATAATTAAATACGAAATACATTTTATTTTCATTTTAAAATAAGGAACCTTTTATTTATAAATATAAACAAGATGTGGATTTATAACTAAATATATAATTTAAAATAAAAGTAAACACAGAATTTCATTTCTGTATAAAAATAAATGCTTTTAAATAAGAAACAAGTTCTAATTATAAAAAAATGCAAGTGTACAATTTTTTAGAAATAATATATAAATTAAAATTAGGAAAAAATGTTGCTTAATCGTTTGCATTCTTCGGCTCTTATATAAAATAAGTCTTTATTTCGCTAGGCTTAAAAAATTAAAAAAATATCACCAATATTCTAAAGTATGTACAACTAACACTTGTAATTCGAAAAGCATTTTGTAAGTTCCTTAATTCAAATACTGTAAGTGAAGTGTTGTTTTCTGTATAACAAGAATTCATTTCAAGATTATTCAATTTAATATCATATATAGTTTAATTTCCCCTGATTCAATAAAGTTACACCAATAAATAAAAAAGTAATATGAATTTAATTTTGAATAATTATTAATTTGAATAATTATAAATTTTTTTTAATTATTATGGAAGAAAAAATGAGAAATTTTCTACTTTCAAAAGATCCAGAAATCATTTTTTGAGATAGATCAATCTATTACGAAATGAAAGAAAACACTTGAATTAAGAATAACATAAAAAGTACAGGTAATGCATCAAATACGCTAAAGTAATAAGAGTAATATGTTCAAATTTGAAGTTAGGGAGTAAGTGATCTAAAAAAAAAGTACTAGTTAATTAACAAAATGATTAAGCAAGGAATTTTTAGAAAAGTAACTTTTTGTTCCTTGTAACTCATCATTTAAAAGTAGTTTCATTAGAAAAGTGTCTTTTTATCAAATTACGGAGAAGAAAATTCCGATAAAATTACAGCACAGTATGGTTAATTCTGGCTTTAAAAAAACAATATATACTGTATTTAAACCAATCGTTTGGTAATCGTCTGGTCCGTTCATATCATTACAGTTTGTCGAAAATTCTGGTTTTCAAAAGTATAATTCTTTTCCGCACATTTAATAAATAATATAAAACTGAAAAGTAAATTTAAACGAGCAACTGGTTTTTATGCCATGCTCTAAGGTATCATGATAACATTATGAAATTTTACCACATTTACCAAATAATATTACATATTATAAAACCATATTTTATTGTTTATTTTACCAAAATCTTTACAAGGGAGCTTTGGTAAAATTTACTGAGCTTCTTGGTACCACCATAGACACTGAATCTCGGTCAATTTTACCATATTCTGGTTGTTTTTATCATACTTTTTTCTCCGTCCACAAAGCACAAACGCCTAAGTAGCAATATTTCAATATATACTTGTGTATTGATATTAAATTTCATAATATAAGATTTTAAAAAACTTAAAAATTCTGAAAATCAGCTGAAATCTAAAAAATCTTTTTTGAAAAAGTCAATACCTTCTTCACT
Source organism: Parasteatoda tepidariorum (assembly GCF_043381705.1). Classification (NCBI taxonomy): domain Eukaryota; kingdom Metazoa; phylum Arthropoda; class Arachnida; order Araneae; family Theridiidae; genus Parasteatoda; species Parasteatoda tepidariorum. The sequence continues at coordinate 51,514,807 of NC_092215.1, read as the reverse complement.
GTATGGAACGTTATGAAAAATGTTGCAACTATACGAATTTGAAAATATGTAACATTTCTAGTATAAATAAATAGAGGTATATTAGCTAAATATTTATTTAAGTGCAAACGAAAGATCAATATATTATTAAAAAACTTCAATGATTTCAAAATAACAAAATTAATTCTAGGTAGCGCTTGAAAAAAGAAGTAACTAAAGTCTTAACTAAATATACTTGATACTTACTGCATAGGTTATTTTTTTATAAAATGAGTATTTAAAAATATTGTGTGGCATATTTAGGAAAAAAACTATACTTGAAACATATTCAACCGATTATAATAATTAAAAGAAAGCAAAAGTTAACAGTAGTGTATTTGGAAATAATCTCTTAACTTAAGTTTTAATAAATAACTATTTAAAAGAAAGAAAGCTATTCAATAAGCTAAGACTTTTACGCTAAAAAAAGTTTCTACTGAATCCTTTTTAAATATTTTCCCAGTATAAACTGTAATTAATTAAACGCGATTATTTTTATATCTTTATTAAAATGAGCAATTTCAAGCGGTACTTAAATTACAAAAACGTTATGAATTGAGCTTAGTTTCTACACAACAACAAAAAAAAACGAATTACTGAAACTAAAAGTAGTTAAAGAAATAAATTTGTTAAATAAGTATTTTAATTGGTTTCACGTAACAATTATTAGTACTATTTTTGACTGAGGTTTTATATTACAGAGAATAGAAGTGAAAAAATTAATTTCTTTGTTACTTAAATTTAAACAAATGCCTCTAATTTTTTTAAAAATCTACGTAATTAATAATTTAATGTATAGAACACTTTTTTTTATATTTTTGTCATGTTAAAAGCAATTGGATTAAAATATTGCTAATGGCTTAATTAATTTAATAATGTTTATATTTAGCCATAGAATTATACCACAAAATTAATTTTTATTACATTGAATCTTTTTTTGCATTAAACCTTTTAGTTTACAGAGGGTTAATGTACACAGAGATATTTAAAAATTATTTCCATCGTGAGTGTTCATTTTTTAATTAAAAATTATGATATCTAGTTTGATAAAATAATGATGATGACTATTTTATTATTTATAATGATGAGTAAGGTAATGTAATGATTGTTAATGTAATGATAGATATCGCGTAAATGATTCAATTTTAATAAGGGAAGAAATATGCAATAATGCCTTCAGAGACCCTTTAAAGGCCCTGAAGTTAATTAGTTTCAACTAAAAACATGTCATACTCAATTAAACACATTGCTTTTTTTAACAAATTTACACGTTTTTCTCATTTTAAGTATACATTTCTCGTGACTAAATCTGTCATATTTATTCTAAAACTTCAGTTTAAAAAAAGTTTTATTTGATACAAAAACTTTATTTAATCAAAGAGTCTTTTAATATATGTTGTTGTCGTTGTTGTTGCTTATTTACGTCGCACTAGAGCTGCACAATGGGCTATTGGTGACACGGTCTGGGAAACATCCCGGAGGATGATCCGAAGACATGCCATCGCAATTTTGATCCTCTGCGGAGAGGATGGCACCCCCGTTTCGGTAACCCGACGACCTGCGCGTGAAGTCGAGCACTTTACGGTAGCACAGTTTAACGAGGACCAATACCGCACACCCTCGGTCTCTACGCAGACTGGTCCAAGTGGTCACCCACCCGCACACTGACCACAGTCAGTGATGCTTGACTTCGGTGGTCTGCTGAGAACCGTGTCTTAACGATCAGTCCACTGCGGGACGTCTTTTGATATAAAAGTTTCATTTAACAGACAATTTTATTTCATGAAACAACTATATTTTCTTACAGTTAAAATTCCGGTCACTAAGAAAAAAAGTATCAAAAAGTAAAAAAAAAGTACGTCCAAAATTTAATAAAATTTACCGTGTTTCTATCTTTATGGAGGATATTCATTTTTACCGAATCGCTTCGGCAATGTTTTTGGTAAAATTATAGTGGTTAAAGTGGGTTATAGTGGTAAATTTGGTTAAAGTGGTAAAATTTGTGAACTTTATTATTATTCCTTAGAGCATGGAATGAAAACCATTTATTCGGTTAAATTTTCTTGTCAGTTTTTTATTGTTTACTAAATGAGTACTATAATTTTGAAAACCAGAATTTCCGACAAACCGTTACCATATGAAAGAAAACATTACCCCATGAATGGTTTAAACATCTTAAGTTTAGTTTTATTAACCAGAATTACGTATTTTTTAACCAAAAATGTCATAACCATACAGTTCGGGAATATTAACGGATTGCGTTTTCTCTCCATGTAGTGTAAGTGTGCATAAAATTTGTAATACAAAGATTCAAAGTTTTTTTCTACTTCTCCTATATACCCATACTAATAAATTTCCTAATTAACCTAATGAATTATTCTAATAAATTTCCTAATTAACCAAATGAATTATTCCAATAAATTTCCTAATTAATCTAATGAATTATTCTAATAAATTTCCTAAAAAATTATAAAAATTTTATTTATTTGGAAGGGAGTTTTTCTGAATCATTTGTTGTCTATTGATTTTAAAGAAATCATAATTGATCACATGGCTTTAAATTTTCCTTTTTTGTCTAGTGAACTCATTGAAACAAATAAATATTTCTTTTCATCACTTGAAGTGAAATTTTAAAAAGGTAATTAGTTTTCTAATGAACTCGTCGAAAATATTTTTTGTTACATGAAAAGGACCTAGATCATTAGTTGACGAATGAACTCATGAAAATTATAATATTTTTAATCATATTAATTGAGCTTTTTAATGGATTATTTGTTGTTCAGTAAACTCATCTAAATAATAAATAACTTACCATGCTGCTAAAAGGGTTTCTAAATCTGTCATTTGATGAAAGCATTTCCCTATTCAGCATTCCTACCCTTCAAAGCATTTCCCTATTTCAGATTCAATAAAAATTGGAACATAGGGAAAAATTTTATTGTGGATCTGAATCAAAGAATTAGTCTGCATTTACCTGAAAGACAGATAAATACAGACAGAAAACCTTAATGTTTATGATTCAATAGAAATAAAGACGTTGAAAATTTAAATGTGAGTCTGAATCAAAGAATCAGTCTGAATTTATCTGAAAGACATATAAAAACAGACAGAAAACTTGAATGCTTCAGATCCAATAAAAATTAGAACATAAAGTTAAAATTTCACTGTGGGTCTGAATTAAAGAATTAGTCTGTATTCATTTGAAAGACATATAAATACAGGCAGAAAACCTTAATGTTTCAGACTCAATAAAAATAAGAACATTAAAAATTTAAATGTGGGTCTGAATCAAAGAAGCATCTGGAATTTATTTGAAAGACATATAAAAACAGACAGAAAATCTTATTTTTCCAGATTCAATAAAAATGGGAATCTATGGCGAAAGTTTTACTGTTGGTCTGAATCAGAGAGTTCGTTGTATTTATTTGACAGAAATTAATATAATAATCAAAAGAAAAAATACTTTTCAATTAAAAGAAGTTCATTGGGATAACTATTAATAATAAAAGTTAATAACAGTTGTTTTGGAACTAAAATTGCACGAACCTTCAAAATCTTGAGTATAAATACTTTAAAATGAGCAATTAGTTACTATGGTAAAGCAGAAAATACCATATTTAAGAACTGGCTTAATTGCCTCGATTTTCCATCGCTCTACAAATACTTATTACGCTCTACGAACATCAATCAATCTACGTATAAGTCAAACTAATTATTTGTTATTGATAATCACTTATTTCTAAAATTTGGATTATCTGTTTAAAAGTTATTAAAGAATTGATGAGTTATCGCCTTTACAACTCTTATAAGCATTCAACTTTACCTTAAAAGAAATTGTGATAAGACAAGTATTATTAATCGTGTGAAAGTTTTAGAAAAGTCATGCTAAATAAAATCGGACATTTGTCTAGATTTAGACAATCTATAGACTGAGAGAAAAGGGGAAAAGTAAGAAAAAAGTATGAACTTTTCTAATTTGCTTCAAAACTTTTATCAGTACTTTTCCCGAGACAGTTAATTTTATTTTACCTTTTAACTTTTATCGAATAAACAATGCGACATTTATTTAAGTTCAATATAAACTTTTCTTATTTCAGATTAATAATAAAACTTGACTTATTAACTTGAATTAGTTTAAAATATTATTTTTTCCTTTCAAATAAACCTGCCATATTTAATTTGAACTAACAGCGATTTTCGAAATAAATATTCTTTATTTTATTTTATTTTTAAATTTTAATTTCAGGTTATATATATATATATATATATATGTGTATATATATATATATATATATATATATATATGTATATAAGTTCAAAATGAAGAATAAAACAAAGAAAAATTATAGACATATGAAAAAAAGGGGGTGGGAAATAATAAGTAAAAAAATAACAAACTACATATTATTTAAAAAAAAAAAATTATGAAATTTTAATTAAAAAACCGGAAAAAAAAATATATAATCTTTTCTTCAGCCCACACGATTATATCCGCAAAACAGAGTGCTTTCTGATATTGTATCAATAAAGCCAAAGCAAAATATATTAATACAATAGTGTGAGGAGCACTCAAAAA
>NC_092215.1:51451196-51509828 GCF_043381705.1 Parasteatoda tepidariorum | reverse complement strand
ATATATATATATAAATAAAAGATTTATTTTTTTCTTACGTGTGGTCCGTAAACATAAATGAAAACCCTTCTTTTGCTTAGTTTTAACATTTTCATAGGATTTCTGCAAATTACAAACAAATATATTTAAAGTGTCGATTTTACAATCCAAAAGAGAGTTTTTTATTTAAAGAGAAAATCAATAATAATTATTATAAGTTTTGATTATACAAGGATGTTTCTCGCCATTGCCTATTATTTTAAAAACTGAAGACTTCAATTATATCTTACTAACATAAAGATAAATTTCAAAATAAAAAAAAAATAATATTACTTTAAAATTAAATGTTTCACAAGATTTGGTGAATTTCAATTTTACCAAAAGTGCTCATAAAAGAATGATCTTATTCCCTTACTTATGTCGTGAAAACCATGTGCGTAAAATATAGGACCATTGAAAATTTTACGGAAGCTACACCATAAAAAATGGATACTCAAATATCAAGAAATGTTCTTTGTTTTTGACGAAACCGTTTACTGGTATATTCTGGTACTCCTTCCTGGTCCTTTCGTCAAATTAGCGAAATAACTATCATCACTTCTTTGAGAAAACAAATTCCGTCTAAATTATCGAAATATTTTATCATTCTAAATTTCCTTAAAAAAATAAATAAAAAAAAAACCCTCTGAAGTGGGATTCGAACTCCGGATCTTCCTGGTACGAGACCTCTCCTTGACCACCATACATACCGTCGGGTCATTTCCTCACCTTATTTTTGAAAGTCTAGTTGTTATTCTAGCTTTGCCATTCTAGATAACAATTTCCTACAATGCACTACGATGACATTTCGACTTGAGGGAACATTTTCGTCACACATTTGAGAGTTCGCGCTTCGTCACAAATCACGTGATTTTGTGACGTAATGTTTTCCAAAATTAACGAAATAATGCTTAAGGATTTGCTGTATTGAAAAAAGTGAGAGTTTCATTTTTGAATGTGCATTTACAAACTCACATTTGTCTATATCAAACAGAAGTATTTTATTTATTTGAATATTTTTAGTTCCCATTTCCTATTTCTGCTTTATTAAAGACGAATGTCTCCTTATTTTAAATTCATTCAAACCGAGTGATCAACAGTCTAAGACTTAAATATCTCAAAACGTTTGGCTTCATTCCCTTATTTTCAACATCACGTGACCTGGAATATCTTCAGGCATGATGAAATATAAAGTGCAACAGTTCCCTTAAGCTCAAAATGTTCATTCGAATCCAAGAGTGAGCCCACGTCATACATCTCAGATATATGAGCCATACTCTAATTGAATACATCAGTCAAACATTTCTAACGAACTTATACACTTCTCTTAATTTTAACTTCTGACAATTTCAATTGCTAATAACTTCGAGTATTATATCTATCAATCAAATAGTCTACGATATCGTGTTTTCATTAGCAGTTAAAATAAATTCCAATTGAATAGAATCATATGCAATTAAATTATTAGATATATATTTGAATAGAACAATATATCATTCTCTTAAACTTCTAAAAAGTTATTTTTATTGGTATTAATTTTGAATTATATTTATATCAATCAAATAATTTAATGTGTCTTATTTCCATAAGCAGTTAAAATGACTGAATAGAATGATATGCATATGAATAAAATGGTATATCATTCTCTTAATATTGTGACTAGTAATCTTCAATGATAGTTAATTTGAAATATATTTATATTGTTCGAACATTCTACAGAGGCTAATTTTCTTTAGCAGTTAAAATGAATTATAATTAAATTGAATGGTATTCAATGAAATATATTGTTAGATAATTGAGTAAACACTTCCCTTAAATTTAATTTCAGAGAAATATTTTACAATGCTAGTAATTTTAAAATATATTCATATATCTATCAAATATTTTATTGTATCTTATTTTCATTAGCTGTTAAAATGAATTATAAATGAATGGAGTGATATAGAAATAAATAGCGTGGTACAGAGCTCCAAATTATGCGGCGTTTTAAAAATTTTATTTCTCAGAAACTATTAAACCTATTTCGCTCAAATTTTGTATTTTGCCATCTAAAATTACTCACTTTAAAATGATGTAAAAAAGTGTTTACCATTCATTCAAAAAATTTTGATTATTATTAAAAGAAATAATAAAAAATAATAAATAATGACAGTAATTCCAAAGATAATTCTATGGAATTATCTTTGGATAAACGAATTTTGAAATTGCATGCAAAATGTTTTCAATTCGCTTAAGAAGTTCTTGAAATATAGCGAAATACAAAAAAAGTGAAATAAGCATTTAGACGTCCAAATTTTGGATCGCTCTCCTGATCTGGGGACCATATTTCCCTGATTGCTGCTACCCCCTATAATTTAGGGATCAAAAATTCGAATCTGTTTACAAGTAGAATATTTATTCAGAAAGTGCATTTTTGCGTCTGATTTGGTAACTAAAAATATAATCTGCTCTAATTAGTTAGTATATTTGAGATCTCACCCTCGAACCATTGAGATTGAGTCCTAGAATGTGAAGATCCGATCATTAGATCAGAAGTAATTCAAGGTGGTCCGTATTTTTTTTTGGGGGGGGGGTCACTGTGCATAATTTAGTAAATAATATATTCCTTTGTCTTACATTTAACTTCGAACAATTAATTTCCTTTACCAGCAGTTTTGAAATGTATAATATCAATCAAATGTTTTATTGTAGCTTATTTTAATTAGCAGTTTAAATATATAACAGTAAAAGAGAAGATATATAATTAAGTAGATCGGTGCGTTATTGAGTAGAACAATATGAAATATAACAGACCTTGTGTTATTGAGTAGAACAATATGAAATATTACAGACCTTAATGCTTCCTTATACCGGGACTGGAAATTTCGTAGTTTAATCCTGTCTGACAACTATTTATTCCTTTAACGTATATTTAAGGCAAGATTTAACCATAAGAACATAAGATAAAATTTTAAGTCTATAAAATTTTGAAAATAATTATTAATTGTGGGAAAATATTATAAAAAAGTTACCTGAAATCTTTAGAATATTGTACTGAACGTTAAGGCAGATTAAAATTTTTTTCTTAAAAAACTGAATAAAATAACTTCATAATTATTATATACTTTAAAAATATTTTTTAATAATTTATACGATTATTTATTGTCATGTATTAAATTAAAATACATGAGATTACTTTCATCATTACAAATAATGCGGTTGCTGAGCCATAATAGTGTTTTGAAAATGTTGAAACTTTAATAAGATGTTAAGTTGAACTAAAGTATCATAAAATTGAACTCGATGAAACGGCCTAACTTAAATGGTAAAATACTTTGAAACTTCAAATTGAAGCTAAATTGTCACAATTTTCTTCAAATGAAAAAAAAATAATAAAATTATTTATTCATGCTTCATGGTGGTGGTATTTCTTATATAAATTAAATTTTAATTATGAAATTCACGATCTGAAAGGTTTGCAAAAATTACGATGAAAAAGCCTCTCCAACAGCACCAGGATTCAAACCTGAGAAATCTACTTAACTTTGCTGTCACACCAGGCCCTGTGTTATCCTATCGCATAGTATAGGTGGCTTAAAAATTAATTAAATATTTTGAAAATTGATCATGATATCATCGAGAATGAAAAGAATGCTGTTATTTCCCTCCATAGATATCAATATTAACTACTTACCCCTAATAGCTTATGCCAGAGATTGCATATAAAGTATTATTTACCGTCTTAAAGTATTATTTAATTTGTCTTTAATTCAACAATGAATTCACTTTTAATCAGTGTTATTGTTGTAAGATTCACCTCAAAATAATTTTTTAAAAGAGTGAATTAGAAAAGGGAAAATTTTGAAAATTAAATAATATTAGTATTTAAAAATTAGATTGATCAAAATAAAATTTCGCCTAAATGTGCTTTAAGCAAGTAGGCTTTCAAAAATAATCTATAAAAATTCATAAGAATTTGTGAAAACTCAATGAAATTTTTGCTGCCTATGAAGCATTTCTGAAACTAAATCGCACTCAATAAATACACACATTCAAATAAATACACACTTACAAAACATTTATATTTAATGATGATTTTATATTTAAATTAACAGTTAAATTGTATTCACTAATATTTGAAATGCAGTATTAATCATAAAAATTTTATTTTTAAAATATGTAAATGGTTATGTTTGCTAACTAAAATATTTTTGACATTCACAGCGTGTGTTAAACTAGGTAAAAATAGATAGTATGTTTTTGGAACAAAATATTTGCTAATAAAATAAACCATTTTGGACACTTTGGTGTTAAAAATAAAAGGGTAATTAATGTTTTAATAATTTAAATTAAGAAGATTAATATAAAAAGAACATCAAAAGGCTTTAAAATCCTTAAAAGTAAAAACAATAGCAGCTTTATATCATAATAATAAGCTTTTAACGAAAAATTTTCTTTTTAAACTAATGATTAATGAACAACAAAATTATGAAGAACTATTAATTTTAGCTCCCGAATAGAGGGACTTTAAATTCTGTTAAGAAAATTATAAAAAAATTTAATTTCAGGAATTATATAGAGTGAAACAAACTTCTTTGGAATAACGTTAGTCTTGTATGTTACATTTAACTATTCATAAAGATAAATTCTCTTTAATATAATAAGTATAACATAATGTGAACAGTAAAAGTAATTAAACTATTTTAGTAATTAAAATAAATAATTAGTTATTCCTTAATTATATTACTGAAACATCAAGTTCCTTGCAAGTAAATTTGTTTTGCTTTCAAATGAAAGGTAACTATAACTTTCCGTGGAGAAAATAAAAGTTTAATTAAAAATTGTATGGTATTTTCAACTCCACATTAGCATACATATTGATGCATTAAAATGTCTGATTAAAGCTTGTTTTTCTTCTAAAATGTAGAAAAATTCTTCTGCGTATTTCGTATAGTATTAAAAGAATACCGAACGCTATTTCTCTTAATGTATACACTTTATCATATGCACTTAATTTTTACTTAAAAAAAGTAATAAACAAATCTAATATATATTGATTATAATACACAAAATTTATATATGTATCGAATATACATCTACTTCCTACCTCTATCAATACTATACATGTTGATTCTTAATCACTGTCATCAATATATATTTTTATATATTTTTGACACATAAAGTGAAGAAATACATATAGTGTGATTAAAAAATAAACATTTGAGAGAAAAAAATCTGATGAAACACTATGGACGAAGCAACAAAACCTGTTTGATTGGCTGAAAATAAAATAGAATGGAGTTTAGATGTAGCTATTAAAAGCACCTAAACGTTTAAAACATCAATCAAACATATTTTGATATATTTAACCCCGCTTTCTTCCATAATGCTTTGCTTAATTTTAGCAGTTTTTTCTTGCAATTAACGACCTATGGCATACCTACTTTCCTGATTTCTTTTCAAGGATTCTAAAAATAGGTGATTAATAAAAAACCTGTTTAAAAAACTAAATTTGTCTAAGATATACAACATCTAATTATGGAAGCTTAGAAAGATATAAGTCATTTATAAGTACAAATATATCGGTAAGTAATTGAAATGAAAAATACTTGAAACCGTTTCATTAAAACATGAAATGATTAGCTTGATTCAGTCGTTAATTACTGTATCAGAAATGTTTACTTGAAATTATTCTCTATTTGAATGTTTATTAATTAGACTTATTTGAATAAAACTCAATGGAATCATTGTAAGTAATCCCGCTTCAACTGTTCAATTCAGTCAACTGTTACTATAAACAGATTTCACCTAATTGATTCAGCATTCATCAGAGTTACCCTATCTCATAGGCTGCAATGTCAACATTGATTGCGAAAATTTAAATACTTAGGAGACAAAGATAAACATGAGATCCACACATAACCGTTTGATCAAATATATACCTATTAACTGCATCAACGTTTTTAAACTGAGCAATTAGAATTATAATTAGTCCAAGTTTAAAAATCTGCAGTTATATTGTTAAGTATTTTTAGGTACCATATTTAACTAAACTAATATTTTTATTAGGTTGAAAAAATGATTTAGCACAAAATACCACGTGAAACATACACCAAAGAGCCATTACATTATGACCACCCTGCTAATAACATGTAGGACCACCTTTAGCCCTCAAAACTGCTAGCACCCGCCGTGGCATTGATTCCACAAGGTGCTGATAGGTAGTCTGAGGTATTTGGTACCAAGCGCTCACCAACTGGTCCTGCAATTCCCTCACATTGCGAGGGGGTAGCGTGGCAGCACGATTTTGGTTTTCCAAGTAGGACCACAAATGTTCTATTGGATTAAGGTCAGGTGAATTTGGGGGCCAAGACATGACTTGAAAGTCACTGGAATGTTCCTCGCAATTCGACCCTTATGACATGGTGCATTATCTTGTTGGTAAACACCATCCCCCGCAGGAAAAACTGTTGCCATGAATGGGTGAACCTGGTCTGCAACTATGTTCAAGTAGCTTACAGACGTCAGGGATTGTTCTATGAGGATTATGGGTCCTAATATGCCCCATGAAAACATTGTTCTGGGCGAGAAACCATGAAAACCTGGGCGAACCCATTGTTATAGATGGAGGGTGGTCATAATGTTATGACTCTTCGGTGCATTTGTCAAACGTGCATGTAAACGTACATGTAAATTGTCAGAACTACTAGAATATGGCAAAATTTAGCTTGTTTCTGGTTCTATGGTAACATCGAAACCTTTGGTAGGTTTTACAGAAACATTTGGATAAATGTTTTGGTAAAATTAATAATGAAATATGGTTTTATTATATGTAATAATATTTGATTAAATAAGGAAAAATTAGGTAGTTTTACCATGAAACCGTAGAGCATAGCATAAAAAGTATTTATTCAATTATATTTACGTTTTAGTTTTGTATTTTTTATTAAATGTGTGGTAATAAGAACTATTAGAAAACGCCAGAGATGTCGGTAAACTATTACTACATATAAGAAAGGAAATAGTGCCAAATGAATGGCTTAAATGCCGTATACTCTTTTTTTTAACAAAATTGTAGTTTGTTTATTTTAACCAGAAACATTATAATTGTACAATACAGCAATATTTAGCAGACTTTTTTCACCCTTAAGGTCAAAGAGATTGTTAACTTTAAAATTACCTTTTTTTATTATTAGTGTGAGAAGCCTTTAAGATAGTAGTTCAAAACATAATTAGTTGAAACATAGAAACATAGCCTTCTCAATAAAATTCTCAAAGGATTTTTTGTTCTGGGTTTCTTTTTTTTCAAAGTGATTAGTGTAAGTGCAAAAAAATGCTTTATTTTTAACCAAAAAATTGTAAAATTACCATTAAATAATAAAAAAATTTAAAGAAATAAAGATAATAGCTTTTTTTGCCGGTTTTATTAGTTTTTACACATAATGAAACAAATAAATTAGATTTTTAAAATTTTATAACAATATTAAAAAAAAAGTTTTCGAAATTAGTCGGACATCTTAAGTTTTCCGCTTGAAAATGTTAAGTTTAAATGAAAGTGGTATACCGGAAATACTGGTTTTCAAAATTATAGTTCTTATTATCATACAATTAGTAAGAAAATAAGTAAGTATAAAAATAAGTTTAACCGATTAAATAGTTTTCATGCCAATTTCTATGTATTATGATAAAATTATCAAACTTAATCACACATTATAAAACCATATTTTATTGTTAATTTTACCAAAATTATTAACAAAATGCTTCTGTAAAAATTAATAAGCTTTTTGGTGCTCCCATAGAACCGAAGACACGGTACTTTTCAGCATATTCTTGTAGTTTTAACCATTCTAATTTTCAGTGGATTTTTTGATATTATTTTTTTTAAAAAGTGCATGAGATAAATTTATCAATAATAAGATAAATTTATCAATTAAATAATCAAGATAAATTTATTTCTCGAAATTAAAGTAGTATAATTACTTAATAAAGCGCTCTCACAACAGTTCATTGTGAGCTAAGGGGTCATGAATTTTGAGGTTCATTAATTCCGTGGCCACTGGAATAATAACAGTAATGTAGTCGGCATTGCGCGCCTACCTCCTTTACATCCTAGACAAGCTCTTACCCATCGATATCAAGCTACATGGGCTTCAAACCGCGGTTTGAACCCATTTTTGGACAATTCGTTGCCCAATTTCAGTGCCTTAATCACTCAAACATTGACGATATTTCAATAATTCTTCATTATTTTTCAGAGTACTTGCTATATAATATATTTTGCGTATGTATAACCAACACTAAAAACGTAAGTTCTTAGGATCTGTAAATATATTAAAACATAAAAAGTAAAGAAGTTTATTTGTAAGATTTTAAAAGTACCCTCTCCTTTTCACGTAATATAGTTATATTTACAAATGAAAAAAAATATACGTTTGAGAAGTCCATTCTGAATAGTTTAAAAAATTGTGTTTAAATTTTCTTCATTTCAATTAAAATAAATTGTTACCTAAGTCCATATTATTCAAAGAAAAAAGTTAAGCATTTCCGCTACAGCCCTTTGTGGGTCAAAGGGTCAAAACATTAGAAATAAAAAAAGTTTATTTTTAAGATTTTAAAGGTTTCCCCTCCATTTAACGTAGTATGGTTATATTTATAAACGTTTGAGAAGTCTCCTCTGAATAGTTTACGCAATTGTCTTTCTAATTTTGAATACTTTAATGAAAAAATGTTATTAATTAAAGCAAAAAGTAAAGGATTTCCACTACAGCCCATAGTGGACCAAGGGAACATGCTCCATAATTTCGTGACCAACGGCATGATTGTGGCATGGGGTCAGCACTGTGTACAGTAGATACACATCGATTTCTTTCCAGATAAGCTGGTACTCATTGATTTGAATTCGGGTGGACCACTAGGGACACCACTAGGGACATTAGAGCCACATCTATATTATTTACGAAAATAAAATTTCTTAGTTTTATAATATCCTAAATATGACGTAGCTTATAAAGCGTCTTGTATGTACACTGACACTTAAACTAAACTATAAAAACAGTGGTATAATAGCTCTCCAAATTTTGGTATTGGACAACAAAGGAAATTGATGTCTGAAAAATCACTTCCTTTCAAGTTTACATCAAATCAAGTTTTAATCTAAATCAAAATCCAATCAAAATTAAATTTAAACACCGATAATTGAGAATGCTTACACCAAAGTCGTGCGTATTCACACCATTAACGAATTAATTTTGCTTTCGCAAACGCTACTTTTGGACGTACGTTGGATATCGCCTGAGATTGTTTACAAATGAGTATGGCATAGCATAGGTTTAAGTTTTGCTTCAGAAAAAAAGATTGTTATTACGAAATGTACATATGTGTTTAATTGTGCAATAAAGATAATCATGTACTTTACTTTTTAAATATCTGAAACATGTGTTAATTAAATTTATAATTTTAAAATAACTCAGCATTCAAATTTCCTTCACATCATTCAGGGAATCGGAGGTAACTTTTCCCAGAATATATAAATATGAGAATTTTTGGTGGAAAAAATTCTTCTCCAAAACTTAATATCTTTAGAAAAAATATTTTTTATCGCATAACTTATACGACCAACTAAGATGATTAAAATCTTATCACAGGATTTCAATATAATCCCTTAAGACCATTGGTTTTTGCGGTATCTATTATAAATGTTAAAAAATTCCGTTATAAATATTGAAAAATATGACAATGCAAAATATTTTTAAAAAGAACCAATCCAAGTTTTGAAATAGCAAAATTTTGCGCGAAAAAAGTTTCTATTATTAAAAAAAAATCATATACTAAATCTCAGTTTGAAAATAATTAATTTACTTGTTAATAATTAACAAAATTTTTTACTAAAATATCTTCCAGAGATATCTGACAACATTCTTATTGAAATTATTCTTTCTGCCATACTTGAAAAGACAATTATTTTGATAACAATTCCGCTTAAAAAAATTCTAAGAGCCAAAAATATTCTATTGTGTTTTACCATCACTAAAAAGAATTAGAATTTTTATCTTGTTTATTTAAAGTCGTGTCTTTGAAATCTAAAAATGAAACTATGTTTTTAATGAGAAATCTTCTTTAAAGAAGTTTTTTAGTCTCATTAGGGTTTTGTATAAATTGATGAAATCAACAACAGCCGTAGGTAGATATATTCATACTGCTTTGAAAATTGTTTTGGGGAAAGATAATTAAAGGGCGTTAAAATTTCTTGTAACAAAATATATTCTTTTACGATTATGCTTCAAAACTTAGCTTTCTTTTTCATTTGTGACTAATGAATTGCTCCCTCGACTTTTTTTTATTTTGATTTAAATAAAAATAAAATGAAAAATCTACCAAAATATGCATTTAATTTTATCTTGAATCTTAAAGAATAAACAATTAATAGTTTTATTCTTTCAAAAGGAATATGCAAAAAGTTATCTGTTATCTTAAGGTTATCTTACTATACTTTGTGCGACACATATGTATAATGTATTCTAAATTTAAGCAGAACCTTTTGCAGTGCAGTATCATGTACACACCCATAAGCCTAGGTAAAGGTTTAATCATAATTTCGATGGCCGGGATAGACTGGTTGGCTGGGCGCTGGACTAACGTTTGTGAGAACGGGGGTTCGAATCCAGGTGGCCGAAGACTCCCTGTATAGTAAATGGTAACTGGTACATGTTAAATCTGTCGGATCACAAAGTCCTCCATGTTCCCATTACAAATCAATACCTCTGGGGTGCTTAGTTGGAGAATGATCTTTCTCTGGTTCAGGTCAAAATTACGATCTGTGGATGTATGAATGGGCACTTCCCATTAACGGGTGTGACGTATGGCTGTGGCAGAAATCAAATTATGGGTCATAGATGATGACACTGGAAAAAAAGAACAATCGCACGCCTCTGACTTAATGGACGACGACAACAACATCATAATTTCAATATGTTGAACCCTGATGTAACGAAGTACTTGCCAAAACTTTAATTTTGTGTTTAATTTGGACTAAACTTTAATTTGGCCTGAAATCATATCGCCAAGCAGTTAAGGAAACATCATGTAATTTTTATGATACGTTGGTTCAACCTAGCGTCAAGATTTAAACTTATTAAGGTTTACGAGGATATGGTTAAAACTTTTATCGTAACCTCGGTATCTTGAACCATAATATCTTGCAAATTAACTGAAACCTCGTTTCAATTCAAGTGAAATTTTTTGACTCTTAAACTCAACTTGACATCTTATTAAAGCTTCAACTTATTTGAGGTTTTTGAGGTTATTTATAAATGTTTAGAAATAACCTAGGTATCTTGAAAAATAATATCATGAGAATTGACTGAAAAGATAATCTGGTATTTAAATGAAACTTGCTCTAGTTCAAATCAAACCATATGATCAGTAATTAAGAAATCATCGTGTAATTTTACTGATACTTTGATTCAACTCGACATCTTATTAAAATTTAAACTTATTTAAGGTTTACGAAAGGTTAAAGGTTTAACAAGAACCTCGGTATCTTAAATCATAATATTATGGAAATTAACTGAAACCTTAATTTGGTTCTCAAATGGAACCTTGTTTCCGTTCAAGTTAAACCATGCCATACCGAAATTGAGGAATCACTGTGTAGTTTTCCTGCGACTTTGATTCAACTTGATACGTGATTAACATTTCAACTTAGTTAAGGTTCACGAGGTTTTAATTAAATGTTTAACCATAACCTCGGTATCTTGAACAATAATATTTTCTGGTAAAATTACCGATGTGCATGGTAATGACATTTATGGTAATAGAACCAAATTATGGTTAATAAAACCAAAATATAAGGTATTTAAACTATTTCTTTAATAATTTATCTGTTCAGGTGGTAACGGCTTACCTGAAATCGTGGTTTTCAATATTATAGCTCTTATTCCAAGGACTTAATAAAAATTACAAAACAGAAAAATAAATTTATACAAATCAATGGTTTTTATGCCTTTCGCTAAGTATCATGATAACATTTATAAATTTTACCACATTTACCAAATTTTATCATAATTTATAAAACTATATTTTATTGCTGATTTTATCAAAATCATTTTTAAAGTGTTTCGTTAAAAATAACTGAGCATTTTGGTGTTCCCATAGAACCAGAAACAAGGTACATTTTACCTTATTCTGGTAGGCTTTACCATATAATTTTCTGGGCGTGATTTCATTTTATGATAAATTTTCACTTTTTCAACTAAATCAAAATGATCTACAAAAATATTAAATTTCTTTTTCTTAATGTTTATATTTATTATTTTAATGCTTATATTTAATTAAAATGAAAATATTATCAAAAAAACAGAAAAAAAGGACAGAGATTTATTTATAATTCACCCGACTAGACAATAGATTCGGGACTTTTATAAAATTCAAATAAACAATAATTTATAAAGAAATATGATTCAGCTAGCTTTGAAGAGAAAAAAATAATGATAATCTTAGTTAAAAGCAAGCAAAAACAAAAACGTGAATAATGTTCGAAATAATTTTTCTTTGTCTATTTTTCCTTATTCGTCTGTATTCTTGCAACATAATGACGTAAACATCCCCTGACAATCCCTGCAAACTAATGACATTAGAGGATTTCCGCTATTTCTGTAAAAGCCAAAATCCACCTTTTCCTTTTCAGGATTCACGTAGAAAAGTGCTTCGAACGCAAAGAATTTTTCATTTTTAACATTTTTGAATCCAATGTGAATCATTACTCACAGCAACGCGACATTAAACGGCAAAATATCTAGTCCCAAAGAGAAGGTGTCCTAGTATGAAACAGCGATTTTTCGTTGGATAGCTATCTGTGACAAAAGACTTTGTAGAGCTTCCCCATTAAGAACGAAGCCCTTAAAATGAAAGTCACGTTTCACGGTCTCTGTCTAAATTTTCTCCGATATTTGAAAATTTTGTTGCTTTTCTATATCTCGAACGGCATTCGTATGATTGCTATATTTTGATCGAAGTTTCTTCGAAACAAGCTGTGTTTGCAAGTTTCATAAGGAGGCGAGGATTGTAGAAAAAAAAAGTTTTAGTGAATTCAAGCATAGAAAATATACTGTTGCTGGTGTATTAGGATATTGTAAAGCAATTTCTGTGTATTGCAATCGGTCCAGAAAGCTTTGTTTCAAAATAAAACTTTTTTATTATATCTTATGAGTAAAAACTTATTTTAAAAATCAATAAGCACAATTCGAGCATATTGATATTTTTTTCTGGTGCGGATGATTGGGTCAAAATAATTGATTATTGATTTAAAATATTAAACTGTTTTTAATCGCATCGTTTTAAGCTTAATTAATTTAAAGGAAGAAAAAAGAATTCCAGTTGAATTTGAAAATTCCAAATAATTTTTTTCTTGAAATGAGTTTGAAAAAGTTTATATTTATTCAAATAGAATCATTTTCAAAAATGTTTCAAAAGAAGAAAATATATTTACACGGTTATAAAAATTTTATTGCGCTTCATTGCCAACATATGATTAGAAAAAAGTGTTTAGATTTCAAAGTTTAGTGTTATAATACAACTCACTCACTGCAATTATCTGCAATTGTTGTATTATAGATACCCTTGATTTGGATTCCAATTAGATTTTAAGGATTAGTAGAGTAAAAGAACTTACTCACTGCGTTTATCAGAAATTTTTATATTACAGGTACCAGGTATACCAGAGATTTGGATACCATTTAGATTTTAAAGATAAGTAGATTAAAAAAACTTACTCACTGCGTAGATCTGAAATTTTAATATTATAGGTACCAGTGATTTGGATACCATTTAGATTTTAAAGATTAGTAGAGTAAAAGAACTTAATCACTGCGTTTAACTGAAATTTTAATATTATAGCTACCAGGTATACCAGTGATTTGGATACCATTTAGATTTTAAAGATTAGTAGAATAAAAGAACTTACTCACAGCGTTTATCTGAAATTTTAATATTATAGGTACCAGGTATACCAGTGATTTGGATACTATTTAGATCTTAAAGATTAGTAGAGTAAAAGAACTTACTCACTGCATTTATCTGAAATTTTAATATTATAGGTACCAGGTATACCAGTGATTTGGATACCATTTAGATTTTAAGGATAAGTAGAGTAAGCGAACTTTAACTCATTGAGTCCATCTTAAATTTTTATATTATAGTCTCCGGGCATACCCTCGACTTAAAAAACCACTTTGGTTTCTAATTATTGTTACCTAAAACAAATCACTCACTGAGTTTATTTGGATTTCTTATAATATATGTACCGAGGCCAGGATGCCCTGGTTGGTACAGCACTGGGCCCATGTCCAAGAACTCGTGGGTTCGATCCCCACCGGCCAAAGACTCGGGCAGTAAAAAGTGACTGATGCATGTTAAATCTGTCGAGTCGCAATGTCTTCCATGTTCCCATAACAAATCAATACATCTGGGGGGACTGATCCAGGAGTTTCCTTGTCTTCTGGATTTGTTCAAAATTACAAGGCTACGGAGTTGAACATTAATAGTCGTAAACCCAAAATTGAGTCGGCTGTTCATTGACAGATATAAAACAAGATATAGGTAAAGACATTACACATGGGGTTGAAAAAGTTGTACAGGTTCGAAGTATATAACAACTCACTCACTGCGTTTATCTGAAATTATGTTAAGTACCGAGTAAATCCTAGATATACCGGGTAAATCTATTTAAAGGAATATGGAAGAAGACGGTTTGCTACGTTCTTCTTGAAATATCAGATTTCCCACCCTCTTTCAAATCTAATTTATAAAGTTCTTTTAACAGATGGTGCTACTAACTGATATTAACTATGAAACAATATTTTCGTAAAAACAACTAATTGCAGCAATAAGGTGGCCATTGGCTGTGAAAAACTAGGAGGCGCAAGAACAATTATTTCTGTTAAAATTATCAAACATGCAACGAAAATAGTTTTAGCATTTTTCTTTTTTAAAGCAAGCTCATCTGTTGAAACTTTTTTAACTAATTTCATAACTTGCTTTTATTTTACATTCTAACAGCCGACCCAATTTATTGGGTTTACGACTACTAATGTTCAACTCCGTAGCCTTGCAATTTTGAACCCAATCCAGAAGACAAGGGAATTCCTGGATCAAGTGTTGGGAGAAATTTGCTTTCGTTGAGGACTTTCTGGTGGAACAAACCCGCATTTGCGTTACACGGAGAGGAAGATCACGAGAACTTCCCACGTTTAGCCTGACGTCAAGGGGACTCTAACCAATGATCCGTCTGCAAAAACTCAGGATATTTCACTTCAGCACTGTGGTCGGTGCAAGACGGATGCGGAATTCTTATCGACCAGTCATCGCCTGGGTCGAACCCCGGTTCACCTCATTGGAAATCAGAATCAAATAAAGCCGTACACTTCTGTATTATTCCATTTTTCTTTAATTTATTTTTTAAAGTGTCGGTTGCTTGTGGAACGCATGATTTATAAAATCCATATCGGCTGAGATTTTTATTTATTTATTTTCTTAATGATGACAACATTTTTATACAACGTTTCAAATCAAAACCTTTTTATTAATTTTAATTTTGCTGGAAATATCTAAATAGCTACATATTTCGAAAAACATATTAATAAATAAATAAATAAAATATTAATTTTAGGAAACAGTAAAAGAGAATCAGAGATGATTCACATGAATGATTTTGTAATGAGTTCTACAACCGATGTTAGAACCAGTTTACTGAAAACTGGCTTAGATCAATAAAATTATGAAGTTAAAATATCAATAATTATATCACTGTTATGAGTGAATTTTCTTTTTAAATTCCATCCCCATATATTAAATTTAAAAACTACTAAACCAATTTTAATTTTTTTTTAGATCAGAAAAAAATTTCAAAAAATAAAATCATTTTCCCTCTTCTCTTAGAGGCATTTTCCGAGCAATACCCTCAAGAAATTTTGCAAATTTAATAACTATATAACATTTTCTATCTTAATAAAATGAAAATAAAATTAAGAAATAAAAATTATTGCATCATCTTTGTTAAACAGTTTTTTCATTGTTAATACGTGTCATAAAGGAAGAGCGAAAACTACTTTGAATAATTTTTCTAAGGTATATTTTTTATTTGAATAATGTATTTAATGTAAATAAAACAATATATTAAAGTACATATGAAATTTTTTAGCTAATGAATATATATATATTATATATAGCGTCGCATATATGGGGGAAAACTCTGGGTATAGTTATTTCAATAAAATGCATAATTATCGCAAAACGGAAATATATATATTTTTTAATTTTATTAAAATGGAATCATATTAAAATCAAAATAATCAAACTTTAAAACTGTCCAATTAAAGTTATTTTTACAATAGAAATTAATGAAGAGATAAAATATATTTTTTCCTTAGAAGAAATCAAAGTGAATAAATCTGTTTACAGTATCATTTTCCACCAAAACAATACATTTTATTCAATTAAAAATTGCTTATTACATTTTAAAATTGCTTATTATATTTAATACACAGACGTATTATTATAAGGCGACACTAATTGACAAGTGAAGTGCTTCTTTGAAGTAGAAAAATACAAAAATAATTTCCCTGAAATGAAAATTGATATTTTTCTGAATTGCATACCAAGAAGAGAAATTCTCTTCCTATATCTGTTATTTTTGCTTAGTATATTTTTTGTTCATTTATTTTCCATTTTTAATTTACGTTTTCTAACAACATCATATTTTCCAAATTTGTCTTTGAAATCCGAGATTTTTCTTTCCCTTTATTTTGTTAAACCATATTTGACAGAGAGATCAAAGACTATTTTGCCTTCCGGGAATTTTTCTTTGAAAAGGTGTACCTGGGAAAAATATTTGAAAGAATTTATAGAAACATAATGATCATTAGTATTTCATGTTTTCTTTGAAATACGTTTTGCGATTATTGAAATAAATATTTTTATATTAATCAAAAAAAATGAAGAATGTTTCTTGGAAAATATATATATTAATGCAATTTAATATATAACCATAAATTATATATATTAATTATTTACTAATAATGCGCATTTACATATCTTTTTCTTATTCATGCTTTAAATAAACTAAAACTGTCTCCGTTGTAATAAAATTTCTGAAAATTTTTCTCCTTAAAAATCTATTAATAGAAAATTAAAGATAATACTCAACTGAACCTGGGATATCTAAAAAAAAATTCAATTCAATACATTCTTAAGATACAGAGGGACTATAATATATAGCTTTTCAACTTTAGTATGTAGCGTACCCTAATTAAAATCTGCTATATTTCCTTTTCCTGTATTTTATGTAAAAAAAAATTAGCTGTTAATTTACTTTCTAGGATTTTTTTCTTTGATTGCTGGAGGAAATTTTGATCTGATTTCAGGAATAAAAATTTAGGATGATCAGCCGTTGACTATTTTATTTTCTTCAACATAAATGTCTTAGAATATTTATATATTTTTTGCGACTAAAATACTATGTAATATTTAAGATTTTTTTATTTAAGGAATTATATAACTTAATGCATGACCATCTTAATTTTAATTAGCCAGAGTGACTCAGAAAATAAACACTCGTCGTCCCATCAGACAACCCAGGTTCAAATCTTGGTGTAGGCGGGACAATTATGACTCAGCTTCTCTCAACGACAACAAAGGTTGCTGGCTCATGGGTATATATATATATATATATATATATATATATATATATATATATATATATATATATATATATATATATATATATATATATATATATATATATATATATATATATATATATATATATATATATATATATATATATATATATATATATATATATATATATATATATATATATATATATATATATATATATATATATATATATATATATATATATATATATATATATATATATATATATATATATATATATATATATATATATATATATATATATATATATATATATATATATATATATATATATATATATATATATATATATATATATATATATATATATATATATATATATATATATATATATATATATATATATATATATATATATATATATATATATATATATATATATATATATATATATATATATATATATATATATATATATATATATATATATATATATATATATATATATATATATATATATATATATATATATATATATATATATATATATATATATATATATATATATATATATATATATATATATATATATATATATATATATATATATATATATATATATATATATATATATATATATATATATATATATATATATATATATATATATATATATATATATATATATATATATATATATATATATATATATATATATATATATATATATATATATATATATATATATATATATATATATATATATATATATATATATATANTCTACATATCTATATATATATATATATGTATATATATCAAAACTCAAAAACTCAAAATTATCATTCTAGCTTTGATGCACAATGAACTATGGTGGAAATTTGATATAAGTGTTCTTTTGTAAACATATACTTAGCAGTAATAATTCTTTCGGAATAAAAATTTCTTTTTCTAATTTATTTAATCATTTACAAGACTTTTCTTAGTTTGTTACTTGTTAGCAATTTAGTTTGCGAAGTGAATTTTAATTACTAACCAAGAATTTGTCATCTCAACAGTGGTAAGACAAAAGTCAGAGATACACTTACAAGCAACAACTTATATGATTATTATTAATAGTGATTGTTATGCATTATATTCTATCACTAGTGTATTAAAGTATCAAAACTTTTGTCCTCATTTGTGCGTAACAGAAATTCATGAGTCAGGACAATTTTTGAGGAAAGAATTACGAGCATTAAAAGTTGAGGATATAAGTTGAGGATTACAAGCATAAAAAGTAAAATCAACACTGCTATAATAAACTTTCTCCATGGTACAGTTTAAGTCTGACATATTAAATAATTTTATTTTTTTCGGGTTGCATTCAGGAATAAAAGATAAATGTTACTATGGAGCTGAATATTGAAAGTATCAATTTGGAAACAATGGAATTGATGCTTAATTTAAATTATAAAATAAAATGCCCAAATTATAAAATTAAATATGTATATTAAACAACAGATGTTGCTTATTATTTTACTATAATCTTTAAGACTTTGATTTTAAATCTATTCTAGTAAAAACTTGCCAAATAATACTTTTTTAATCTTCAGTATATGAACGGTGACAAATTTCACAATAAATTAAGTTAGCTTTCTTAATAAAAGTCGTGAAACTTCTATTTCGGAAAATTTTCATTATGAGAACAATAAATAATAATTCTTTGTGCTTTAAGGAAAACTATGACTAAAACAAATTATCAGTATGTAAATCATTTCCGCGTATAAAGAGTAAAATACGTCTTATCTAAAATAGAAGTCAATATCTCTTGCACATTTTGTTATCTCTTCCATTCTCTTTCTCCCACCTCTAAGTCATTATCGACCTATTCTTTTGCTTGTTTTCCCTCCCCTTTTATTTGTCAGAGGAAGTGTTTAACGACATGATTTTGTTTTGACAGGTTCTCACTGCAGCTGCTGGACCAAGAGCTGTAAGGCCAGCTATTTATGCAAGTTGACCTCGCCTTAATGGCGTAGTGGTGCGGATGGGCACAGCAGTGGTAAACTTAGTCACGCTGATCTGATTTCTCCAACCTAGAGGAAGCTCGGATAGTGACATATAAGTTCTCACACTATATTTATATTAGTCAATATGGCTGTGATTATGAAGCCGAAGAGGAGCTGGCTCTTTACTGTCTTTTTCTTGTGTTTATTGTCAGGAACCAAATCTGAAAGCAGTAACTCGAGCCTAAAGCCAGTAATTGAATGTAGAGAAGGGCTTCTTTTGCCAATATGGCTACCACAGGAGAATTTAAGCAGTGGTGATATGGTCGCTAGAGGAATTGTGTACTTTGTTGCTTTAGTTTACTTGTTCGTAGGTGTTTCTATCGTAGCAGATCGATTTATGGCATCCATCGAAGTTATAACATCGAAAGAGAAGGAAGTAGTGATAAAAAAACCAAATGGCGAAACTCAGAGCATAAGCGTACGAATATGGAACGAAACAGTATCGAATCTCACACTAATGGCATTAGGATCCTCTGCACCCGAAATTCTCCTCTCAATTATTGAAGTTTACTCTCACCATTTTGAAGCTGGTCAACTTGGTCCTGGTACGATTGTTGGAAGCGCTGCTTTCAATATGTTTGTGATTATTGGCATATGTGTGTGGTCTGTACCAACAGCAGAAAACAGACAGATAAAGCATCTGGGCGTATTCTTTGTCACAATGACGTGGAGTGTGTTTGCATACATTTGGCTCTACTTAATTCTTACTTTGTTTTCCCCTGGTGTCATTGACGTTTGGGAAGGCCTCGTTACCTTTATGTTTTTCCCTGCCACCGTGCTCACTGCTTACATTGCTGATAGGCAATTTCTCATTTACAAGTACATGACTAAGAAGTACCGTATGAATAAGCGAAATGTTATTGTTGGTGGTGAAGGCGGTGAAGATATGGAAATGGGGATGGCCAAAACAAACCATGTCCTAGATGGAAATGTTAAAAATTACGAAGAAGAACCTAGTGATGATGTTCGCGAATTTGAAGAACATCGTATGCAGTATATTCAAATTTTAAGAGAATTAAGAAGAAAGCACCCTGATGCCACCATGGAAGATATCGAAATGATGGCTCGTGAAGAAATCTTAGATAGAGGACCTAAAAGTCGAGCTTACTATCGAATTCAAGCAACTAGGAAATTGATGGGTGGAACAAATCTGATGAAACGGAAATTGGAAAAAATTGAAAAGAAAGATGATGACGAAACGAAAGAAGAGCTTCGACAGGTTGTGGCTATTTACTTTGACCCTGGTCATTACACTGTAATGGAAAATGTAGGAGAATTTGCTGTCACTGTAGTTAGAGAAGGTAATTTAAATGAAGCTGTTGCGGTTGAATACCAAACGGAAGATGGCACTGCCAATGCTGGTTCAGATTATGAATATGCAGAAGGTACATTAGTATTTGGTCCTGGAGAGACACACAAGCAATTCTTTATTACTGTAATTGATGATGACGTGTTCGAAGAAGACGAACACTTTTACGTAAGATTGTCAAACCCGCATTACATTATTGAAAAAATGGAGTATAGAATGCCAGTAGAGCTGGCTACACCATTTTTAGCTACAGTAATGATTCTTGATGATGATCATGCCGGAATTTTCCTTTTCCCAGAAAATGAAGTGGAAGTCACGGAATCAACGGGTGAGTACCAACTCAGGGTTAACAGATTTAGTGGAGCAAGGGGACGTGTTATTGTTCCTTTCCGGACTGTTGAAGGTACTGCAAAACCTGGAGTCGAATATGAACATTTAGAAGGAGAATTGGTCTTCGAAAACAACGAAACCACGTAAGTACAAAATTTTTATATTCAAACTGTGTGATTTATATTTAACGTTATTTAAAGAACATTCACATGATGCTTACTAAGTTAACAATCAGATCAAGATGAACAAAAACCATTTTAGAATATGAAATAATATATCCCAATGATTATGAGTACTATCATAACTCAAATAATATTGAATAAATAAACGAAATGCAATTATTAGTGCAGTAAGCGGTAAAGATATGGATATGAGCAAACTAGACAGAAATCACTGAATTAAGGAACTTTTTACTTCATTTTCCCTACTTTTACTTTTTCATTGGTTTAAACTTTAAATTTTCAGATTCAATAATATTTTTAACTAAAAAATACTGTTTTTCTTTTCTTTTTTTACTTTAAAAGAAACAATCTGACCAACTATGGTAAATAGTCTTCAACTAATTACCATAGAAAGCAGCAAAAATTAGTCTTGTATTTACGCTAAACAAATGAAGGTAGGGTATACTTTAAGCTCCTTATGATGAAAGTTACACAACCGCGTTAATACTGAGCAAATAATTGCACAAAACAAACTACAGTTTCGATTCTATTCTAAGTTTGAGCTTTCTTCTGCTGAAATCATTCAACGCTGATCTTTAGCAGCTGACCTTGACCTTTGAGAGGCATTTTACATTTTGATAAACTCTAATAATTCAGTTAATATTCATTCAAATATCCCATTTATTACTAGTGCTTGGAATTCTATTACAATTTAATTTCTATGTCATGTACTCTTAAGGTTCTCCCCCGCCCACACTGCTTATACACTGGGCTTTCTTTTCTCACTTTTCTTTTTATCTCACTTCATTTATTCGAATATCTTTCTCAAACTCGCTCCACTTCCCTTCTATTGGTTAAACCACTGTTTTGTCAGTTGCAACTTGATTGTCTTATGTATTTCTTTTGTCACTCTGTGCTTTGACATTGAGGAAGGTTTTTTTTATAGAACCGAAACTATAGCATGTCTTTTTGTGCCAATATTTGTGCTTTATTCACATTAATTAGCTTTATTTATGATATCAAGTTATATTCGTGTTTACGTCTGTACAATTATTTTTACTTAATCATGCGATTTTTCATTATAAAAAATTTTAAAAAAAGTTATTTTTTATAATTTTTCCACCAAATAATGTATTTTCTTCTAATGAAAAGCTAAAAATCTATCTGATATTAAAGTAAGTTAAAATATTAAAAATAATCGCAAACGCAGAACATTTAAATATCCTAAACCTTTCCATAAATCATTACTTCCAAAATTTTATAATAGTCTGCTCGATTATTTAAATTTATTATTTTCTAAAAATGTTTTTAATAAATCTATCACAAATGTTTTTAATAAAGAATATCATAAGAGCATTTATTCTATACTTTTATATTAAACTACAATAATTGCTTTTAAAGTCACTTTGATCAATGCATATCATAAACTTTGAGCCTCCTCTCTAAAACAGCAAAATTTTCGCTTTTTTGATATTCTATGGCGTCGTAGTTGTTCCGTCACTGACGTATATAAAGATGAATTTTTTATCCGATTAGGACAGTTCAGTTGTTGCATTTATAATCTATAATTTAAATTTCAAAATAATTGTTAGTGTTTCAAGCGCTCAAAAATAGGTGCCCATTATCAAGATTTGCTAGACGTCAATGAAAAAGAAAGTGATTTGAATTATAAAGTAAAAAGTTACAAACGAAAAATGAACTACATTTGTTGACTTTTATTTTATCTGCTTATTTTTTAAGCCAATGAATTTTATTATTCAAGTAATTATTCCCCTTCAGTTTCTTGGGATTATTTATTGGTTATTTTTCACTATAATTTAATATCAAATATAATAGTATATCTTATGAATATAATTCGTGATTAGGTAGCAAATAATGATTTCTTTCTTCTAAAAACATTCTGAGAAACATTTCAATCATTACTGAGATTACTTAGAAATTAAAATCAATCAAAGCTATCAATATATTGCTCGTGAGGCAATTATGTGCTTTATTAAAAATATTTATTTATTATCAGGTTATGATTTATTTTCCTAAAAACTTCATTCGTTTTAGGGATAAGGGTGGTATCACCTGAACTTGATAGTACTGTTTTCTGATTTTGAATTAGACTAACGACCTGCATTTTTTAAACGAGAAAAATTTTATGAAGACTGCCTAATTCTAAGATTTTTCTAAACATGCATTCTATTGCTATTAAACAGACATCTGTTTTAATTTGCTTACAGATACACAAAGTTAATATCTAAATTAGAAATTGAAACATTAAACTGCTCCTGAAGAAAATATGGACGCTATTGAAATTGGATGGGCTTGGGATAATATATAAGCCACTCATTTTTTCAAGACTGATATTTTTTTCACTTTTCGTTAATATTATTTCCAAGTAGATATTTTACACTTTAAATAATTTCCCCTTGATATTAGCTCAATAAACAGAAGTATAGTATGCATGCATGATGTTTTACATCAGAAGCACTTTCCTGTATAATTTAGAAATGAAACTAATCATTATAGTGTCCCAAGATTTTATTTAAATCTGACATGATGACTAATATCAAATTTGTATATACAGATAACCAAAGGGTAAATGTCAGGAGTCTCGGAGTTAATACCCGAATTATTTCTTATAGCAGTTAAGCAAATATTTTGAGAATATTGAAAAATTCCAGGACAGAACACTCATAACAAACTCTAATAATGTGAACCATCGCATTAAGAAGCTTTAATTTATTGAAACTAATGCATAAATACTATGACACGCATAGTTTTAAGAAGTCAAATTAGCCTAATTATTGTAGTCAAATAAAAAAAAAGTTCGATAAAAACATTAACAGGTCACAGTAAATTTTAAAAAATAGCCTACAATACGATTTTTTTCAAATCGTTATAACTAATATAGTGAAACATTTATCAATTTATTATATATATATATATATATATAACTTTGACAAGTAGTTTTCAACAATTTATAATAGAAAAACAGGTAATTAATTTAATAAGTTCATGCACCAAATAAAGGAGACAATGCATACATTTTTCTCCCCAGAGTCCCTAATTTTAGTTCAATCTTTTTCTTAGGTATAGTACTATTATTAGTACTATTTTTATTACTATAAGTACTCTATTTATTGCTATTAATATCTTTAATACTATTAGTAAATCAGTTTAATACTATCTGCAAGCAAAACTAAACACCTCTAAAGAGAAAAACGTTTATTCTTGCACATGATGTGTTGTAAAAATAGTTTTTTTTTGTAGTTTTTTTGTTTATGAATCTAAATTTTCAATATGTGAAATGATTGATAAAACATAAGCCTCCTCTTTTAAGGTTTACATTATAAAGTTCTTCGACTGTGCATCATTTTTAATTAAAAGTCATAACTAACTTCNCATGTATATATATATATATATATGGTAACTTAGCTTTTGGGTTGTGTTTGAGAATTAATTAGAACAAGGTGATGTATGTCCCTCTCATCTCTACAAAGTAATTAATTTATAAAATCATAATATTATAATGATTACCAAATAAACTTTGTGAATATATTTTAAAAAAATCAAAAAACTGCGAAAGCGATTTTAATTTTGTGTCTAAACAAAAACAACCTTGGGTAATTACAAATGAAATTAAAGTAGAGAAATATAAAAATAAAATATTAATAAATATTAATATAGTTAAAAAATATTAATATAGTTTAAAAAGGAAAACGTCATAATTATTATTTTATTAAAAATATATAGGAATTTTTATGATAAGTTTTGTTAAAATCAAAAATCTTGCAATATTTGAATTGAAATTTTTTTTTTCACGTGTTTCATTAAAATCTATCGTGTGTGCTATAAACATTACGCTATATTTTCTTACAAATATAAAGCAAATCAATGTCGCATGTTTCATTAAGGCTTTTCACACGTGCTTTAGACATTAAGATTTCTTTTTTTGCAGATATAAATCAAATCAAACAAAGGGCCAAAAATTCTATGGTGTTTATCAACTGACAAGATCTTTTTCCCAATACAACCACGCGTAATCCAATATTAAAAAATAACATATTTGATATCTTTTCGGGAGAATGACACTTTAAAACGAAAAAAAAGTAATCCGTTCAAGAAAGAAAATATTCTTATCGACAGATAAGAATGAGCAGGCAATTGATTGTTTTATATTTGATCGAATTTAACTTCAAGTGATGTTTGTACAGTCGATAATCAACACAATAGGAAACTCAAAATTCCATTCTTTTTCACGTCATACTTCTAATCATTTCACTCTCTTTTCATTTCGGTAGCTTCGAAAACAAAACAAAATCGAAATATTTCGTAAAACAATTACACACTTTGCTTACAAAGGAGTTACTAAGCAGCTTAACGTGGTAGCTCAAAAGAAAGCCCATTGTATTTGATTATTTTCAAATAACTCTTACTCCTTTTTTTTTTTTATCAAAATAAAGATTTTGAATTTAAGTTTCACTAAAAAAAAGCCCAAAATAATATCAAATTATTTTGCTAAAAGTTTAAGATTTTTATCGGTACATGTAAAAAAGAATAAAAACACCTGCTAGATATAATTTAAATCTTATTTCTTTCCAAATTACTGCGTTAAATATATATACAGTACCGCTCAAAAGTATCAGTACACCTAGAAACTTATAAAAAAATGGCAAAATTCAAAGTGTCATAACTTCTTTAAAAATGATCAAAAATGCTTCTGTTTTAGCTCATTTTGAAGCTTAAAATCTCTAATTTTATGTACTCTAATTGTTTTTAATTAATATATTTTGCAATTATGTACAATTGCATTCTAAACAATCATAGAAAATTGCATTAATTTTTTGTGAAGTTTGACGCGATGTACGGGCACAAAGGGGTTAGATATTGTTAATTTTTATTCTTCTTCTTCTTCATAAGCGCAACAGCCTTTCACAGGCCAAGGCTGACTCGCAGATTTTCCTCCATCTGGCCCTGTCCGGTGCGACGGCCCGCCATCAAATGACTCCCAATAGCTTGAAGTCCTTTTCAACGTCGTCTATCCATCTTGTAGGTGGTCGTCCCCTACGTCTCGTCCCTTCAATTGTGGAAAAAGTCACTTTTTTGGCAGGGACGGCATCAGAATTTCTGAAGAGGTGGCCCAGCCACCTAATGCGTGATGCTTTAATAGTTCTCACAATGTCGGTCCCACCGAATTTGTCATATTTTTTGTAAATTTCGTGGTTGTAAAGAATTCTCCATACGTTATTCTCTTGAAGAGATCCAAAGATTTTCCTCAAAATTTTTCTTTCAAAAATTAGCAGTTTTTCCTCCTCTGTTTTGCTTAGGGTCCAGCACTCACTTCCATACGTAGCTATAGGCCTGATTAAAGTTTTGTAGATGTTTAACTTTGTCTTCACACTGATGAACTTGGATTTCAGTTGGTTTCTGAGGCCGTAGAAACTTCTGTTAGCCATGGAAATTCTGTTATTTATTTCGATTTTCAGGTTGTTGTGGCTAGAGATCAAGGTTCCTAGGTACTTGAACTGGTTAACAGTTTCAAAAGAGTAAGTCATTATCTCCAGAGGAGATCGATCAGGAGTTTTATTTGTTGCGATCAAAAACTTGGTTTTGTCTGCATTTATAACTAGTCCCATCTCCTTCGCCGCACTCTCAAGCGCTACAAAAGCGTCAATGACTGAGCGCTTTGTTCTTCCAACTATGTCGATATCATCAGCAANATTTTGTGATAAAAATGATAAATGAGGTTTATCTATTGTCAATACATTGGTCATTCTCATTTACACCTGAAAAAATAGCCAAAAAACACAATTTTTGAAACTGGGCGGGGCTACCCGACACATTTTGAAAAGAGCTGAAAAACATGTTTTTTTAAATTTCTATTTTTTTAAATTAAACTATTCTTTTTTTGGTTTATTCTTTTTGCATTATTTAATTAGATGATAAAACGATATAAACATACAAAAATGTGGATTATTACTCAGTATTATACAGACATATAAGCAATACTCCTTAAGTGAGCGGGGCTACCCGACTCTCCCCTATATATTTTAAACTTTTAAGTTTCGATTGGATCGTTTTTACCATACACTGAGAAAAAATATGGTTAAAGCTATGAGAATGTGGTAAAATTTACCGTGTTTCTGGCTTTATAAGAGCACCAAAATACTCTGTAATTTTTTCCAAAGCTGTAAAATTAACTATGGAGTATGGTTTTATAATATGTGATAAATTTTGGTAAATGTCGGGAAATTTGGTAAATTTTTCATGATAACTTAGATCATGGGGTAAAAATCATTTATTTGGTTAAATTTACTTTTCAGTTTTATATTATTTACTAAATGTGTGGTAAAAAAAAAAGGAAAAAAACATAATCTTGTAAACCAGAATCTTCGGCAACCGTTACCATGTGAACTGAAAAATTACCAAATAAATGGCTTAAATATCGTATGTTTTGGTTTGATTAACTAGAATTATGATTTTCTTTTCTCTTGAAATGTCGTTACCATACAGTATCTTAACGTTACCGTTATTTCTACTAGCTGCGTAAAATTTCATATACCTAGCTTGAATATTTATGGAGATATGGTTGTTTTACAAAAAAAATTATGTTTTCTTGTCTTACGTTTTTTTTTTTTTTTTTTTTTTTTCTGTATGCTTAAAAATATTCAACGGAGTTATGACAATTCTTGAAGCAATTAAAATTTAATTACGAAATTATTTTTTTTTATATTTAAAAAAAATTGCTAAGAACTGCGCAAGATATGAATATTTAAAGTAATTCTTTACATTGCGCATGTGCAGAAATTTTTTTCCATAATTCTGTATCGAATCGTATTTGGCAACTAATGAAAAAGTTTGATTTGAATATCTTAAAAATTTAAAAAGTTTCAAGCAATTATCCAAGTAGTTTTTGTACTTTTTGAAGGAAAGTTAAAACAATAAGAAGTTTACCACAAATTTCATTTTATACTATTAAACAAGATTTATTAAAAATGAGACCGCCATTGTGGGGGATAATTCCCCCTAAAAGTATGTTTTCCTTCGTATGTTTTCTTTCCTTATACCTTATACTATTGCATTTTGGTTTCCAGGCGATTATTATAAGGTATTATCATTTGTTATTAAAATTTGTCTTATGATACAAAATAAAATTGATTGCTAAGATAATACTCCCTCAGTTCCAAATTAGTTTGCTGCATTTAGGTCGAAAATTTTGTCCCAAATCAGTTGCTACACTTCAAGCAGGTCGAGAATAACTTTCAACGCAGTTTAGTAGATTGGCATCAGCAAAATTATACTACAGTAGGGAACCAATTATCCGGAACGATCGGGACCATCGCTATTCCGGATAACTGATTTTTCCGGTTTTCTGAATCGCTACAAAAAGCCGTTCTTTTAATTGTTAAACCCAACTAAAAAAAAAATCTTTAGAAATAATCTTAAAAATAAAAAAAAAAACGATTAAGTAATACACTAATAATTATTTCCAAAATGATGGTAAGGTAAACATCTTTNTGGACTCTTTGCAACTAATTTGGTACTGATTTAAGGAAGAAAGAAGCAAGTGAATGGTAAATAAACGATGTTGATTGATAGTATAGCACCCTGAATTTTCTGAAAATAGTTCAAACAAAAAAATAAAATCATCATTAATAATTAATTATTTTGGACAGAGGAAGTAATTTATTAACCAAAAAGATAAAACATGAAACCTTTAATAATTATTTGACTGGAATGTTTGAGGTCGTCCGATAAAAATTTATTCCAACGGTCATTATTATTTTTCTCTTTTCGCATGTGCAAAAACTAATATCAAATAAATCAAATGAATTATTTGTTTCGATTAGATTAAAATCCACAAAGCCACAAATGAAATCTGGAAACAGCTGATTCTAAAATCTCTCTTTTCGTTTAGCTAACAGAAGCATTAAACTACTCTAGTCCTTTGTATATTTATCCAGAATGCTGACAGTATACTTTTCGCCGTATTAAGTTGTTGATTGATCTGGTTCTACTGCTCCATCCTCGAAGTTCAGTGCCTCGGGCACACCCCTCCCCCCTTTTCCTTCTACTTATAACAGCACTTATAAAAGGAACAGAATTTTCCTTCTTATTTTTACATCATTGCACCCCTGTATAAGTGTTGAGCATCAATAATACTTCATCGTATCGAGTTAGATTTGCTTTAAGCTAAGTATTATTAAATTTATAGGAATAATTATGTTTGTCGTTATTATTACTTGAAATTATTAGTTTAATCAATCAATCTGAGTTAAACAAATATATTGAGAAAACAGAGAAACCATTAAAATCAGAAATTTAGTCAATAGCAAACAACTAAACTAAAAAAATAAGGTTTATAA
The DNA here is from genome assembly GCF_043381705.1 of Parasteatoda tepidariorum. Taxonomy (NCBI): domain Eukaryota; kingdom Metazoa; phylum Arthropoda; class Arachnida; order Araneae; family Theridiidae; genus Parasteatoda; species Parasteatoda tepidariorum. Next base: position 51,479,953 of record NC_092215.1, on the reverse strand, counting down.
TTTTTTTTTAAAAATCTAGTTGCGAAAATTTGGTTTTAAATGTTACGATGTTATTTGCTCTGTTTTCTTGTAACTTAAATATTGCTTTGAATACCATTTTTAAAACCTATATACACTTTTAAATTACTGCAAAAAACTAAAAAAAAATGTACAAACAGAAAAATTACGATAAAAATGCAGCGAAATTGAATAAAAACGCAGAAAAATCGTTTAAATTAGAAATTTAGTCTATAAAAAGCAGAAAAATATAGCTCAAAAAATAAAAATACAAGGGAGTGACTAAAATTAGAAATTCAATCTGCAACAAACGTATATAAAAATATGCTTTCAACAAGAATTTTTCAGAACGATATTTTTTAATTAATAAACTATAGTTTTCCTGTTTAAAATGAAATTTATACGTTTGTTGCAGACTGAATTTCTAATTTTAGAGACTCCTTTGCATTTTTATTTTTTGAGTTATATTTTCATGCTTGCTATAGACTAACTTTCTATTTTAAACTGCTTTTTTTTTCGTTAGTTAAATATTGCTTTAAAAAAAATTTAAAAAAACTCAGCGGCGCGACAGCCCTAGAGTGCCAAGGCCTACTGTGCCCATCTCAGTTCATCTCAGTTTTCTTGACCTTGGGCTCTGGGGTGCAGGAGCAGATGCTCCGGTCAGCTGATCAGCCGAACGCGGAACCCCCAGTGTTTAGTTCCCAAGCATGCTTGGTACTCATTTATCGACCCACTGAAGGGATGAAGGGCTGACTCAAACTTGCCCGGCCCTTGCTTTAAATACCACTGTTAAAATTTGAATACATTTTTAAATTGTTGCAAAAAAACAAATAAAAAATAACAACAGAAAAATACGATAAAAATGCAGCAAAATTGAATAAAAACACAGAAAAATCATTTAAATTAAAGAGTTAGTCTATAACAAGCATAAAAATGTGGCCTAAAACTAAAAATACAAGAGAGTCACTGAAATTAGAAATTCAGTCTGTAACAAACGTATAAATTTCACTTTGAGCAGGAAAATTATAGTTTATTAATTAAAAAGTATGGTTCTGAAAAATAGTAGTTGAAAGTATATTTTTAGTTAATTGTTTAAGCGTTATTTTCTTTTTCTTGTTGTAGCTTGAATATTGCTTTGACTACTACTTTAAAAATCTGCATTTACTTCTAAAACTTATTTCTGGTAATAAGCAAGGAGATCTCAGGAAAAAGAATGACAAATTACAATATTTTGAGCTTTAAGAATAATATTACTAATATTTTTAGAGCAGCAAAGTAAATTTTATTGCTCGTTAAGGATATATTTCTCAGTTAAACGTTTAAAATTTGTCAAATGGTTTTCAATTTTTATCAACTATTCGTTATTTTTGAATTACGATTTATGCTTTTTAAATTAAATATTGAGGATGAAGTTTTAAAGTTTTAAATTGCCGTTGCATTTGTATAAACTTAACAGACGTATTTATGTCACAATTAAAGCTGTACTCTCTTTTACGTTAAACGCAATTGCAAACTGTATAAGTTTTCCTCTTGGTAACGAACTTTTTTACTAACTAGAAATAAGCTGAATTGGTCTAAAGAGAGCCAAAAAGAAAAAAAAATTAGTTAGTAATTTAGTAGTATTTAAGCAGTGTTTATTTGATTTAAATGCACACTATCTGAATCTCCTCATTTTAACGCTATTCAACACACTATTATATATATACATACATAGTAACATGTAGGGCCACATCGTGGGCCCCCTATTAAGCCCCTAATTATTTCTTCTGGTAGAGTACACTATAACCCGGTAATATAACACGTATTCCAGTTTGAATATTATGGGTCAATATTATGGGGGGATATGAGGCCATGTTGTAATGCAGAATATTGACTTCAAATTTAATAATTTTAACACTATGAAGTAGTAAACATCATTTGTACTTTATCTATTTCTTTTTACAACCTTGATACCAACTTTATTACTCAGAAACAAATTCGTTTCTGTTAAAAAATATAGATATGTCTGGTTAAACAAATGAATATTTAAGGTATTTAAACCATTCATTTCGTAATTTGTTCGTTCATATGATAACAGTTTACCGGAATTTTTTTTTAAATTGTAGTTCGTATTACCACACATGTAAGTAATAAATAAAATAAAACGGAAAAGTAAATTTAACAGCTTCATTTTATGCCATACTCTAAGGTATCCTGATATAATTAGAAAAATGTTTACAACATTTGCCAAAGTTTATCACAGATTAAAAAATCTTTTTTATCGCTTAATAAATTTAAGTAATGGGGGATTATTATTTAATTGATTTCCCGTAACCCTCATTATTTAATTTCCAAGAACAAATTAGTAATGGTATTATCTTATTAATTGTTTTTATTTTTCGAGAAAAAAGTAGTATGTAATTGTGGTGTGCAAAAGAATTTGAGAAAAAGTATAGATTTTATTAAACTAAAATAAGACAATCAAATATGCAACAGCAACTTTTCTTTATCCTAAAATCTCTGATAATTTCCGAATACTAGGTGTTATCGTTATTTACTGCGAAAATAGCTTGTTACGGGATCTGATAATAGGTTGAAAGTCAGCGTTGTGCAAGTAACTGATTGTCTTATATTACAAATATGATATCTCCTATTTTGCTACTTACTTATTTCCGTTCAATGCCCTGATAATTGCATTTTATCTCTCGTTATTCTTATGTATTTTTTGAATTTTGTATGAAATATTTAGAAAAAACTCTAGTTTTTGTCCTGTCTTTTATATTATGCGTGATACAATATTCTTTTGAAATTTAAAAGAATATTTATTTAATAAAAACTATTCCAAAATATTATTTAACTTACGTTGAATTAACTTATTTTCATTTGTCATGAGCTAAAGATGCGGTAAAGAGGGAATAAAAATAACAGTTCAGCATTTAATTTTAATTGATGTAAAAAACACAGTCATGGGTTAAATAAGTAAATCAATCCTAAATATCAGAACGAAAATCTATGACCAGTATATCTCCATTAAAATTACTGACCAAGAGTTATTTGGAGACCATTGTTATATGAAAACTGAACTATAATAAAGATTTTGAAATATGCTGTATTGAAAGTGTAAAATAATTGCTACTTAAGATACAAAAAAAATACCAGTTTCATGTTTAATTTGACACCACTTCAAAACGATAATTATGTCTTTGTTTAACATTTCTGATACACCAAATGTTACAAACCATATGATATACAAAACTTAACTGTAATAAACAGTTTAAAATATGTTGCATTGAAAGTCTGAAATATCAAAACTCAAGTTTTTAAAAAAACCAGTTTCATTTGACACCACTTCAAAACATAATTCAAAGTCTTTGTTTCACATTTCAGATACGTCAAATTTTTCTAACCGTTTTCTACTTGAACACTGATCTGAAATAAAAAAAGTTTAAAATGTGTTGCATGAAAAGTCTAAAATATCACAACTAACGATACTAAAAATAACCAGTTTCATTTGACGCCACTTCAAAACGTAAATTAAAGTCTTTTTTCACATTTCAGAAAAGTCAAATATTTCAAACCATTTTCTATACGAAACCTGAACTGTAATAAAACGTTTAAAACGTGTTGCAATTAAAGTTTAAAATATTTACAACTAAGGATACTAAAAATAGCCAATTTCATTTGAGGCTAAACAGAAATTAAAATTTTTGCTTCATATTTTTGAAACGCTAAACATCCCAACCCGTTTGTTGAATTTTGAACTAAAATAAAACTTTTAAAGTGTGCTCTTTTAAACGTCAAATACCCTGAAACGATTCATTAATTACTAGAACGTGATTGTTTTTAAATTAATACCATAGAAAATTGTCTAAAACGTTCTTTTAATATAAATCTATTACAAGATGAGATATTTTATGCCAGTTTTATTTACAAAACTCATTTAGAGATATAAAATTCTTTGATACTACCAACTTAGTTCTTAGTTATTAGAATTAAAAAAGAAATAGGAAACGCAAAAGCGAAGATGCTAAGCTTTGTTACATCGTTAGTGAGAATTAAGGAAATATACTATATATAGATGTCAATCAAGTTAACCCTAACGATGGGCTTACATAAAGAAAGGAACACTAATGAAAACATCCATTTAGAATACTAGTTTCTACGAAAAAAAGTAACTATGTAGCTCGTTAAATAGTATACGACTCAATGGTTTCTAAATATATAATTCTAAATAGATAATGCTCTAGTGGATTGATATATGTTTACGAGAATTGTGTAGTTATTCAGAAGAAATTAATATTCAATTCAGTATTCAAAAGTAAAATAATACATAGATAAAAAGTATATATTTTCCATTTTTTTGAAGACAAGATTAAAAGAAAATATCAATCTTATCAGTTTTAAATATGTTTTTTCAGAAAAAGGAGATTTTCTTCTCCGAAAAAGTTCCCTATAAAAAATCAATCAATATTAATCAATCAATAAATATTTCTGAGTCAGCTTAACTTCATGCTGGGTTTCCTTTGAAATATTAAATGCTTTTTTATCAAAGTATGTTTTTGGAAACTTGTTAACAGATGAGGCAAAATTTATTGAAAAAAAAACTTGATAATAAAATTTTAAAATTTCGTAATTGAGTATCATGCTACACTTACTGGTTGTGGTGTACATATTCAGAACAACAAGAAAAATTTAGTTATTATTTTTAATACAATTCCGTTTAATGTTTGTTAGCTAATACTTTAATTTTTGTTTCAAATGAAAAGATAGCGCCATTTTGCTTTCAATTTCGCGGCATATAATTTTAACCGACTTTAAATAGTTTTTAATATGCTTCAGATATACAAATCAAAACATAAATGATGATTTCATAAAGGTTATCAATTCTTCATTTACGCTGGTAAAAAAGTATGGCCAAAACTACTAGAATATGGTAAAGTTGATAGTGCGTTTGGCTCTATGGAAACATCAAAAAGCTTGGTAATTTTTATTGAAGTGTTTTGGTAATGATTTTGGTAAAATTAACCATAAAATATGGTTTTATAATAAATTATAAAATTTGGTAATTTTATTATGATAATTTAGAGCTTCTCAAAAAACCATGCTTTCGATTTTATTTACTTTTCAGTTTTTATTTTTGACTAAATGGGTGGTAGTAAGATTTATGATTTTGAAAAACAAAATTTCCGGTAAAACGTTACCGTATGAAGGAAAAAATTACTAAATGAGGGGTTTAAATACTGTATGTTTTGGTTTTTATTACCAGAATTATTTTTTTTCCTTTTTTGGCAGAAATGATTTTACCATATTATGCGGTAGCTTGACCAGAACTTTTTTTTCTCTGTGAAGTGAATAAAAACATTCCAGTGACTTTCTAGAAAAACTATTTTGTAAATTACAAAGGTTATTTTATTTTTATATTAAAAACATACTGTATGCGGTGAGGGTTACACAATCCATAATCGCATGGATTGCATATTATGGCACATGGAAGCATGATTACATAAATCCATTAGTTCCACAATCCATGATAAATATTCCATTCATAAATATCCAGCTTATTCAAAATGAAATAAAAATACTAAAGAGAAGTGCTTGATAATTTATTTAAAAAAAATAAGATTAAATCTGAGACAATACATTTGCTTTGTGCAAAACTCAGAATATAACTTTCAGTTATGTATTTATTTCTTAGTAGTGTTCAACATAAGTGGTATGGTAGTGTCTATCATAAATATGAAGAACTTAGAAATTTATGAACGACGTAATTAATAAAATTACGTCGTTTATCATTTTATTATTTTTTTATTTTATCATTCAATTTATTTTTATCTTATTCTTATCATGCTTAAAATTTTCCATAACTTTGTTAAAAATTCTCAATTACTTACTTTTCGAGTTGTAAAAGACATGTAAAAATATTTCTTTAAAGAAACTTTGATATCTTTGTAGATAAGTATGCTTACGCATTGCAGATAAGAAACGTTATCTGTAAAATTTGAGGAATTATTGCTTTATTATATAGAACAAATCGTTCAAAAAATGCTTTTTTTATGTTTTCCTGGTACTCTTAACCCATTCTGATTAAATCTTTTCAAAAAAACATCAAGATACAATGTTATCTGATTACTGTTGAAATAAATAAATGAAATTACAAAAAAATCTTTGCAATACGTCTTTAGAATTTCTTTTTAAAATTGAGTTCCGGAATATTTAAAAATTTATTGTAACATATTATATTAAATAAACAGAAAACTTCCCCACATTTTTAAATATCTGTATTCATAAAATTAAAGATACTTTTTACTACTAGCTTAATTTAATAGCATCATCGGAGTTTAGGTGTAGCTTACTTCAAAAATTCGTAGTCTTATCTTCTTCTCCAATTTGTACCAGTATTGTAAATTAACAAATTATTTTCACTTTTTCTTGAAATAATATCATTTTAAGTACAGTTAATGCTTATTCTATATTGAAATGCTACAAGGACTATTTTTGGTATAACATTTAAACTATAAAATTAAACTTATATTATTGACATTATATATTCTGCTGCTTAATCTTCATTATGATTGTATGATTTGATTAGTTGAGATATGCTGGCTTTTAATATTTCCGCTAACAACATGCTGCAATTTATGTCCCTCTTGTTTCATCGTACTAAATCTTCATCACGATTTTATCATCGTATTTTAATCATTTTGCATATATTATAGCATCATACCTTTTCATTATTACTTACTTAATACATTATACTTACTTTATCTTACTTTCCTTCAAAAATCAGATAATTTGTTTCGAAAACATCAATATTTTTCCGAATTTAACACGCAATAATTACTCCAATAAGATAATTTAGTTAAGTTGATTGTACATGTAATAGAAACATATGATGATTAAAAAAAAACATCAAGAAAAAATTGAGTTTTTTCAAACTCAAGAAATGCGCAAACAAGTCATGCTGCTTTCCATGAAAAATATGATGTATTCGTAAAAATTACCAGACATTACGTAAAAATAAAAAAAATTATTCCACAATTATTTTTTTTAAAATTAATTAAGAATTTTGTCGTATTACTGTTGCTCAAAGCATCACGACTTAGCAATCGTTTCGTTTTTATTTATTCTTTCTTTATATTGATTAAGTTATTTAGTTTCTAATTTTAAAGTACGTGCATTTTCCTGCTAAATTTTTCATTCTAAAATTATTGTAAAGTAAGCGGCAGCACTCAGTCCATTAAATTAATAATAAAGTTTATAACTAGGAGCATTTTTTTACATTTGCGTTTTCGAAACCATTTGCATTTGGTATGGTTACGAAGCTTTGAATACAAAACTATACGGTTTTGTGACCGCATACAACTGGCATGGTTTCCAAACCATAAAACTGAAATTGAACTGGATATTGTAGTTAGGTTGCAGTTGAGATATGTTTTGTTCTCAGATATAGAGATATATTTTCTTGATTTACCATTTCATTAATTTATGGTTATGAAATACAGCATGAGACACCGGTGTCTTTTTCTGCGTTAAAGGTAAAATATTCCAAATACGGCTCACTTCCAAACAATTATTTTTCAAATGTGTACTTATTTGTAGCTGTTTAGATCTATAAGAAACAGCTATTTATTATTGAAATTTCTTTAATTTAAAAAAAAAAACTATTTATAGTTTTTTTAATATGAATAAAAAATTTATAACTACGTTTTTAGATTTTAGATTTTACTACAAATATAATAATGATAATCTAACAGGTATTTTAGTATCAGTTAGATCGTTTTTTTTATAATTAAAAAAAAAAACAAAATATATTTTCTTGTGATTAGAGCATCAAAACAATTTCTTAAAGCCATCTGTGTCCCATCTGCACCAAAAATATAATAAAATATAAAACAATAAAAAAACAGATTGTTAACAAATTATTAGCAAGCACAAATCCTAAACTTTCAGTTACTTTTAAAAAACTGACTTTCAAATATTTAACATCATTTCAAACACCCAGAATTATCATCATCCTTAAATCTCCCAGTTCTAGGTAATATAATGAAAATCATTTATTTCCACACTTTAAAAAAAAATGAAAAAATCTTTACCTAAATCCAGCTATTAATCAACTTTGCACATTTAACGCATTATTTTAAGGTGTCCTGTTTTCCATTTTCAGCTTTAGGGTTACCACATTTCAAATTAGTCCATTTTTCATCTTGTGCTTCTTTCTTATGCTTTGGCAACGATTTCTGATAAAAGAAACGAAGCAAAAGGTTGAGAAGATAAAATAAAGCACAATATTTTTTTCTAAAAAGCTGACATCATTTAATAATTGCTTATTAACTAACTAAATAAACCTTTATTTAACCGTTACTTAACAAACTTTTTTTAAACCGCTAGGTTCAATTAAAATGGTTAGTTAATTAATTTGACTCTGTTTTTGTTTTAATGAGTATTATCCTTTTTTGAGATTACGCTTAATATCTAATGATATTACAACAATAATAATTATATAAATGCATATTTATACATTTTATTGCTGTTAGAGATTCAAGGATAGCTTTGAAAAATGTGCTTTTTTTAATGTAAAGTTACAATAAAATGTAGAGACATGTAGATTAAAAAATAAATTAAGGCATATTTGGAATCATTCATATTTATGTCATTACAGATGCAAAGTTTAAAATTTCTCGAAAAAATTGCTTAAATACGGCATACCATACAACAGTCAAATAAGATGGCATTTAAACTATTGACTGTGAGAAAAACCGTTTAACAACTAAAACGGTTGATGAATAAGAATTTTATCGCACCAGCTTGACCCACCTAATGAAGTCTTACTGATTGTTACATATTGGTATTGGAATCAGTACCTTACTGATTGGTACATATTATACATGAGAGAAAGCTAATCTTTCAAGCTCGTTACTGACAGAACGCGGGTTTGAATCCGAGTGTTGACACCTCAATATTTCCTTCATTTGCTTCCACACATGAAGAATTTACACTATCCTGCACTCCCCAATTTGTGGCCCATGCTATTAGAATACAATACACTCATTCTGGTATAGATGGCAGCACCATATATCTGGTTATCGTAAAAATAGGCCGGTATTCCTATGTATGTTGTTAATGGTTAAAAGCCGTATAGTTTTGTATTCATGGTTTTTTAACCATATTAGTTGAAAACAGTTTCAAAACTTTAAAGCTAAAAAAAATATTCTTTACCGTAAACTTTATTGTAAATTGGATGAGCAGACTACTGCTGGTTATTTAATCGTAATTTTGTAATGAAAATTCTAATAGAGTAGTTATTTTAAATAGTGAAAAATAAATGCCGCATATGTTGCAAAAAAAAAATTATTTTGTTGTTTGTAATAAAAAATGTGGCACTAAAGCAATACCCATTTTGTATACCATACATGAAGATGAATTTGAATAAAAAATTTTGTAATATTTAAAGTAAAGGTCGCTTTTGAAATTTACTTGGAAATATTACTTAAATTTTAATGCATATTATAAATCATTGATTTGTAAATACTCTTTTCTCCAATTTTTATTTATTTTGCTTTCGTTTAAATAAAAAAAGGAAGTAAAAAATATATAAATGGAATAATAAAAAAATTAGTGATTTGCAAAATTAATTCCAAGCCGTGAAGTTATTCTTTTAATTTCATTCTGAAAATAATTATAAAGTGAAGACCTTTTTTTAATTTTCATTCAGAAATTAATAAAAGGACTTCACGAAATTATTTATGCAAATAAGAACATTTGCAAGCAAAACTTAGGAATTAGAAATACAGAAAATTAAATTAAAAAAATATAAAATAATAAAACACAATTTTTTACTTTCAATCTTTCCACTACGTAATTATCAAAGTAACTTTATACTATGCAACTGACCTATGTAAAGAGGTTTGGTATAATTAAAGTGGATTTAAACTTTAAAAAAAACTGAAAATAAGTTGTTTTTCTTACCATATCACTTATTTTAACTCTCAACCGTTCAACTATATAACTATCTTTATAATACTTTATTCAATATTATGCAACTAACTTATATAACTAACTTATACTACTTAACTGCACTACTATTTAAAACGGCGTAATATAATGATAGCGGGTTTAAACTTATTTGATGTTTCTTATGTTATTAGCGAAAAAAAATTAAGCTTTTTTTAAATATATTCAACCACATTAATTGCATGTAACAGGAAAATTAAAAAAATAATGGTAACTAATCTTCTTATTCTTCTGACTAATTTATGATCCAATATTTTTTCCTTTAGTTTCTTTTTATTCTTTGGCAGCACTCAGTTAACTTTCAGTTGATAAATATTTACATAATTTAGCTACCATTAATTTTCAAAATCACTGTTGTAATTGAAAATCTACACATTTTGTTTAATTATTTTTGTTGGTTTTCAAAAGTTAAATAAAATCCATTACTAAAAGTAAAAACAAATGTAAACTCGGCAAAGAAAAGTAATTTTTTTTCAGAAATAAGTAAAGTATTACTTTCGAAATATAATTAAAGTTCGTAATTCAGCAAAAGAGGAATTCAATCATTGAAGAAAAAAGTATGAGTTCGCACTTTTTATACCATTGCTAATGAATTGATCAAAGATAATTATTCAAAGCTGTTTTTTTTTCTTCCCACTTGATTACATTATGAGAAGTCGCATAAAATATATGATTTTCTGTTCCATTTACTTTAAGGATTATTTCAGTTCTAATGTTTTTTGCTTACAATAAATTAAATTATGTAAGTCAATTGAATGCTAATTAAAAAGCTGATTACCTAATTTTATTATATACACTCCTTTAACAAATTTTTCCTGGTATTTTAGATGATATTCATACAGTTAACAACAGTAAAAAGAAGAAAGAAATTAAAAACGTCAATGAGAATTAATTCCATAAACGCATTTCCTTTTATTTGAATTGAAAGCATACAGCTTTATAATTTAGTTTTGTATGCAATTGCTGCAAATATTTATTTTAATATTATAACCGTCGTTGAGCAGCAGACCCAATTTAGGGTTTACGACTCCTTAGCCTTGTAATTTTAAGCCCAATCCAGAAGACAAGGAAACTCCTGAATCAAGTATTGGGATGCATTTGCCTTCGTGGAGGTTTTTTTTAAGAAACTTACCAGCATTTGCGTTATATGGAAAGGAGAACCGCGAAGACCTGCCACGGTTAGCCTGATGGCAAGGGGACTCTAACCCATGATCCGCCAACCACTGAGGGTATTTTATGTCAGCACTGTGGTCGGTGTAAGCAGGATGCGGAATTCGTGTCTATCAACCATTGCTGGGATTCGAACCCGGTTCACCTCATTGGAAGGCGAACACTCTATTGACCTATCACGGCTCCCACTATCTCGTTTTATTTTATTTTATAACCGTAGTTTAACAGCCGACCCAATTTTGAGTTTTCGACCACTAATGTTCAACTCCGTAGCCTTGTAATTTTGAACCAATCCAGAAGACGAGAAAACTCCTGGATCAGCAACCCAAGAGGTATGATTTGTTATGAGAACATAGAGGACTTTGTTACTTGACAGATTTAACATGCATCAGTCACCATTTACTACAAGGAGAGTCTTCGGCAGGCAGGGAAGGCGAAAGACGTACCTTNTTCCATTTACTTTAAGGATTATTTCAGTTCTAATGTTTTTTGCTTACAATAAATTAAATTATGTAAGTCAATTGAATGCTAATTAAAAAGCTGATTACCTAATTTTATTATATACACTCCTTTAACAAATTTTTCCTGGTATTTTAGATGATATTCATACAGTTAACAACAGTAAAAAGAGGAAAGAAATTAAAAAAGTCAATGAGAATTAATTCTATAAACGCATTTCCTTTTATTTGAATTGAAAACATACAGCTTTATAATTTAGTTTTGTATGCAATTGCTGCAAATATTTATTTTAATATTATAACCGTCGTTGAGCAGCAGACCCAATTTAGGGTTTACGACTCCTTAGCCTTGTAATTTTAAGCCCAATCCAGAAGACAAGGAAACTCCTGAATCAAGTATTGGGATGCATTTGCCTTCGTGGAGGTTTTTTTTAAGAAACTTACCAGCATTTGCGTTACATGGAAAGGAGAACTGCGAAGACCTGCCACGGTTAGCCTGATGGCAAGGGGACTCTAACCCATGATCCGCCAACCACTGAGGGTATTTTATGTCAGCACTGTGGTCGGTGTAAGCAGGATGCGGAATTCGCGTCTATCAACCATTGCTGGGATTCGAACCTGGTTCACCTCATTGGAAGGCGAACACTCTATCCCCTGACCTATCACGGCTCCCACTATCTCGTTTTATTTTATTTTATAACCGTAGTTTAATAGCCGACCCAATTTTTGGTTTTCGACCACTAATGTTCAACTCCGTAGCCTTGTAACTTTGAACCAATCCAGAAGACAAGAAAACTCCTGGATCAGCAACCCAAGAGGTATGATTTATTATGAGAACATAGAGGACTTTGTTACTTGACAGATTTAACATGCATCAGTCACCATTTACTACAAGGAGAGTCTTCGGCAGGCGGGCAGTGCCCTATATGATTTTTGTTTGGCATTTTCTTAAAAATGCTTGATTTTTTACTTCCTTTTTTGGATTAGGTAGCAAATTTTAAATGAAATAAAAGTTAGCATTGTGATTGTTACCAACTACAGCAAAGAAAAAAATCTCAAAAAAAACAAACAAAAAAGAGAGAGAGAGAGTGGGAGGGAGGGAGAGGGAGTCGTTAAAGGCCGCTGAATTAAAAATTGGCCACCCGGGAAGACGCACGTCCACTGAATGAAGACACTTTAAAACTTAGACGCTGAATGTTTATTGCTTAACTATTTTGAAGCATTTTACCATTATTCTTGTAATAAAGTTTAATAAAACACGATATTCCCTTACCTCTTAATTAGTATATAAACTATTATATTACGCTTCATATGATTGTTTTAATGCAAACTTAAGTGCATGTAGAAATTATTATTTATTACTTTTTGGACAGTAATTACACGCAGAAATTATATGTTCGTTGCAAAACAAAATGTACATAAATTGCTAATCTCAGTTTCCCTCTAATTTCCGAACAAAACTTCCTTTTTTAAGAAGTTTCTGATTTCTATTTTTGTGATTCCAGGTAACGACTGTTTAATATTTGAACTCGTAGTTCATGAGTCAAACTCGGATTAACCTCACGCTTGCTGTTATTGATCATTAATAAGTAAAATAAAACATGCACTTTAATTTTTTCTATACAGCTAGGTATCACCGTCAGTATTTATATACAGACAGTGAATTTCTGTTATGTAGAAAATAAGTTCTTGTACTTATTTCAATAGAACGTAAATGAATATTGTAAGCAAATAGAAATCACTTTAACCCACTAAACTCATTTGCCACGAGAAATAAAATGAGTTGTTGGAGAAACTGAAAGTCGAATAGGATCATTATATGACCCCAGTAACTGATAAAATGATTGTAGAAGGAAGAGAAGGCCGGAAATGTCTTCTAAATATTCATAAAAAGCAGATAAAGATGGAAAACTCATCTATTAATAAAAACGAAATGAACAGGTGTCTAGTATTCTAGGAATCAGATCATTGGATCATTAAAAAAAATTTTGGCGAGTCCTTCTGGGTTCTAGGTTAAGGCACACTGAAACAAAAATTTCGTGAGAATCTACTAGAAATTCTTCATCAGGTTCTGGAAAATCATTTTTGTAAATCAAAATTACAAAGAGTTGAAAACAGAAAATTTCTGATTTTTTTTTTCATGAGAATCTACTAGAAATTCTTCTTCAGGTTCAGAAGAATCATTTATCAAAATCAAAATTTCAGAGTTGAAAACAGAAAATTTCTGAATTTTTTTTTCCATAGGAATCTACTGGAAAATTCTTCATCAGGTTCAGGAGAATCATTTATCAAAATCAAAATTTCAGAGTTGAAAACAGAAAATTTCTGAATTTTTTTTCCATAGGAATCTACTAGAAAATTCTTCATCAGGTTCTGGAGAATCATTTTTATAAATCAAAATTACAAAGAGTTGAAGACAGAAAATTTCTGATTTTTTTTCTCATGAGAATCTACTTGAAATTCTTCGTCAGGTTCAGGAGAATCATTTATCAAAATCAAAATTTCAGAGTTGAAAACAGAAAATTTATGAATTTTTTTTCCATAGGAATCTACTAGAAAATTCTTCATCAGGTTCAGGAGAATCATTTATCAAAATTTCAGAGTTGAAAACAGAAAATTTCTGAATTTTTTCATGGACAATATTTAAAGACCTAAAATGTTTATTATTAATATTTTTTCAAATGATATGATACCTAAAATTAAGTGCCGAGTAGGCTCAGGTGATTGATAGCTCACCTCCCAATGAGGCGACACGGGCTTTGAATCCTAGCGATGGCTGGTCGATACGCCCACTAAATAAATGAGGACGTAAAATATCCTTAATAGTTGACGGGTTTGTGTCTCCTTGCCGTCAGGCTAACCGTGGGAGTTTTTCGTGATTTTAAACACCATGAAACCCAAGTGTGGTTTAGTTCCATCAGAAAGTCCTCCACGAAGACAAATTTCACCCAATACTTGATCCAGAAGTTCTCGTGTCTTCGGGAGTGTGGTCAAAATTACAAGACTTCTGAGTTGAACATTGGTAGTCGTAAACTCAGAACTGGGTCGGCAAATTAACAACGATTATAAAATAAAAAACAAATTCCACTAAAAAAGCGAATTATAAACTTGAAATCCGAGAATAATTGCTTATATATTTTCTATCGTATTTAATTTATTTATATTATTTGTTTTTCTAATTTAAATAAGTTAATTATAATTACGCTTAAACTACTTGAAATGTGGCGCCTCTCAATGTGATAAAAAAAAAACTAACCAATGCCAAGAAAGCTGTAATGAAGTTATTTCAAAAGCATTATGTTCAAATACTAAACGATAATTTCCAACATCAACTGCGATTGTCCTATTGTAAAACTCAAACTTAGTTCTGTACACGAGTTATTCTTTTAAGAATTCCTCTGGAAGCTGTTGTTTTTTGGCTGCCGAACTATTTCGGTGCGTTGGCTTCAGTGTCTTTTCTATGACGGTATCAATGCCAAGACACTGGTTGGCGCTTTTCCAGAACCTGCGAACATTTTAGATTTTGTTCGGTAGTATGAACTGTTTCTTGCTTTCTCGGACTATTTTAATGGAAATTTATATTTTGAGACACGGCCGCAGACATAAATTTCAACGACAAAAATATTTCTGCTGGAATTGCTTTGAAACAATGTAAAGAAATCTTTGCTATGATAAGCTAGAACTCGACAAGATGAATTGTAATTGTTCTAATATTTTAAATATCATTCCATAGGGAAGGTTGAAGTTCACTAATTAACCTGTAGAAATAACCAAAATTATCAAATGTAGCAAACAATTCCTGTTTTTTTTTATTGTATTTTTTTTTAAATCTCAAGGAACTAGTACTAGGTCGAATAATATATTTGACGCCCGGTGGCAAAGTTGACTCAGCCTTTCATCTCTTCAGTAGGTCGATAAATGAGTTCCAAACATGCTTGGGAACTAAACACTGGGGGTTCGGCATTCGGCTGACCACCTGCCCCGCTCCTGCACCCCAGAGCCCAAGGCAAAAAAACTGAGGTGGGCACAGTAGACCTTGGCCTTCTATGGGCTGTCGCGCCACTGAGTTTAGTTCAGAATAACATATCTCATTCAAAAAGGGAATATTTCAAAAAAGGAATATTTCAAGAAGGGAATATTTCAAAAAGGGAATACTTCAAAAATAATATTTCTTTTCACAATAAATGAATGAAATTGTAGAACTATTAAATTGGTGTTTTTGTTTGTTAACTTTGAAGGGCTGTAAAAACAATTACGAGGTAAAAGATCTCTTTATTCGAACAATATTTCACACGGAAGAAAAACACTCTGATAAAATTACTGTACTGTAGGCTAATGACATTTCTGGTTAAATAAAACCAAAACCTAATTCTGGTTAATAAACCAAAATATACTGTATTTAAAACATTCGTTTGGTAAGTTTTGCGTTCATCTGGTAAACGGTTTGCTGGAAATTCTGGTTTTCGAAATTGTAGTTCATATTACCACGCATTTAGTAAAAAAAATCGAAAAGTAAATACAATTAAAAACCATATAAATGGTTGTTAATTGTATTGTAGAATTGTTGTAAGATATCATGATAAAGTTACAAAATTTTACCACATTTACCAAATTCAGAAACATGGTAAATTTGACCATTGCCTGGTAATTCTGACCATACTTTTTATTCTCGATCAACACTTTTGCTTAAAACTCTAAATTTCTGTAATCAAACACAAGCGTTTGTATTAATTTATTTCATTTAATTTCAACAGGTTCATTAACAAAAATTAAAACGTAATTTCAGCTACATCTGTTTTCTTGCAGCAAAATCTTTAATTTTTGTTTAACTCTTAACGCTCGAACTATTGTATTGCATTAATGAGAAAAATAGCTTCATTTTAAGTTAGTCCGATTACATTCAATAAAATTGAAAATTTTTTCTTTTTGGTTACCTCTTCAGATTTTATGAAAGAGCATTTTCTTAATTTCATATTCATAATAATATACTATTTTTTGTTGTCGATATATTATGGTAGATACAAATGTTTTGCTTAAATTAAATAGATACAAAACATGAAAAAAAATGTTAACTATTTACTTTAAAAAGCAACCTATTCTCAAATGAAAACACCAGTTGTAAATGAATTAGGTTTGAATCTAAGTGATGACTGGTTGATACAAATTCTGCTGCCAACTTACATCGACCACAAGTGCTGACGTAAAAATATCTTTAGGTTAGAAAACTCTAAGAATAATGGGTTAGAATCCTTTTGCCAACCGGTTAACCACGAAGAGTATTTTTTTTTTATGTTATCCTTTTAATGCATCTCAAATGCGGGTCAGTATCATCTAAAAAATTTTCCATTAAATCTAATTTCTTTAAATGCTTGATCAATTGATCCAAGAACTCCTTTGTCTTTTGGGATAGGTTCAAAATTATAAAGATACGGAATTGAACATTAAAAACAGCAAATCCAGAAATGAATCGAATGTTCAACACCAGTTCTTCAATAAAATTAACCCTACCACATATGCAATAAAAATCTTCACTGCGTCTAGTTCTAAGAAATTAAAAGTAGTTAAAAAATGAAAATATTCAATTGCCTCTATATATTAATCAAGACTTTTAATTTTATAAAAATATTGTATCTTATGTCTTCAAATACTTTAATAAAATATTAATGTTGTTATTTTAATACGCATTGTTTGGTTAGAACAACACTTAATCTCCAAAACAACAGCAAAACATATGTAGAACATTCCTAGCACCACTTAAAAATATTTTATCTGAAATATAAAAAAAAGCTCTTTTCATCAAAAACAAAGATGCCCTTCTAACACCGAGTATTCAAAAAATTCAAGAAGTCATGAACATCGAAACAAAACTCTAGGTAAACACTCGAACACAAAAAGAAAAAACTACTTTCAAAAATAGACAAAGAAAAAAACACACACACTCCCTACCTTATCTCATTTGAGGGAATAATGCAAAGGAAAAGAAGAGAGCTATTTATATATCCGGGCAAGTGCGATACACAGAGAGCTAGCAAGGTTTTGCCACCTCTGAAGTTTCTGTGTTTGTTCAATTGGGGTTGTCTGTCAGTATAAAAGTCTTTAAGAGAGTTAGATGTGTGCATACAGACCTTGCCGCCACATATTAGAGAGGCCTTTCCTAGTCTTTGTTCTATCATCTGTACATGCATGGCTCACTTAGTGAGCCATCTGCAATGCCATGATATTTATAGTATTGAGGTCCGTCTGTTCCTTCTGTTTTTGCTTTTTACCTCCATTGCCGTTTAATTCGTTTCCAAAGGATTGTTTTTCTCTGCGTCGGGGTTTTTTTTCTTCGGTCGGTTGAAGTTCGTATACGATAAATGTTTTAAACTAATGAAACGGTGAAGGAAGTGTTTTTTTCAGACAAGCGATATGTTTCTAAATATCAAGTGAATGATAAGTGAATGGAGAATTTAGTTGTATTGTTTGATGGCTAAATTATTTTTGGTACTTTCTTATATGGATGAGAAATGATGAATATTTATCACCACAAAAAGTTATTTTAACACAGAGTATTAGATATAATTATTATTTTTATAACTTTAGCTGCTCTATTTGAAATGGTCATATTCGGTTATAATATATTTTGTAAACCACCATCGACTGTTTTTACATTAAAATTTATCTCCATTGCCGTTTAATTCGTTTCCAAAGGATTGTTTTTCTCTGAGTCGGGTTTTTTTTCTTCAGTCGGTTGAGGTTCGTATACGATAAATGTTTTAAACTTATGAAACGGAGGTGGAAGTGCTTTTTTCAGACATGCGATATATTTTGAAATATATAGTGAATGGAGAATTTAGTGGCATTATTTGAAAGTTAAATTAGTTTTGGTACTTTTTTCTGTAGATGAGAAGTGATGAATATTTATTGCCATAAATAGTTTTAAGTTATTTTGTACATAGTATTAGATATAATTATTATTTTTATAACTTTAATCGCTCTATTTGAAAGGATGATATTTGCTTATAATATATTTCGTATGTGATAAATGTTTAAATGTAATGAAACGGTGAAAGAAGTGCCTTTTTCAGACTTGCGATATGTTTCTTAATATCTAGGGAATGAGAAGCGAATGGGGAATTTAGTGATATTATTTGGAAGTTGAAATATTTTTGGTACTTTTTTCTGTAGATGAGTAATGATGAATATTTATTGCCACAAAAAGTTTCAAGTTATTTAGCACATAGTATTAGATATAGTTAATATTTTATAACTTTAATCGCTCTATTTAAAAGAATAATATTGACTTATAATATATTTGACAAACCGCTATCGACTTTATTGACATTACAATTTTAAAGACAAGGCTATAAATTTGGAAATAAATTTTTTGAAAATATAAAGCAAGAATGAAATAAAGATATTAAGTTCGGCACTAAATTTATCTCAAGTAAATTAGTGTTTTAATATAGATTCAACTAGTTTGAGTATTGCTATATGGTATGTATTTTTGTGATATAGTTTAAAATTATTCGTTGAAAATATTACCTTAAAAATTTACTCTTAAAATGCAGATTGAAAATTAAAAATTTTATAATTTTTTTAAGGTTGATAGAAAAAACCTTGGTACTTTTAATATTTTTTTATTTCCCATATATTTTTTAACTTGTAAGCAACATTGTTCCCCTTTTATCATTGAAAAATTTTCTTTGCAACTGGGTGAAGACTCGAGTTCAGTTTTAAGATCTAGCTGAACTTCAGAAGATGTGCGGAAATCGTATCGATCTACCATCCCTGGGATTTGATTCCGGAACACCACATTGGGGGGCGAGCGCTCTATCCCCTGATCCTTTACGGCTTCATACATAGTCTATATTAATGCGTACTTTGCTTTCATGATTTCTTTTAATAAAATTCACTTTCATTATGATATTTTTCAGCTTTATACCCCACTTGGAATTTATAAATATTAATAAGGATGTTTTTCCTTGATTAGTAGTTCATGTTGTAGTATTATTAACTTCTTTAAGTTTCAGCTAGTTTAGTTTAAAAGTAATTAAAATATCTTAAATAATTCAGTTGTAAAGCAAATTTCTGGAAGTAAATCGATTCTATAATAATTGGAATGTATCTTAAAATTTTCAGTGTCTTATTTATTCTCTATTTTTATAACTAATTCTGCTGATTTATTTGAAATTAGCGCTTAAAAAAATTAAGTATTATCTTTAATTTATTTTTGATAACTCTCTCACGATTTGAATATCAAATTTGATAATTACGTATGTTTATGAGGAAGATAAAATGGGATAAACAAAAGCTGAAATTTCTGTTATATTTCCTTGCGTAAAAATAATATTTTTATTCAGCTCATAAGAATGATATGATAATTATATGTTAATTTGCGTTTTTAAGTTATATTCGGGATTATTTCTTTCATAGCTTATTTACTCCGAACTGCATATTCCTTCAAAAACAGCCTTTAACAAATTCTCATTCAAATCATATGCGATCCAATTAAGAGCTTTTTGAATTTATAAGAAAAGGTAAGGCATAAAAAATAAAAAAATTAATACAAATAAATTAAAAAAAGCAAAAGTACTTTAGAGATTCAAGTATAAAATTCAATTAACCCCGTTTGTTTACTTTTAACAATAAATCAAAAAGTATCATTCAACTTTTCTTTTCGTTCGTTAACAACTTTAACTGAATTAATAAAAAAACTTTATTTGTGCAAGAAAACTTGAATATGAATTACTTGTTAGAAGGGTACTTACTGCTTTGTTGTTTTTTAAGTAATTTTTTTCATTATCTCTATCGCATAAAACTGAATTCAATTATGAGTTTCGAGAGTGATATTTGGGGTTTCTTGGAACAACTTCTTTTCCTTTAATAAAAATAAAACTTTATCAACAACTCAATTATTTTTTGTGTAATATAATTTGCATCTAAATGTTTAATGAAATATCTTAACTCATCTAAAATACTTTCGCTAAGTTGATTTAATATGAAAACTCGAGTTTTGTTGACATTCATTAATAATAGCGAAGCATATGCAATTAAGAATGAATAATAAAATTTCTGTAGCTTATTTATGTTGCAATCCTATAATAAGAAGAAACAAGGAAAATTAATAAATACATAAATAAATAAAGAAGGAACAAATAAATAAACAGAATTGGTAATAGTAGAAATTTATTTTGTATATTACAGTTGTGTTTTTAATATTTTATAACCATCGTTGAACAGCCTACCCAATTTTTGGGTTTACCACTACTAATGTTCAACAACGTAACCTTGTTATTTTGAGTCCAATATAGAAGACAAGGGAACTCCTGGATACGTATTGGGAGAAATTCGCCTTCGTGAAGGACTTTTTAATGAAACTAATCCACATTTGTGTTGCATGAGGAGAAAAGCCACGAAAACCACCCACAGTTAATAAGAAAGCAAAGGAACTCTAACCCATGATCTGTCTACTACTGAGGATATTTTATGTCAGCACTGTGGTCGATGCGAGCTGGGTGCGGAATTATTAACGACCAACAATTGCTGGGATTCGAACCTTATCGGAAGGCGAGTGCTCTATCCCTGAGTCACCACAGCTCGCACAATGGGCAATTGGTGATGATCTGGGAAGCATCCCTGAGGATGATCCGCAAATATACTCTCACAATTTTGAGAATCTGCAGAGGGAACAGCTCCCTCGCTTTGGAAGCCCGATTACCAGTGGTCGAAGTCGAGTATACGATAGAACAGTTTAACTAGGACAGATACCATGCACCCTGAGTCCCTACTTAGGCTGATCAAAGTGATCATCACCAGCTCACTGACCGTTGCCAGTGATACTTGATTTCAGCAATCTACTGGGAACCGTGTCTTTAAGATCAGTCCACTGTCGTTTTAAAGAAATGAAATAAAAAAAGCATATCTCAATGCAGGTCCTATGTGGCTGTTAATGAATATCTTAATGTTTCAGTTGTTATGTTATGTTTTCCCTGAGTAGAATTGTTAATAAAAGGTTCTTTAATTGATCATGTGATATCTAATACATTTTAGCCAATACGAAACACTTATGGTGAACTGATTTGAAACGCAAATGCCATGGCGGTTTCCTCTATAAATTTAGGAAAATAAAAGCATTTATTAAGGCAGTTTCTTTTAACATGAAGTATTCGATAACCAAAATCTGTTACTTTGGAGCAGATATGCAATGCTTTCAAATAACCGTTATTTTAAAAAATGACTAAGAAATTTAGTTTATCTTATTATTTATTAATATTAATTAGCAAAAGCTTAAATTATCTGATAATAAAATTACCTAAATGATCATATATTTCTGATTCTGTCAATTTAATCCAAAAATCAATAATAATAGAAAACTTTGCACCAAGGGCAATAATTAAATTTTATTGTTCAAATTCTTATCATAATTCTAACCGAAATACTTTTTTGTTCTCCAAATACTAATTCACCAGTATAGGTGTATAAAAATCATACTAACTAACTTCACGTTCTTTAAATAATACCAATTTTATAGCATTTAACCGACAAATTATAATATAAAGCAAATATATTAAATACGAAGTATCACTGTATTAAATGCGTAGGAATTTCAGATTTAATTAAACAGTCGTAAACTGTTAGAAAATATCGAGATTTAAAACACGAAAACGCCTTATAATTTCTTTTTTATAACGAAACAAACCTTTACTTCGAAGATTAGCTACTTGAGAAATTAAAAGGGTATACATTCCTTCAAATTAATTGGTTGCAAGTCCCGAGAGAGTTCTATTTAGTATTTTACAACGACCCTATCATTACTGCTGCAAGTCAATTAATCAAAGTGAAACTAATTAGTTTAACATAGACTTATTATATTGTATTCAAGCTCTGAACTGTATTTACTTAATTTAGACTTTGTGCGTAGTTAATCATTTCAGAAGACTACAGTTTCAGTTTTACATTTTAAGCAATACTAGTTAAAGTTTTAGAAAAATCTACTCCAGCGACCAAAAACACGAAAATATCTTCTGTATTGAAAGTTATCTTCAGTATTCTGTCATCTTCTGCATTGAAAGTTATATTATTATTTTAAACACAATTATATCCTCCCTTACTATTCTTATGCGACGATATTTTACGTTTTTTGCATGTTATATGTTTTACAGCTCTGTGATTGAAGTACTCTTATAGATTATTACTCTTAATTGTGATATTATATACTGGTTCCTCTGGAATTTACCAATTATTTGAAAAAAATAGAATGAAAACAGAGAAAGATGTTTTGCTTAAGAAACAAGTTAATTTATTCTCACAATAATCGTAAATCAAATAAAAAGCTTGTCAAAAGATGGCGCCACTGACTAGAAAAATATAAATAATATGTTCTGCTGCATTTTAGACCATTCCTTCAAAAAATTTGCTAAGGTGTCTGTTAACTTTGTTTTCAAACTTCATCTCGTTGTTGCAGCGAGTCGTGGTTAATTTCAACACCTGGCTTCTAAGTTAGTAGCGCTATCTGTTGATCAATTTCATTACTAATTTTAAAACATAGTGGAAAAAAGAATTTCCCTCTTTTTCTCAGTTCCTTATTTATCGCACATTTTCTTTTTTTTCAATTCATTGTTAAATCATCGATTACTTCTGAGACATATCAAAATTAACCTAACGTTGATTCCATCCAAAGACTATTTTCTTACATAATCAATAATTAACTATTTATTCACTTAAAATATAACAGCCTGTTATATTTTTCACGCTGTTTTCATAGTCAAAATTAAACTTTTGTAATTTAAACATCGCTGCCATATTTTAATTGTATATTGATTTTTTTTCTTCTTTTTTTGAAATTAATAAAATAAAATTTATTCTAATTTCATATTAAATATCAATTTCTATACAAATTGAAAAAACACGCTCTTATGTCATTTTCTTTTTTCCCCATTTTTAAGCGTTGCGTTTACCCCTAAAAGCCAATATTTTTACAAGCACTCTCAGAAACAAACTTTCACCTTAGACGATTCATAAATCTTTAACTTTATTTTTCTATGATTTTGACCATGTAATCATTCAATTTTTAACGTAACTCGAAATCACAAATATTTGACAAAACTGATATCTCATTCATGTCACATGTCAGCCGGGATTCGATCCTGGGTCACTTCATTTGGAGGCGAACGCTTTGCTTCAAGAGCACCAGCAGCTTTAGTGCTATGGTTATGAAAAAAATTTTTAAACTGTCTTTATGTTAAAAGTTTTACTTATTGAATTCGTATACACGTAAAAACGTTAAAAAACCAAGTTCGCCTACCTTTGTAAAAATGTCTGGCAATTTAGCTTACCGAAAAAAGCAGATATAATCAGATAGAGTTTCACTTTTAAAATGAAATCAAATAGTAGTTTTATTTACACGATGTTAAACACCATAAAATAATTGCTGTAAAGTAAGAGTAATTATAGAAAATCGTAAAATGATTTGAAAAAAGATAAAATGCTCTTAAGGTAAGCAAAACTGCATATCAGAAACTAGAATTTGAACTAGCAATTTTAATCCTTTTATGATTAGAGGAAAAAACAGAGAAAAACCTGTTTCGTGAAAAACAGCTTTAAACCGTCAAGTATACGGAGACAGTCTGTAAAAAATGGGGCTTTTTTGCCGTGCGGGGGTTGGGTTACGATTAAAAAAATCTGTATTTATCTTTAAACAGCTTCTTTCCGTAAAAAAAATTTCCCTGTAGAATTTACAGTTATTAACTGCAGTGTATCGCAACTGTTGCTTCTTTTCAACATTACATTAATAGAAAAACTAATATTCATGAAAAATTACGAAAACAATTTCTTAATAACTGACTATAATATTAGACTTGTGATGTTTTTGCTTCGAAATTACGGGCAGCAAAATTAAAAGTTTAAATAAAGTTATTGCCTTCATTACGATCAATAATCAAAGCAATGAATTGAGCCAATAATCGTAACCTTTTTATAGGTCTTGAAAATTTATTTTTATTAGTCTCGCCATTTTGCCGTCAGCTTCTAATGTCAAAATATTTAACTTAATCATTATTTAGAAATTGGATGCATTAAAATACTTTTTAAGTAATATAATATAATAAATATTTTCTATCTCCTTTAAATTAAGAGAATTAATTTTGAAATAAAGCTTGTATACAAGAATATTTTGTTTTTTTAATAACATTATTCATTAAACATCGCATTTTTATTTCACAACAATTCCTGATTAAATATTTTTTGTGTTATATATATTGAAGAATCATGAAGGGCAACTTAATTTATCTTTGTTATCTATAAATAAATGACATTGTACCTTTTGTCAAAAAGTTGTAAATCTTTTGATGTCTTTAAAAAGTAATTAGAGTTCCCCGTGTTCATCGCACAATTAAGCTTTGCATAATTTTAGTTTTATGAAAAGCTAATTAGCAAATTCTTTACGATAAAGACTTAATAATTTTGTTTTTATATTTAAGTTTACGACTTTTTTAATGATGCGCGGCAATTTTGGCTTTTTGTGATGTAACAGTGTTTAACATCATGTTTAGTTATTGGATTAATTTTATATATTTTAAAAGCCTCTATAAAACAATCAACTGCGAAAAAATTTCACACTCAGTAATCAATGGTGGTTAAATTTAATATTTGATTAAATAATTTTTGTATGAGAAAGTCAGGTTTTAAATAGCGAGAAAGAAGTATCGTCAAAAACTACCTAAATATGCTAAAATTTACCGTGTTTCCGGCTCTATGAAAACACCAAAAAGCTTGGTAAATTTCTACCGAATTGCTTTGGTAATCATTATGGTAAAATTGGCAATTATAGTTTTATAATATGTGATTAAATTTGGTAATTTTATCACGATACCTAATGGCATAGCAGAAAAACGATTTTTAGTAATTTTGAACTTTTAATACATTTGAACTGAGAAAAAAAGTATGATCAGAACTACCAGAATATGGTAAAATTTACCGTGTTCATGGCTTTATGGAAACATCGAAAAATCGGTAAATTTTACCGATGCACTTTTTTAATGATTTTGGTAACATTAACAATTAAATACAGTTTTATTACCATGCTGTTAAGTATTAAATGTGGTAAAATTTGATTATTTCATCACGATAACTCAGACTATGACATAAAAACGATTTATCAAGTTAAATTTACTTTTCAGTTTCGTATTTTTATCTAAATGTGTGGTAATAAGAATGATAATTTTAAAAATCAGTATTTCTAGTTCATCGTTCGCATATGATCGAAACAAGCACCAATAATTGGTTTAAGTAGGGTTTATTTTGATTTTGTTAAAAAGAATTATGGGAATTGTTTTATAAGAAATGTTATTACCATTCAGTACGGTTTTTTTACTAGAATTTTTTTTCTCCTTATGAGACTTTAAGTAAATCAAAATAATTGATCAGATATCGAACAGATATCGTAACTAACATTTTAATCATGGTCCCCGACAATATTAAGGATTTATAGACCCATAATTAACTCAATACAACCAACGTAAATTTTTGATTATGACCTGAAACTTAAACTTTATATTCGCCTGATGAGATCTATCTTTAATCCGACAACGCTATTTAACATAAAAGAAGAATTTGAACAGTTTAAACATGATGAGTAATTTGTTTGATTTAATATCTAAAAGATAGGCATTTTATTTACTTCGCATTACAACAGCACAATGGGCTAGGCAACGGTCTGTGAAACATCCCCGAGGATGATCCGAAGACATGCCATAGCAATTTTGATCCTCTGCAGAAGGAATAGCGTCTCCACTTTAGTAATCCGGCGACCTGCACGCGAAGTCAAGCAATTTATGGTAGAGTAGTTTAGCGAGGACCGATAGCGTGCACCCTTGGTCCTTACGTAGGGTGATCAAAGTGGTCACCCACCCGCTTACTGACCTCAGACAGTGATGCTTGACTTCGGTGCTCTACTGGGAACCGTGTCTTTACGATCAGTCCACTGTAGGACTAATATCTAAAAGAAAAGTTAATAATATTTGAGACTACCTGAAATGAGTCTGATAGAAATTGAAAATTATAACCGAAATCTTTAGAGGAACTTTTCTAATCGAATATTTCAAAAACATCTTTAGTCCATCTCCATATAACATGGCGGCTGCCGGAAACTAGTTTTCATACGGTTTTTAATGAGCGGCAGCATTAATCAATAATACCACATTATTAAGGATGCCAATTTTATCAACCTAAGCTGCTCTGTCCAATTTTCCCCTACACTGAAAAAAACCGGCTTAAACTACGAAAAAAAGAAGAGGCGCTTAGGATTCCAGCACATTTTATCGCAAAAACTACTTTTACCAGAACATATTACGGAACGAAAAACCTGATGACCGTAATTTTTACAGTAATAATTACCGTAAAACCACTGAATCACTCTAACTAAACAAATATTACTGTAAAAAAGATGGTATATTATTTCACGTTCAAAATAGGCGAGAATGGCCTGGTTGGTAGGGCGTTAGGCCCATGTCCAAGTGGTCATGAATGACTCCCTGTGCACTAAATGGTGACTGGTGCACGTTAAATATGTCAGGTTACAATGTCCTCCATATTCCCATAACATATCATACCTCTGGGGGTACTGAATTAGAGTTTCATCATTCTCTGGTTCTGATCAAAATTATGATCTGTGGATTAATGAATGTTACGAATGAATGTTATTCACATAAACGGGCTGTGAAGTGTGTGGGGCTGAAGTCATATTCGTGGACATCGATGGTACCACTGAAAAATAAGAAACGCCTCCTCGTCCTTTAATTCTATTGGTTACACAAAACAGACTAGCTGGTATTGGCATGCTGTATTGGAAACAACAGGAATGACAACATTCAAAATGGATTTTAAGGATGATGCGTTTAAAATAGATTTCACGGATTTTTATCATAATTTGATCCGATGTTTTTGGTGCATGCATTTATATTAAACTTTGCATTAAACTTAAAAGCTCTTTTAAGACGAAATTAGTTTTTGTTATATAAAACATGCTATAAACATTCAGATAATTTTATTTCCATTTTGTTGAAATTTATGAAAACGTTCTCTTTAAAGAAAGTTTTCATTATTGTAAAACTGTATTATTTTTTTTATTTAATTTCACGCAAGAATAAGATTTATTCTTGCAAATAAACCTTTCGGTGCGATATTGTTCTCAAATTATGCACGTCTTAAGCCGAGAACACAATTCCCACTGAAATAAAGAAATAGAATTATTCGCCGCCAAAACATATGGTACCATAATTCAATCGTAAAAACAACAATTTCAGATACTTTACTTCGAGGTATGAAATAAGGAGACAGACCAAGTCACTTTGACGTCTAATTTACAGTTGTCATAAAAATGAATCCCCCCTCTTTTATTCTATAATTAGATTTATATGCGGAAATATAACGCAAAACGATTTAGTTCAAATTTTTAGAATTATTTCTTTAAACAACTGTTACTTAACAAAAATAATTATTAAAGTAGGTTACTTCAAATAGAACCTTTCTTAAAATAACATCCATAAATTACAGTTTAGTTCATAAATCTTAACTAATATATGCAAACGTAAAAGAAGGAAAGATTTAAATCTTAAATTGTAAACGCTTCATATTATTCGAAATGTTTAAAAATTTCCTTTACCCAATAAATGTAATTTGAAAATTCAACTTTACTTTCCTATTTTTATGAAATGCTGAATTTAATTTATTTGTATTTGCATTTGAAAAAAAGTAGCTAACTGCACTTTAGATATAAATGATATAAATCAGTGAATTTCGGTAATTAAATAGAATTTTTCTTAAGCTTAATTTTTTGCTTGAAGCATAGATTATATGCGACGTTGCTTTTTACAAATAGAAAAAAAGAAAAATTAGTTCATTTTTAGAAAAAGAATAAGTACTTATTCTTTAATATATTAACGAATTGAGTTCCTAAATATGAATTATTTTTAATAATGCATTTTCTAATAACGTACCGTCATTCGGGGCTACTTTGTGCAGGATTTCGTAGTTTTTGAACTTTGACATGTAAAAAAACTATGTTAATTCAAATTTTAGTAAAATTTATCGATATTATATTCATAACTGGACTCAGACGAGTGAATTTGATCAATATTGGCATTATTTGTATGTAATATTTAC
>NC_092215.1:51333251-51450282 GCF_043381705.1 Parasteatoda tepidariorum | reverse complement strand
AAAATGGAGATATCCTGCACAAAGTAGCCCCGAATGACGGTATCAAATAAGCTGTTTTAAGTTTTTAAATAATGCAGAATTAAAATTTCCATTGCTATTTTTATTAAATATTTTTAATTCACTACTTTATGTTTCGTAAACTAATGTACATTTAAAAGAAAATTGCAACATTGGTGATGCCATTTATTGCTAATATTTATCAAAAAAATTACTATCAGTATTCAAAAACAATGTTATTTGCTATTTTTAATTATTTGTTAAATTATATATTAGATCTGAGCTATAACAATTTAATTCAAAATCTTTTCTCTAATAAGAATTAATGATTTTCTTCTAAATGTGAGGTAATAAGGACAATAATTTTAAATTCCAGAATTTTCGATAAACCGTTACTATATGAAAGGGAAAATTACCAAATGACTGGTTTAAATACTTTATAATTTGGTTTTATTATCCAGAATTACAGCATTTTTAAACCAGAAACGTCAGCGGTAATTTTATCAGAATTTTTTCCGTGTGGTTAATCTTATAAGAAAACAATTTTTGAATAAAACTTTTTAAATAGTTTTTTACAGAAATAAAGTTACTTTTCTAAAAATTCCTTATTTAATCATTATGTTAACTACCATTATTATTTGTTCTTGATTTTTTACCTGGTTATTTTTATTTGAAATGTCATTGTCATACATAATTTTACCATATTTTAATCCGTGTAAAATCGTGTGTTTGAAAATTTAATGGTTAGAAATAATCATTTCAAACTCCTACTGCTAGTTATAAACATTTACGGGAATACAGGGTGATCAAAAAACAAGAACATGTTTGTATATCTCAGCTTATACACTCAGGATGAAAAGTCTTTAAAAAATCACGGATTTTTAATTGATCTTTTCAATATTTTCAAACTCATCCCCTCAAACCAGTCTACTTTAAAATATTAAAGCAAAATGCTGATCTTAGTTCTCCGGAAAAGTACCTCATTTTGAGATGCAGATATATTTTGGTTTAAAAAAGGGAAAATGTGGTACTAATTCATTAAAATGGAGATATCTGGAGAAATATTCGTAGTATTGGAAATATGAAAATGAACGCATTCGATATTTTTGAAAAAAGAGAAAAAGAAAAGATTTTAATGACATCAAATTCTGTGTAAATCATTGGGTAGATTTTTAGGATTGAAAATCACAATTTAAAAATCCATTCGATGTCTTTCACATGGAAAATCCAAATCTGCAAAAAAAATTGGGAGTTCTAATAAAAATTTTAAAGTTGTCAACCCCACTTCACTTGAAAGGGTAAAGACGAGGTCTACCTTGGAATAATTCGATTTTTATTTATTTATTTGATTTTTGATGTGAATAGTTCTTCTCGAAATATCTCAAATGATACAATTAGAACTCCATTTTCATTTTTTAAATGCAGCGGCATCTCAAAATCGAAAAACCAGTAGTTGAATCCTAGTTCTTTTTCGTGAAAATCCAAATCTGAAATTAAAAAATGATCGTTAATATCTAAGATTTTGATGATTGAGGGGTCTAGTTTTGCATCGTTGTATACATATTTAGAAAAAAAATTACTCACACGCATTCATAGATTTTTGATCAGGTTCGTATTTTTCTAAATATTTTACCTAGCATACTTTTTGGACATCCTGTTGTTCCAATACGATGCTTTTTTCAATTAGTTCATAATTTAAAAATATGTATTAATAAAAAAGTAACTCAAATAGTTTCTTATCAATCTAAAAGCCATAACCTTTACTTTTAGAAATGTGCTTTAAAAATATTTTTTATTAGTATCCTTATTATGATCAGAATCTACAGAATTAGATGCCGAGTCATACAATTAAAAGAGACAGGATGAAGAAAAAAACTGAAACAAAAACCTATCCCAATTTAGCTGTTTATAAATGGTAGCGTGTAATGACCAAAACTATTTTTACAAGAAGTATTTAAAGGAAAAGAGCTTTTATCTTAAATGAACATAATATCCTCTTCAAAGTCAAGAGCCTGTTTTAAAACTCTATACGTACGTTATCTCTACGTACGTCAAAGGATTTATTCTTTAGCGAAATATCATTCTTTATTTCCAAACAAATAGTTCAAGGTAAATTATCTTAGAGTAATATAGTAAAATTAGCGTAAGTTAGACATGATAAATAATTTCCATAATTAACATAATATTTATTATGATACGTATGTTTGCGAGTTACTAAGAGTATATCAAAAGTACAATTTTATTTATATGCATCTAAATGTTTCCGTAAATTAAATATTTCACCTGATTTTTTAAATAATTTCTGGTTATAATTAATTATAGCTAAACTGTAATATGTAAATTATAATTATTACTATTAATTACATGTAAACTATAATTAATCATAATTTAAAAATAATGTTAAATGAAAATATTAAACACATAATTAATGATGACTTAAATCTGATAATTAATAAATATGTAAAACTGATATAATTAATCATATTGTTAACCATAATGTAAGGTTTAATTAAGCATTTATACAAATACTTTATCCTCTCTAATTCGAGTATGGGGATTACAAATCTGAAATTGGTTTTGTTCCAAAAGTTAAATTTTTTTTAAAAATGATATTTTTAGTCTATTTTTTGTCGAAATGTACAAGTTTAATAATGTTATATATCAGAGGGTCACCCACATATTGCGACAAACTTCTAGGAAAGTTAAGGCGCATCATCCTGATTACACTGCCCGTACCAGTAAATGTCACCGTACGCGGCTGGAGCCGCCTTCTTATTATAATTTGCTCAGAAGCACGTGAAGAAGCAGTTCATAATAAGGTGCCCGTAGTGGCGTTTGGTGACATTCAAGGCCATGTAGTTTTCTGCAACTATAGTCCTGATCATGTGACCTTACTCCCCAAGAAATTTGCCGCAACATTTTTGTTTCTGCCATACATTACGTTTTTAAACTTGCACGTTTCAACAAAAAATAGACTAAAAATTTTAATTAAAAAAACTGCATCTTGGATAGAAAAGCTGAATGCAAATTTGAAATTAGTAATGTGACAAAATTTAAGATCAGTTCAAAAAATTCCATGCAACATTTCTTTTACCTGTGCAATTAATCATGATGCTGCACTGATTAAAAACATTTTCGTAATTCAATTGCTATTACTTTTAAGCTATAATAAGCAGTGTTTGTTCCAAAAATAAGGCTTATTTTAGCAGTCAATTTGTTTAAAAAAATTACAACAAATCATGTATCAAATCGAAGGTGAACTAATTTGTTTCTCACATAAATATTCAATATGTAGCCACCATCTATATGGCACACTTACAACAGGAAATTAAATTTTATGTTAAATTTAAAACATATATAATAAACTAGCAGAAGTTAAAAAAACTTTATTAAAAACTTACTTTATTTTTATTGAATGACTTTTTTTTTTTATTAAGAAGAGTAACTTAAATATTTTTCTACTCTTTCAAACCCTTTATTACTGCTTTTTTATATTTAATGTTCAAATATCTTTTATTTAAGAGTAACTTTATTTATAATAAACATATTCTCAGTAACTTATTAAACACTAGAAAAAGAATGCTGATTTGTTTCTTCTCTGAAATATTGAACAGTACTGCCGTAAAACTTTCACTGGAGTCAAAGGTAAATCAGCACATTCTTTCAGCCAAAGCAAAGAAAGTTGTCTAATTAATTTTAAGCACTTATGTGCTTCGAAGAAGGAAAAGAAACTTTGTTAGAGTTTCCCAAAGACGTTCCTAAACTAATTACAGTATCAGAAAAATTCTAAGTTAAATATTAATTTTAAAGGGGTTTTTCTTTTGCTTACGGCATCCAAATTCAATTTGATATATGTTGGGACTGTGTCTGCTAAATTATTAAAAATATTTGAAAGTGAATTTTTATTAAAGTCATTAATATCTATCTTGATTTCTGAAATTCTATTTAGTAACAGCAAAAAAAGGGTTTTTTTTCTATTGCTCTAAACATTTGAACTAATTCTTCTGATACTCAAATACTCTTTCTTTTATTTAACGAAATGCCTGCGATTCAATTAATTTAAAAATATAGGACAATGCGATAAAAATATTTATATTAGATTTTTGAAGCAAAAATACAAAAAACAGATTAAAAATATAAAAAGTTAATTGCAAGGTTACTAAAATTATGATTAATTCATTTTTTCCTAAAATAGACTTCCCAATTTTTTATAACCGTCATTGAACAGACTGCTCAATTTTGAGTTTACAACTACCAATGTTCAACTTCGTAGCCATGTAA
Source organism: Parasteatoda tepidariorum (assembly GCF_043381705.1). NCBI lineage: Eukaryota > Metazoa > Arthropoda > Arachnida > Araneae > Theridiidae > Parasteatoda > Parasteatoda tepidariorum. Next base: position 51,446,004 of record NC_092215.1, on the reverse strand, counting down.
TTTTGAACCCAATCCAGAAGACAAGGGAACTCCTGAATCAAGCAAGGGAGAAATTGCCCTCTTGGAGGACTTTTTAATTGAACTAATCCGCATTTGCGTTACATGAAGAGGAAAACTACGAATACCTCCCACAGTTAGCCTTACAGCAAGGGAACTCTAACCCCTGATCCGTTTACCATTGAGGATATTTTACGTCAGCACTTTGGTCGATGCCATCCGGGTGTGAAAATTCGTATCGACCAGCTATTCCTGGGATTCGAACTCATGCACCTCATTTGGAGGCGAGCTCTTCATACTTGCACATTTGTAAAAAAGTTTATAAGAAATTTGCTAGAATATTATTAGAAAATAGTTAAAATTTATAAATACAATATTTGTATTTGTTTATTTAATCCTTCATTGTTTTTGCATACAATTTCTATCGATGCTAACAAAATGTATGCTAAATAATTTTTTCTTGGTTTATTTCATTTTACCCAAAAATATTTTTACTACAGCGATCAATACATATAATTCAGAAATAAAAATTGAAAACTAATAATTATGATTAGAAGTTTTTAAGTGCTTGTGAAATTAAAAAATTTTTTGTGCAGTTTAATGTTTGAATACTCCGTTTTTCTTATCATTGAAAAAAAAAATCTTCCAAAAGCATGGTGGAAGTTGACAGCAATTTATTATTTAGAAACGTACAGTATTGGATAAGCTTTAGATTTAAGTAATTTTGTTAGTTTTTTTTCTTCTTAAACTAGACTAACCGGTAACGAAACTTATCGAACTATTATTATTATTTTTAGGTTCAAAAGTTTGTTAAATTTAATTAATGATGCTTGTCATGTCGAGAAGTTATTGTGATTCATAAATTATCAGTCACGCAACAAACGATGCTTTCGTTTTTTTCATTAACGCAATTAATAACTTAAAATTTATGAAATCGTAAAAATTTATTGATCACGGAATGACATTATTGAAAGTAATAGAAAAAAATTAGTTTTGAGTAAGAGGAAAAATCTTAGTAAGGTAAAGAAAAAAAATTGATCCAGGATTTGAGTATTATGAAGTTATAGTCATTACATATTTTGAAGCTTTTTCGTATAATTCATAAAATTGTATTTGTCCCTTTACTTCTTTTCGAAACTAATTGTTAACTTCTTTTTCTATATAGACGCAATGAGAGGAATTCAACTGTAATTATTAACACTGGAAATCAAGTAAAAAATCAAGTTTATTAGATGTTTATCATAAATGAGTAACGTCCTTTAAGTTTCATCTTTCTCCAAATTATTTCCAACTTGAAAATTCCTTTTATTACTAGCTTGGCTTGATTCCTCCAATAAATCGCCAAATAATGAATCTCTCTTTGGCGAATGCTCTGCTATCCTCCTTTATATTAGGGGGATCGGAAAGTAATCTCGTTTTGGTGCATTTGATATTTGTTACTAAGATTTTATGTTTTTAATCAATAAGTTATTCACCCCCGTTAAAAAAACTTTCAATGTCGGATTGAAAATGAATCGAAATGGATCGAGAAAAATGAATCGGTTTTTAGGACTAACGAATATTTAATGTAACGAAACGACATTACTCTCCGGTCCCCCCCCCCAATTAATCCAAATCTTATATGCATAAACATTCTACGTTCACTCCTTGACTTTATTTAAATATTTAAAGGAATAAACTCAATATCAATACAGTCTATGATATAAAAATGAATAAATAAAGCAACGTTTTTTTTTAAAAATTTAACTGGGTTTTTTTATTCAGTCAAAAACAGCAATTTTCATTCAACACTTTAAGTAGCACGCTTGCTAAATGAAATTTTCCAAATCACTCAGAAATATTTTCCATTTCAACACATGCAATTAAAATGACAAAACTACTACTTTTCTTAAAGGAATGGTACATTTAATTACAAAAGTAATCATCTAGTATGCGATACAGAAATCTTTGTTGACAAGCATTAAATTAATTACGTCTATTATTCCTCACAACAAATGGCTTAAGGGTTGTAATGTTTATCAATCTTGTTGACGATGCATTTAACAGTAAGAAAACATATAAGAGTCTTCGGAACTTTCAGAACTGAAATTACTTTCGTATTTCACACAACACACACATATTTCTTTTCAGTCCGAATTATAGTATATGGCTTCTATCATAGCTTTCCATCTCACTCTATTTGTGGCCATATATTTTGCCTCTCTCTATGTCTTTCCTATTATTTTCAATTCGTTCCCTATCGTCCTGCGTCAAGTATTTTTAGGTCTTCCTATTTTTCCATTGTCCTGAGGGTTCCAATCAAAAACTTGTTTTGCTCTATTTTTTTTTTTAGGTTTACGTAGAACGTGAACAATCCATTGCCACCTACGTTTTTTTTTAATTTCCAGATCAATTGGTTTCTTTTTTGCTTTTCTAAGGATTTCTGCAATACAAATTTCATGGAACCACATGAAACGCAAGATTCTTCTTAAACAGTTGTCAATAAATACTTGAAGATTTTTCATGTTATTTTTACTGCAATGCCATGTCTCACATCCATATAGTAGAACAGATTTAACATTAGTATTCCAAATTCTAATTTTTGTTGAATTTGTTATGTTTTTCTTTTCTCCAGAATTTATTGAGAATAGCATAACTGTATCAGGCTTTGTTTTAACTGTTAAGAGCAACTTCATCAGTTCATCCTTTGTTGCTAATTATACTTTCAAGATGCGTAAAACGCCAGCCAAGTGGCCTAGTGGTCACGGTGCCTAACTGTGAAGCCAATATTTGTGGGTTCGAATCCCGGTCAGGGCATGGATGTTTCTCTCTGTGTGTTGCTCTCTATTGTGCGATTCGTGACTGTTGCCCACCCTATAAACGGGTATCTGCGGCAGTGTGTCGTGGGTAATGTTGATCGCCTCTGTGACTTAGGTTCACAGGTGCCCACTGGGTAACGTTAAATAAGCAACACTTCCGGCATCTTCCGAGGGGGAAAACAAAAGTTCAGTGCCTGCCGTATAAAAATTAATAAATAATTAAAAGATGAGGAAAACTGTTTACCTTCTCTAGTTTAGTATTTTCTAAGAATATGTCACTTAATTGCTTTGGATTAATTTTCAAAATTTTACTTTCATTTGGTTGATAATAAGCCCCATTTTCTTGCCTCTACGTTTAAAATGTTTCTGTTTGTTTGCATGTCTTGAAAGGTGTTGGTCAATAAACATATGTCGTCTGATATTCAGCAAGGTTCCATCTTATACCCCTTTTATTCTCTAGTATTCTCTTCTTAATCCAATCGATAGCAATTAAAAAGACTGTTGGAGAAAGTATACACTCCTGTTTAACACCGAAATCAGCCACTTTCGTATTTTAGGAATAAAATATTAGCTTAGGAAATGGAATTTGTTTAGATAACAAATTAAGAGCAGAAATTATTCACAAAATTTCCACTAAAGTTTGTTTAGAAAACAGCTTAAAGGTATTAATTTTAGTCATTTTGCTTCGATATTTACATTTTCTAAACTCAAACGGTAGGTTTTAAGAAAAAGTATTTTAACATTTAGAAGACACATGAATTTGTTTCGACGAGGAGAAAATAATAGTACTTTATCTGTGAAAAGTTGAGATATTTTTATATTTTTGTTTAAATTTTGGCCCTTGTAATGAATATTTTATTATATGCATTATAATATTTCAAAGCTGGGCTGTATAGAAGCTCTTCACAAAAATTTTAAAAAAATGTTTAGAGGAGAGTATTGGTACAATTAGTTCTGTTTTTTAGCGGACAAACTATGAATTACTTTACTAGTCAAGAAGGGCACTTTGTTGTTGGCACCTTGTGCCATATTGGCACTTTGTTGTTGATTATTTCATCGCGTTGTATAAGTATTGTTGTTGTCGTAAGCCGTTTAAGTATGGGTGGGATTGTCCTTGTTTTCCAGTGGCGCCATCTATGGCCAAGAATTCGACTTTTGACACATTTGTTTATATGGCGGACCCATTCATATACCTATTCATTCATCCACGGACCGTAATTGTGATCTGAACCAGAGAACGCTCAATCTCCAATGCAGTATTCCCAGAGGTATACTTTGCCATGGAAACATGGAAGACTTTTATGACCTGACAGACTTAACGTGTACCAGTCACCATTTAGTACATGGGGTGTCTTCGGCCGGCTGAATTCGAACTCTCCTTCCCACGAACGTTAGTCCAGTGACCTGCCAACCAGGTTATCCAGGTCCCAATTCACTGTATTTGTTTACATAAGTTTGTTTTGCTATGTCAACTCTCTAATGTTCTCTTGTTTTTAAACTATCTTTATATATTGGTCATTACAGTTATAAAAATTATTCCTAGTTCAGTTATTTATGCGTTTACTAAAGATTTATACTCTAACAAACAATAAGGATTCAATCCGATAAGCACTATTCTGCTTTTTTTCGATAACCTCCACCCGTGGGGTAAATCCGGGTACTACTACCTGATTGTGTGTATAGAAAAGTTACTAAATAAATGGTTTACATACCGTATAATTTGTTTTTATTAACCAGAATTATGCTTATTAGAAATGTTATTATTATGCAGTACGGAAATTTTACCCGATATTTTTTTCTCCATGAATGGATAAGATTCCAATTACGCACTTATGTATCATGCAATTATCTTAGCATTAACGTGTTCCATTTGTTTAATGAAGATATTAGTTACTGAATTTGTTCGAAAAATCACAATATTTTTAAATTACACAGGATCGAACCAGGGACCTGTGGCACGACAGCGCGAAGCGCTACCGCTCAGCCACCGGGCGTCTTTTACTTATCTAACTTACTTATTAACTTAATTATTTAACTTTACTTATTTAACCGTTCTAGAAATAAATTTTAATAGTAGGCTAGGGATATATTAAAACTCATACTATTTTCTTTAATTGTTTACACTTTTTTTAAAAAAAATAGAACGCAATTGCAATGTTGTAAGTAATTTCTTTTTTAATAAAATGTTTTGTTCTAATTGTTCTGACACTTTTGAATTAAAAGGAAAGGAGTATTTAATATCATTTCATTTACATGCATTTAAAGCCACGCAATTAAAAAATATAATGATGTATTTAATTTCAGGGTACTTCTGATATTGGCTGTAAAATAGATCTGTTGTGTTTCGTATTTTGTACCAGCGAAACTATAATATCATGGAAAAACTTAATTTTTAGCATAGTAAAAACAGAATCAAACTTATTTAAATGCTTTAATTAAAAGAACACTGGCAATTTTTGGTGAAAAGGTAATGAGCACAAACTTTCTGTTATTCTGCGTCCGAAAAGGTAAACACGACTATCATTGATAGATTGAGCTCAGTTTGCAAAGCTGATTTAGAAAAGCAGTGCCTGCGCTGCAATGTTCCCAGCCAATTTATTACAAGTTTAAGTGCCCTAATGCTTACCACGTCTTTTAATTAGAATTTTAAAACTAACAAATCTTTTAAAGCAATCGATTTTTAGCATCTTGTGACGATTGTAGCGTCATCTATCGTTCAATTTGTAAACAACTAAAAACAAATTACAATACTTTACGTTTACTCAGAATAATTATTAGATAATTGTAACGAGTGTTTCATTCCTACGAGCACAAAGTGCAACTTAAATTAAAGTCTTCCTTAACCGTTTGCTTACGGCTGGTAAAACATGTGGACCACATGAGAAGGTACAACATGGAACATCGCAAGCAAATAGTTGACTTCACTAAAAATTTATTGGGAACAAAAAACAACAAGAAAAGGAAAATTAGAAATCTAACTTAATATCCAAGATGGCGCAGGAAGTGGTCTCTTAACACTTTGACACAGAATTTTATTAAACATATTTTCAAACTTTTTTCATTATTTTGTATTAATTCAGGTCAAAATAAAAGAAAAATATTGTATTTAGAATTTTAATAATTGACTGTTATGAAATCAAGCAAGAAATACCAGTGTCTTTTAACGGTAAAATCTTCCAAATACGGCTCACTTCCATTTTTTCTAATTTGTACTTATTGTATATTGATTTTATATTTAATACAATTATAATTCTCATAATATAACAGATTTTTCAGTAACTATTAAACAGTTTTTTTTAATAATTGAAGAACACCAAAATATATTTTCACTCGTAATTGGTGCAACAGACAAAAAATACATAAAAGGGACACTGTTGTCGCCTTTGCGCCAAAGGGCTTACCTTTAATCCCAGCTTTTTTCTTTTGCAAATTATTGCAATGGACGAGAGTTACACATGCATTTTCTTAGATGCCTTACTCTCAGAATATTATCGACTAATCGACGTTGAATTATTAGTGACACAGACATTTATTAGAGTTATCATCAACGATCATTTTATAAAAATGCAGTTAAGATAAATCAGAGATCACTGAATTAATTTTTTATACCTATTTGAATAATTATTGTTTAAATTTATAATAAAAACGAATTTATCGAATTTAATAATTTATTCTGCTAGTATAAATGCAATATAGATTCATTATTTGCCTAAATTAAATATTCAAGAAAAATATGAAATACATTTCAAAACATTCATTCTGTTACAATTACAGAAGTCACGATATCTTGGCAAATATGAATTTTTATTAAACTCTATTTTCCAACCTTTCTAAGAATATCATAGGAATAAATTAAATTAAAATAGCAAGCATCATGGAAGAAAGCATACTTTTTTTAATGTTCGTTGAAAGTAAATATTAAAATAGACAACTAACAATCGTTCAAACATTCAAACGTTCAAACATTCAATTCATAAAATACAATTTAAATATTTAAACTGGTTAGAAATATAATCATTCATTTTTATCAATAGGTTTCAACATTATTAAATTTAATGTATTTCGAGGAACAAATCACTAACATAATCTATGCTTTCTAAAATTACTTTTTTATATTTTTCATTAAATTAATAATAGTCTAATTAAATTAAATTAATAATACAACTTCAATTTAAAAATATGGATGCTATTTACGAAAGAAAAAGGTCTAATTTTGATTTCTTTTTCATTTTGATATTCAAAATAGTACCCTTAAGGGGACACAACTTGAAAATAAAACATGTTTGCGTTATTTAAAAGATTACTCGTTTATTAAAGAAGTTGTTCGAGGGAACGTTTACAAAATATTTTTATTTGGGGACATTTGAGGGGTATAAAGGAAAACGTAAGAAAAAAAACAAAGGGGCAGTTCATAAATTATGCCTCACTCTATTTATTTTTAATATCAATCCCTCCTTCCACATGCCACAACCTGTTACACTTCACAATACCTCTGTCCCGTTTTCACAAGTCACGCTATGTAACATAAATATATAGCAGCAAAGCACTATGTTTTTGATCATATATCATATTTCGTTTTGAAAACTTTATGTTTTAAAGACATTTGTAAGCATAAAAATTAAAAAAAATTCGGCTTTGATTTTGACAAAAGAGTACAAAAATAATTACCATAAAAATATGAAATCTGCAGAATTTAAATACTTTTATTTTTACCAAAATGAAAATTCATTTAAAAAACTATGAAAACCAAACTATACGGTTTGTTAAATATTTACAAATAATATGGTTTTAAACCGTAAAAGCGAAATTTAAGTAGACATTGGAGCTAGTCTTTTCATTATGTAATGGGTATCAGTGCATTTTTAGGTTTTGGTTGAGTTGTGTTTCGTCAAACGAATCGAGGAATGTGGTTTAATTAGTGTATCTGTTTGTTTCACCCATCGTAAGAGACTGAGAATAAAAGACTTTTTGTGTTAAGCAGCTCTTAATGGTGGTATCTATGAGTAAAAGAGAGAATCGTATTCGAATAATAGTCCAGGGTCACAAATTAGTGAGTGCAGGACACTGGAAACTCATCATGTGATGAAGAGAATGGGAGAAGATATTATGTTGTCAACGCTTGGACTCAAACCTCCATCTGTGGGCAATGGGATTGACGGATTAGCCCTCTCAGCTATAATCTGGACCAAGCTGAAAGGAACTAAGTGGTTTCATTTGGTAGACCTAGTTGAAGCGATAAATTTCTGGTTGATTTACTGTATTAGAGGAAAGCAGTTAATAGGCTTTTTTCTCACAGTTAACAGTTTGAATACCATCTAATTCTTGGTTATTTGACTGTTTGTTTGAATATGGTAAAATAAAAATTAAATAAATTGTTATTAAATTATTTTTCCATGAAATTTCTGACAATGCAGTGGATGATGCAAACTGGGAGTAGTATACAAGTCGACCGTTCATCGCTGGTTCTTATCGGTCCGCCCCCCCCCATAGGACGTAATTACTCTATACTCTGAACCATCCTGGAGTTCGAGTTTTATAGTTATTATCTGAGTTCTACCGCAACCAGATTTGTTTTATTTCAGATCTCATGATTTGTTAAATGTTATATAAAAATTACACTCGACGATTTAAAATGAATATCATCTAAATTATTCATGTAAAAAACTTATTCATCTAAATTATTCATCGAAACTTATTTATCAAGATAAATTTTTAAACGAAAATGGAAGTTTTGTAAAACATTGAAGAAAACAATTAAAAAGATGCATTTAAACCTCTTTGAAAGTTTTTGTATTAGATGAGTATCTTATAACAACGCAATAAACCAGATTCAAAGTGCCTTTAAAAACCAAAAACCATTTTTAAAGCAATTTATAAGTAATACTAAAAAGTGAAAGTCAGTAAAAATGTATACTTAAAAGTAATTAGTCTTAATGACCGTGGTATTATGAGTTAATTTTGTTTACTATCTAGAATAAAAATTTAGCAACTTTCACGCATTTTTAAATTACTAGACCCTTCTTATGTAGATTTTTCATAGTGGATACATAAAATATAAATTAATTATAAAAGCCTTGCAGAATTTTGGAAAACATTGTTTTATACTTCATAAACTCGAGCATGCTCGCTCAAATTAATTTAATTTTAAAACTTTGTTTTAAAATTCCTGAAGTTGCTAAAAACAAATTGCAGTTTAAAAGCAGGATAATAAAGAAGTGAAGTTATATAATACTTCTAGATTTTAGCAATTTAAAAATATGTTTTTTATTGGGATTATACTTATCTTTATCTCTCAAAAATACTCAATTCAGTTCTTAAACATCCAATATGATTAATTATTGTTCAATAGAACTATATTTTTAAAAAATGCCTCGACCTAATTCTATAATTAGCTATATTTTAAATCAAGTGATAGATTGCATATTGAGTTTTCAAAATTAATCAGTTTTAAGAACTTCCTAAAACTATTGAAATTTTAATGCAAATAATGTATTATTTTATTTCTTTTTGATGTCTTTTTTTCAAAACGCAAACTCGTTTTAATTTTTAACACTTTTTTTTTCTTAAACTGCCTTATGAAGTCAAGTAAAATTTAGAAAACAATTCCTGTTTAAACCAATATAACAGTGACATAAGATTTTATTACTGATACAAAATATTGTTTTAATACTTACCATGCTTGATATGAAATTTTAGATAATTTAAGGAAATTTAAGACAAAAAAATATTTATTCGAAGTCGTAAATTGATATTTAAACAAAGAAAAATAAAAAAATAAAAAGACGCTGTCAAAATCTAATAAGTCACTCTTAAGAAAGGCATAAAATCATAAAACCCGTTTGATTGCTGGAGGAAGCAAAGGAGAAGTTGATGTGCCATCATTAGAAACATACAAAAGCTTCTCTAGGCATTTAAACAATAACGAATGAATCTATACAATGTCCATGTGATTTTGATTGCGTTTTTGCCTCCTTCTCGTTTTAATATTTATTTGAAGTCGTTTTTTCTTATTTAATTTTTGACAAGGATTCTAAAAACCCATACATTAAGGGTGGTGGTTGCAGAACATCCTGCATTTAAAAAATCGGGTCAGTTTTTTACTTTTTACTTAAGTTTGTAAGCAACCAAGTTTAAAATACCTTTTTCATTTTTTTGTCCAAAATTTAGATCTACATTTAAGAATAAATAATTTACTTTAAAATAAATTTCAATTAAAGAATACAAATTCAAAGATTTTTCTAAGCATTATATCTTTGTATAAGTCACTCTCGTATGACAACAGTTCAAGCATGACCTAGTTTAAAGTATCTTACAACATTTACACAGGCAATAATTGCTTTTTAAAATTATTTAAAAATATGAATAACAATACATTTAAATTGACTAATTCAACTTCAAAATGTTTGTAATTGTGCATTAGTCACTTCATAAGAGAGCAGTTTTGCTATGACCTAATTTANACACACTGGCAATAATTGCTTTTTAAAATTATTTAAAAATATGAATAACAATACATTTAAATTGACTAATTCAACTTCAAAATGTTTGTAACTGTGCATTAGTCACTTCGTAAGAGAGCAGTTTTGCTATGACCTAATTCATTGTAAATAATTGATATTGTTAATTTAATTGATATTGTAAATAATTACTGTTTGCAAGATTTAAATTATAAATAATGATAATAATATATAATGTTAATAGTAAATAATAAATTTAAATTAAATCATAAAACTTCAAAAAGTTTTGCGGCTCATTGTCTCCGTGTACGCGTCCCTTAATGTAAACAACAGTTCGAGTACGATCCAGTTTTATGCCCCTTGTAGCATTTTTACTGTCTATAATTATTTTTTTAAATAATTTAAATTATAAGTAATAACCATAATGAATAATAAATTCAAATTAAAAGCTACACCTTCAATATATTGTACCTCTGAGTCACGAATGACCTAGCTTTATTTTTCCTTACAATATTTATACAGTCAATAATTGCTTTTATACTATAATTAAGCATTCATTAATCTTTATTAATTAATTAAAACTTTATAAATCAAGTTAGAACAAGATTTTTCGTTTTTCTCAAGATATGCTTGGAGCTCTTAAAAACAATAACAAAATGGCCTCAGGGTTAGAAAATGTTGATCATTTGGCTATTGTTCCTAAATCATAATTGATTGATGAATATAAAACTAATCATCAAATGATGATATACAATCTTTTAATACACCAGACATGTTTGTACAAGACAATATATGGTGATTTAGTAATTTGTAAACAGTATATCAAGCTTAATTAATTTGACATTTATTATCTTGAGTAAAAATTATGCAAACTTAACTGTGCATTATATGTTATGCTGCATTAAAAACTGGGTGCACTCTATATTATTAAGAGAAAATCTAATTACTTAAGAATAATTTGAGTTTGTAATTAAAGCAATAGTGCTTTCTAAAGCATAATATTAAGAACATTTTTCAAAAGAACATTAAGAACTACTGCTCCTTTAAGTAAATATATTTAGAAAATTTTATGCCAGAATTAATGATCTCATTTAATGTTTAGTTTTGCAGAGTACTTTTTATTAAACAAAATATTTTAAAAACAGTCACGTTGATTTATCGTTCCTCTGAATATAGTAATACAGTATTTTTAATATAAAGGTAATTCTTAGTGACATTTTGTAAAATATATTTCGGAATTAATTTTGCTTCCAAAGTTTTTAAACTTTTAAAAATTGGTAATTTTTTTTTAAAAATAAGTTAATACATTTATTAATAATTAAACGCGACGGTTGTATGAAGATAATACAAAAGCTCTTTATAAGAATTTTGTTATTATATGTTAAATTTTTTTTTTTTTTTTGAAATTGTCTAAAAAAAATTGTTGTTTATGTTAGGATTAGTAGTTAAAAAAATTTATAAATGGGATGACTAAAATGTGTGCTTGTACGTAAAAAATACGCTATACAAACATTATTTAGTCGATTTACCCGATAAAAATGGTGACTTTATCTAATTAAAATGTACACAATTTTCAGCATAGAAATAGATACCTTATTAAGACCAGAACTTTAAATAATAGCAGGAATGCTCTATTTACTTTGAAATTTGTAGATTAGAAGAAGTTAAACTAATAAGTATGATGAAAAAATATAATTAATTGTTTTATTAATTATTTTAATAAATTTTTTAAAAAATTACATTTAATTGTTACGTTTAAAATAATAAATTTCAATTTTAATCACTTTAAAATATTATTAGATATTTTATTCTATATTTCCTATTTATTCATGAAAAAAGTCCACACTACGCAAATAATAAAGTACGTTGAAGTCATGAAGTTGAAAGAATTACTTGAATCAAATATCATACCTTTCTCTAAATTTTTCATTAAAATTAACAATTCTGAACAACGAAGTTAAAATCTGTTGAAATATCATATAGATAATCTCTTTTTGAAAGAATATAAAGATAAAAACGAATTTTTAAATAATGTATATTAAAAAAATTATGTCCCATTTTGTCCAAAATTAAAGGCTGGGTCTCACGATGAACAAAAATTCCGGATCAAACTAAGTTAAAAAGTTCCGGTACTCACGGTGCCCCAGTACCTTTTACGGTAAAATTATTTTTCCGGAACATGTTACGGAACAAAAAAATTTGTATACCACAATTTTTGTAGTAATAATTACCTTAAAATCCCTCTAATTAAACAAATATTACTGTAAAAATTACGGTATAATATTTTACTGTAATAATGAATTTTACGGATGATTCACGCAAAGTGCCAGCATTTTAACCGGCATTTCTGACCAGAAAAGAAAAATTGTTTTTTATACCTTATTTTTTTTAATAAAAAGATAAGTTTGATCGTGAGCCATAATATGGGTAGCGGGAACCATAATGTAACGTAAATTTGATGAAATTTGAGTAATATGTCAAAATGAACCATTATTTTGTTCTAAGTGAACCATGTTATCCAGTATTCAAGTTTAAAATCTTTATTTCGTCCAACAACAGTTTAAAATCTGTACCTTACTAAGTTTACTTCTTAAAACAGCGTCTTCAATACTACCAACTGCAATAGTTATGAATATATTAGCCTTCATATTCACCTGATCTTACTAGATACGACCATTTTTAGGGACGTAATGGTAGAAGTGGTTTTTGAGTCGAGTATAAAATGATGTCTGGTACAAGGTCATTTTAACAAATGTCATCACACGACAAAGAATGGCTGAAATGTCAAACTTTTTTTCTACAATTTTCTTACCATTCAGCTAGTTAATTTCGTATTTTGAATGAATTCTTGTAATGTGATCACAACGATGGCTTATATACGGAACCTGGAGTTGTGTATCATTTATTGATGGTTTATAAACAACTATGGCTAATAATGGAAAAATTCAAAGCCGTGGACTCAAAAGAGTGAGAGTCTTGCTTCAAAAAACCGCCTATTTAACCCAATTATCTGGTACTTTGTTAACGTTGCTGTGTATTTAAGAAAAAAAAAGAGCGTTGACTCAATTATTCCTGTTATGTTAATTCCAATACAAGACATTCTAGTTCGTCATAATTTAGTGTGCTATAAATATATGGGTCATTCTCACGAAAACTGTCATTTTTCAGTTCATAAAATCCCAAAAAAGTAAAGTGAATAAAAAGCTCTGAAACTTTTTATATTAATAGAAATATGTAATGGCATTATAAGGAAAGTATATATCCTATAAATTATACTTAATATTTAAATTAATTAATTTTTTAAATAATTAATTTATAATTAATTAATTTATAATAATTAATAATTAATTAATTAATTTAATAAATAAATTAATTAATTTAATAAATTAATTTATTAATTTTTTAATTTATTTTTCAAATTAATTAATAAGTAAATTAATTATTTTCACTATTTAAAAAGTGAGGGAATGACACTAATAGTGAGGGAATGATATTTTATTTTAATACATGTTTTTATCTAAGTTACATCTACCTAAAGTTTGAAAATGATAACATACTAAGTATATCTAATATTTATTATAATTTAGTCTTATATATTTAATAGTTTTTACAGGTTTGGGAAATAAAATTGGCTGGCACGATTGAACAAAAAAAAATTTGATAATATACTCATCTTGAATCATTCCCTCACTTCAGCGTCATTCCCTCACTTTATACACTAGTGAGGGAATGACGAATTCAATAAAATTTAAAAATAACAGTTAGGCCTAATTAATTTCTGAAGTCAATCACATACAATTATATTCATACAAGAAAGCAACATATAATTATCCACTTTCTCGATGAAGTTGTATTTTATTTTACTCTAAAAAATGACATGAGGGAATGACAAATGTAAAAAATTTTACCTGGTTTGATTCATTCAAATTTATTCCACAGCAAAGCTTCTTTAAGTTGAAGATGGAAACATACTGCAATTTTGTTCTATGATGCCAGTTGTTAACTTCTGAAGTTTTTATTAAAATATTTTTATTCTAAGAAGATTGCAGGTGATAAGAACATTGTTGTGAGGGAATGACGCGAAACACTGGGGACAAAGTTTAAAATAGTGCTGTGTTAATATTTTTATCAGAAATTAAATTTAAAATTGATTTTCTGAATTCTATATTTCAGTATTCTGAAATAAAAAACACGAATTTGTAAAAAAAATTTTCTTATTTCAGAAACAATTTTTTTCTTTTTTTAAATCAGCAGTGGGGACAAGTGAGGGAATGACATATTGGTATATTTTAATTACCTAAAATAAATAAAAAATAAAAATTGATAATTTTATTTTTATTCATTTGTTAGCTTGCATTCTGAAGGACACTTTCCCTGAATTTTTTTCTTTCGTAAGCTGTAAAACAAACATAAAATATACTGGGGACATGAAAATGACTGTTTTTGTGAGAATGACCCATATATATATACTTTAATCTGAAATTGCGATATTATAAAACCAAATTGGTTAAGCCAATACTAGAAAATATAAGAATATTATATTAGGCATATAATATCCTACCTCTACCCTCAATTTTTTTCGTAAAAATATTTTTACATCGCAATAAATTAATGTTGAGTTTTCGCAACAATATTTTTTAATGGGTAAAATCTCTTCCCATGATGCTTCTTAAAAGAAAAAGATTGGTAACTGAGTTATTTTATTCATAAAATTTATCCTTTTAAAATCAAAGCATTCCTGCTCACTGCAGAATATTGATAATATAAATATCGATTTTTTGTTATAGAAAATTTCTTATTTCATGTAAATATTTTCAGATTTCATTATTCTAAAACTGAGTCTGGCACTAAAGAAAATACCAGATTAGTCTATGTATTAATACCCTTTATCATAAAAATACTTTTTGCACCACAACAAAATGCTGATCCAGATGAAGATCGGAGGTGATAAATCATCAGATTATTGATAATCACAAATAAGCTCGGTATCATAAATGTAATTAATTCTAAGTTTTTGAATTACTATAAAGGGCACTTTCAACTTTAGCAATTAGGTTTTTTTTATGCGTGTGTGTAGAGAGAGTGATATTTCTCAGTACGAAAGTTTTACCATTATAAACTTTTTATCACTATTTTACCTTACTAACATAAATACATATTTTCTGACATAAATTGCTAGATATTTTATTGCTTTTTATCGTTTCTTTTTAACCGTAATTTTCGCTTAACTAGTTTACCATCAGCCGGCTGTAACATAGTCTACTTTTCTGTACTACATTTCTCATTCAATATAGAGATTTTCAAAGATTCAGACTAAGCAGAATGAGCTTGAATAAGCCTGAAATGGCTGAGTAAGTTTAGTCAGATAGAATGAATTTGTTTTAAGATAACACAAGTGATGACGGTACGAATTTGCCTGAATACTGTCCAATTTGGACTCCATTCAATTTCGAGTTTAGGTATTGGAATTTAATCATTACTCTGCTTCATTCAAAAGACCGTTTAATGTAGATGTTTACTACAAATTTAGAGAATTTAGTTAAGCTTATTTATAGTGAGTTAATTTTTATAGTAATTTCAAATTATCGTATATTTAATAATCGTATATTGTAAATTTAATATTTACTATAAATGTATCGAAGTATATTAAAATTATTTATTGAGTGTAAGTTTTATTGTAATTTAAAATTATCGTATATTTAATAATCATATATAGTAAATTTATTCATTACTCTGGTTCATTCAAAGGACCGTTTAATGTATGATGAGATGTAGATGTTTACTACAAATTTAGAGAAATTTGTTAAGCTTATTTATGGAGTGTTAGTTTTTATAGTAATTTCAAACTATCGTATATTGTAAATTTAATATTTACTATAAGTGTATAGAAGTTTGTTAAAATTATTTATTGAGTGTAAGCTACTATTGTAATTTAAAGTTATCGTATATTTAATAATCGCATATAGTAAATTTATTCATTACTCTGGTTCATTCAAAAGACCGTGTAATGTATGGTGAGAAGTAGATATTTACCAAAAATTTAGAGGAGATTGTCAAAATTATTTATAAGGTTTTAGTTTTTATAGTAATTTTAGTCGATATTATTTCTAATCATATATCGTAGATTTATTATTTTCTATAAATGTACAGAATTTCGTTAAAATTATTTATTGAGTAATAGATTTTATAATAATTTCAGTCTCTCGTATACTTAATAATCGCACATAGTATATTTTAATAAATACTCTGTTTCACTCAAAAAATTATTTAATGTTCGGCGAGACGTAAATATTTACTGACAATTCATGGAAGTCTGTTGAAATTATCTGTTGAGTGTTAGTTTTTATAATAATTTCATACTATTGTATATTCAATAATCGTAAATTATAAATCTGATATTTACTATAAATTTATAGAAGTTTGTTAAAATTGTTTATTGAGTGTTGGTGTTTTTAGTAACTTCAAACTATGGTATATTTAATAATCGTATATCATAAATATAGCCATTACACTGCTTCGTTCAAAAGACCGTTTAATCTATGGTTAGACATAGATAATTATTATAAATTTTTACTATAAAGTTTTACAAAATTATTTATTGAATGTCATTTTTTTAGCAATTACAAAATATGAAAATAAAATATAATGTACTAGAAATTTAGGAAGCTTTGGATAGTATATGCTTTTAATATTGATTATAAGGCTTCAGAAAATTAGTCGTGCAATTTTTTCAGAAAATTGTGTATCATTAATTAAGAAAATGAGATATGGAATTTTCTTAAAATAATACAAATTGAATTTTTGCTGCAAATTATACAAATTTTTCAAAACATATTCATTGGGAGTTGCTCTCAAAACTAGTAAGATCATTACTACTAGAATATGGTAAAATTTACCGTGTTTTTGGGTCTATAAGAATACCGAAAAACTCGATAATTTTTAACGAAGTGGCTTGTTAGTGAGTTTGCTAAAATTAACGCCAAAATATGGTTTTATAATGCGTGATAAAAGTTAATAATATGGTAAAATTTGGCAATTTTATCATGATACCTTAAAGCATGGCATACAAACTAAACTAAACTTGGTTAAATTTACTTTTCAGTTTTGAAATTTTCTCTAAATGTGGGGTATTAAGAACTATAATTTTAAAAACCAGAATTTCCGGTAAACCGTTACCATTTTAATGGAAAAATTATCAAATGTATGACTTGAATACTCTATATTCTGGTTTTATCAAAGGAAAGAAAAAAAACATTTGCAAAAAATGCTATTATATGAATATTACATATACTTTTACAAAAAATGCAATTAATGAATTCCTATAATAAGCTGACACAATTTTCTTTCTATTAATATTGCTCGAATATCAAATTTTAAACTATCGCTGGTTATACGGGTAAGTCATATAAAAACTGGAAAATACTAACATAAAATATAATATCAAACAATAATATAAGTACTAAATATTAACACTGATATAAAATTATATAAATACTAACTTTTTCTTTGTTTCTCGATTCTAACAAACATTTCTCTTTAACTGTGTCCAGCTAATCCTAAAATGCTTTTAAATCATCATCTTACTTTCCCAATTGGGCTTTTTAACTAGTGTATTTCCATAGAATTTCTAGTGAATTATTTCAAAATTCTTGATCCAATCTGCTTTATAATTATCAATCACTGCAATAAATAATCTGATAATGGTTTTCGCGAATTTATCTATATAGTTATGAAGTCGTATAACTTAATGTGCTGTGCATAATAATTGTAGAATTAACAATGATTTCTGGAAAAGTCCCTGAAGGCTTAAGCCGTGATATCATTAATCCGAGGAACTTCGTGAATTATTAAATGTTTATTCAATTAAACATGTTTGCATTTTCTTCCATTAACAATTATAAACCCTCTTAGCATTTAAGCCTCTTTCTTAGAATTAGAATTTTACTTTCAGAATTATTTATTTGATTATATATAAGGCTAAAACTGACTTAATTGTGTCAACAGATAATGTTATTTACTATAACATGTAAATTATGCTTATTTAAAAAACTTATTATTATCAAAAAGTCTCGGGTATGCCCTATTTGGTAAATTTTTAGAAGGTCAAATTAATGTTTTGTTTGGTAGGGCACTCTGAAAATATTAATTGTTACACCATTAAAACCTTTGACAGTTACAATAAAAATGATGATTTTGACAAAGATGCCTTAATATCCACCATGCTTGTTTTGTATTATAATAATTATTTAAACACACTTCAAGCAGATATAAATCACGTATAAAATTGTGTAGTTATGCTACTAGCTAGTTTCTAATACGATAAACAGAATATAAGAGAGCTATTAAGAACAAATTATTATTAACTAAGTTAACACAAATTAACAAAGTTAACAAAAAATTAACAAAGTTAACACAAATTAACAAAGTTAACACAAATTAACAAAGTTAACACGAATTAACAAAGTTAACACAAATTAACAAAGTTAACACAAATTAACAAAGCTAACACAAATTAACTAAGTTAACACAAATCAATTTTAAATATATTTTTGATCTCTAAAATACACTGGTGTAGGAAATTAAGAGAATTTGCAGACTTGGTGGACTAGAACTACTGGACAGATTTTAAAGAAATTTGATACGTACATGCATTGCTACAATACAAAACAAATAACCATTTAACAATTGTAATACACAGGCATGATCGTGCGTAACACTCGTTGGAGTCAGAAGGTATGAAACAGCGGTTGCAGAATAAACAAAAAAAATGAGTTAATAGGGGGTATGGTCCCCTCTTGCAGATATGCATGCCCTGCAGCGTGATTTAATACTTGAAATAAGGCAGTTGATCATTTCCAGTGGCAATTTCATACCTTCTGACTCCATCTAGTGTTAGACACGATCTTGCCTATGTATTACAGTTATTGAATGGTTATTTGTTTTGTATTGTATCAATGTATGTACATATCAAATTTCCTTAAAATCGGTCTGGTAGTTCTAGAAATAATCGACCAAGTCTGTAAATTCGCTTAATTTCTTACTCCAGTGTATTTTAGAGATCAAAAATATATTTTAAATTGATTTAAAAGAATTACGATTTTTTCTACTGATTTTTTTTCTCCAATAAATACAGGTTAAGTATAGGATAGATATAGGATGGTTATTTGATTTGTATTGTATCCATGCATGTACATTTCAAATTTCTTTAAAATCGGTCCAGTAGTTCTAGATCACCAAGTCTGCAAATTCTCCTAATTTCTTACACCAGTGTATTTTAGAGATCAAAAATATATTTTAAATTGATTTGTGTTAACTTTGTTAATTTGTGTTAACTTTGTTAATATTAAATTGTTCTTAATAGCTCTGCTTATAATCTGTTTATCATATTAGAAACTAGCTAGTAGCATAACTACACAATTTTATACGTTATTTGTTTTGTATTGTATCAATGTATGTACCTATCAAATTTCATTAAAACCGGTCTGGTAGTTCTAGAAATAATCGACCAAGTCTGTAAATTTTCTTAATTTCTTACCCCAGTGTATTTTAGAGATCAAAAATATATTTTAAATTGATTTAAAAGAATTACCATTTTTTCTACTGATTTTTTTTCTCCAATAAATATAGGTTAAGTATAGGATAGATATAGGATGAAACGTTGCGGAGAATAATTTACTAAAAGAAAACTTATTTTCTTACTTTCATTTAATTTTAAATTTTTAAGGAACCTGCTATCCTTTATATCTAAATACGTTTTATCAAAAGTGGCAATCTCTCCTGAAGTTAAAGATGAAGTATTCACCGAATTTATAGCATCATTTCACTATAATTTTCCTTTTATTTTTACTCAGGACCAAAAATTGCACTATATATGTGCCTTGAAAGTCCAGCTAGTTGGAAAAAACAACACATTAGGAAAAGCGATAAAATACTGATTTCGCGAAAAATATTTGACCTCTAAATGAAACGATTATTTAAATTTTGCAAAATATTTGCTGTCACGTAACGCAATGCTTTGTTCAAATTAATAAAAAAGTTAAACTGCTTCCAGCGAAACAGCATCTCTTACGATATATTAAGCAAAAATATCGTGGAAATTTAAACTGACCATCTCTTCTCTATAACCATCTAGTTTCGAATTAACCTTTTTGAATTATTTTGAATTAGGGTTTGTTAGGTAAAAACAATAAAATCTTAGAATACGAGATACTTTACTAATACAATACAATATACTTTACTAATTTGAAGATTTTATTGCAAAATAATAATAACCCAGGTTTTCAAGAATTGCAAATTTCAAGACCATTTTTGGTGAAAATACCTTAATTTCCAAGTAGGTAATAGGTTGTTTTTGTGTATTGTATTAATATTTTGTCAAAAATATAGAAACTTGTAAAATTACCAAGCTTTGAAAAATACCACAGAACTGTTTAATTTAAAAATTTTTGATATGAAGAAAGAGTAAAGCATCCCAATTTTGCCTTAAGTTCAATTAACTGTTTTATTTTACACATTGCCAGAGTTACAGACACCTCGATACATACGAATCTATTTTTCTGAAAGTTAACTTCCATAAACTCGTAGCTCTGAACTGGACTCAGATAACGGGCTTCGTAAATGAAATATCTGGACAAAAATGATTTTTCACTGAACTAAATTATATTTCTTTCAACCATGTCGCTTAATTTAAACCTCGTTCCAGTGATAAGGATTGAGNCATAAAAACCATTTATTCGGTTAAATTTACTTTTCAATTTTGTATTTTTTACTAAATGTGTGGTAATAAGAACTATAATTTCGAAAACCGGAATTTTAAGTAAACCATTACCATATGAACGGATTACCATATGTCTTTTACCAGTACCAGCAAGTCTGCTTGAAGACTGATTAAGGCAAAGGGTGCAATTCTTGTTTTTTCATTGGCTTCATCTATGACCAAAATTAGACTTCAGCTCCTGTTCTGATGAAATGGAGGACTTTGTGACCCCAACAGATTTAGCGTGCACCAATCACCATTTAATGCATGGGGATTCTTCGGCCGATGTGATTCAAACTCACGTTCTCACGAGCACGAGCCCAACGTCCTACAAACCAATTTATCCAGGCCCCCGTATAATTTTGTTTTATTAACCAGAAGTATATTTTTTTTAACCAGTATTGCCATTACCATATAGTGCGGCAATTTTACAAAATTTTTTCTCCGGAAAAGAATAACTTGCTGCTCTCAGCAATAATTACCAGATTACTTCATTAACTAATAAAACCACGACTACGTAATTTTAAAGGCAGAAATTAATTAATATTTAATGCGTTTAAATATTTTTATAACCACGGTACATAAAAATCTTATTACCTGCATTCTGTTACTTTTAAAAATCAGTAACATCAGTAATCAGTAAGCACATTCTCTTCTAAAATTCTTTCTTAAAGACAATTTACAATTTATAATTCCTTCGACGTGAATAATCCAATTATTTTTGTTTGAATAATTAAGTTGTATTTGTATCGTATAAAATATTTTTTTGCCATTGTTTTCCCTAGTCTACATAATAGAGTATTTTAACACTATAATTCATAACATCTGAAAAATTAATCTAATTTTTTAACTTTATTTTTGTTATTTTGTTATATTTCTTGCTTATCTTGTTTCCCTTTGTTTATTTTGTTATATTTCTTTAAAAAGATTGAAC
Organism: Parasteatoda tepidariorum; assembly: GCF_043381705.1. Classification (NCBI taxonomy): domain Eukaryota; kingdom Metazoa; phylum Arthropoda; class Arachnida; order Araneae; family Theridiidae; genus Parasteatoda; species Parasteatoda tepidariorum. The sequence continues at coordinate 51,424,062 of NC_092215.1, read as the reverse complement.
GATATACTGTAAAAATTTTCAAAAGAATTACCATTGCGTTGTGGAAAAATATTTACACAACCTCTCTTATATACTTAACAAGAAATTAAAATTTTCTTTAATCTCTCTAAACAAAAGGGTGTGTTTGCGATTGTAAATAATTTATTATTCAAATTTCGATTGAGTTTTTTTAATACATAAAAGTAATTAAATTTTGGCAAGACGAAAGAGTGTTAAATCTCAAAAGCTTAAATCTTTTAAAATTTCATTAACTGTAAAAAAAATAACTTTCCTGCAGCTTATCATTATCGCCGAAGAATAAAATTGGCTTTCTTCTTTGGACTTCCTATTTACCATATTTATCGTTTTTCCTAATTTCCAACCTGTCTCAGACATTCGCTTATTTCCATAAAACTAAAATAAATAGTCCCATACATTTTTAATATTCTATTTTTCAGTACAATACCACACTTTCAAATATTTTTGATAACTTATTAATTCCTTAAAATAACTTAATAATCAATTTAATCATTTCATCAATGCATTTCATCAATCTAAAATTATATTTAAATGACAAAGGTTAATTTTATTAGAAACAAATACATTTTAAATATTTTTAAAAGCAAATGAATTAATTTATGTTTTTCGCATTAACCTTTACGCTTTGCTTACAATGTGAAACTTTACAAAAAATTTTCTTTGTTTACAAAATTCAAAACAGTTATTTAAAGATTGTAAACATCATAGTTAACACTTATATGCTACACGTATTTCAATTTCAGGAAAAAAATTTCGTTTTAGATGTGAAAAATTAATAATAATAAACTGCATAAAAATTTGAGAAATTCAAGACTAAATAAATGTAATGACATTCCTACATTTGCATAATTTTTTCTGTCCTAATCTTTTTTAAAATTGTTACTTATTTATTTTATTCCTTAGTTTCTGAACCCTAAATCAGGAGTTATTCTATTTTTTTCCCTTGATTCAAAGTTAGTGGTCTGTGCGTTTCCACTAAAATTCTAAATTTAACTGAAAACTAAAATTAATCCTAAAAAATTTTATAAAACTTTTATAATTACTGTTCCGGAAGAAAAGGATTAGAATTAATTGTGGTTAGTCAGAATCCAAATTAATTTTTGATTCCGGAGAAACTTATTTTTTTAAATGTCTGTGACTTTGTCAGAAAACTTTGTTAGCTTTGCAGTCCGGCATTTTTTTTTTCAATTTCAAGACTAGTACTCTTGCTTATCAAAAATTTTACTGATTTTGCATCTTTAATTTCTTCTAAAAATGCATTACATACCTGCTTAATTATAAGCTATCATTTTATTTCCATTTCGCTCTAACAGACAATTGAATGGCTTGGAGCAATGTAAGAGTACATGAAAATTAAAAAAAGGGCATAGAAAATGTGTAAAAACTATTTTCAAAGAATACATTACCACTTTTTTCAAAAAACGCATCACAAATCAGCTTAATTATCTGCTATTACTTTGCTCTACTGCTCAACTAAATGGCTTGAAGCAATATAACTATACTTTGAATGTTTTTTTTTTAAAAATGACACAAGCATTAGCGCTTTGAGATTGAAATATAATGAGCTTGGAGCAATATGATGATGATAAGTCACATTTTCGAACTGTTCATAAGAGCGTTTTTAAAGAAGTTTTTGGAGAAAAAATTTCTGTTTAAGTTATGCGATTTTTCTAAGTACTGTCTAGTTGGAATTTCGAAAGCTTATCAAATATCTAACTCACCCACTGTGGCTTATGGGATACAGAGCTCGCCTCCCACTGCCCCCGGTTCGTACTGTCCATATTACTTTCATAAAAGTATTCTCAGTGATACTGTCCATGAGTTAGAATCCCTTAGTCTTTGGACTAACTGTGGAAAGTTTTCACTGTTTTCTTCTTTGTGGAATGTAAATGTGAATAGTTCCCATCTTACTCCCTCCATGAAGGATAGTTTGTCCTAATGCTTGATCCAAGTTTCCTATCGTCTTCTGGGTTAGATTCAAAAAGACAAGTCAGGAGAGTTGAACATTGGTAAATGTAAATCCAAAAATGTAGTAGCTGCTCAACACATATAAAATAAAATGAAATAGAAGTGTGAAAACAATACTAAGAAACAGTTTGGTATAATAAAATGTTCCTTTGTGAAAAGTGCAGCATATCATAATCGTGATCTAAGATTAAATCAGAAAGATATTTATAGGATATGAAAAGAGTTAGTGAGAGAGTTTGTTCTTTAAATCCCTCCAAAAGTGTTCCCAATTTTGATCATTACTTTTAAAAATGTTTTAAGAAGTTTAAAACTTTTTATGTGGGCCAATAGACACTATGTTGTAATAAAGATTTTTAATTGTTATAATAATGCTATTAGTTGTTTAAGTCAAATGTTCATTCCAAAATTTATGTTTGATATATTTCAGAAGGTAAGTGCAAATTTAAATTTTCAGTTAGTCACTAGCTAGCGGTTTTAAAAATGTAAGTATTGCATGCATAAGACAAAAATTTATCTATGACGGTTAAACAGAAAGTTTAAAATTTATTACGCAAAATATAAATTCTAAATTATCTTTGGAATGAAAAATTTTACCGATTACTCAATGTTGAGTACTTGTGAATATCTTGCAAGAATATATCTTGTTAGATGTAAAATATTTTCTCTTTTAAAATAATAGTTCTTATTTCCACACGTATAGTAAAAAATACTAAACAGAAAATAAATTTAACTGAATAAATTGTTTTTATCTCATGCTCTAAGATATTATGATAAGATTTCTAAGTTATATCACATATTATAAGACAAGTGTCGGAAAAAATCCCGAGCTTTTGGTTTTTCCATAGAGGCGGAATCATGGCAAATTCAATCTTATTCTTGTTCCCAATTTTTTTTCTCAGTATTATTTTATATCTTTTTTAATAATAAAAATATCTTAATTATGCTATTTTTTATTCAAAAATGCATTATAAGTAGTAGATTTATGTTCTATGAACCCTTCATTTTTTGATTTCATACTTCATTTTTAACCAATTATATTAAGTTTTTTTTAATATTTTTCTTTTTTTAATAACTTTCTTTTTTTAATAATTTTCATTTTTTTTTATCTTTTTCAATCACTTTTAAATTTTAGCATTTTCTTTGCATGAAAGGGGTAAATACTGAAACTAGTATTATAATAACAGTATATTATTTTATTTCGCGCACTGTGTAATAGCTAGTATAATGCAGAGCTTGAGATAACAAGGAATATTTGAGCGAAATTGGTCGAATGGTTCCCGAGAAATCAAATTTTAAATGTACGACTTTTCTAAAAATTGATTTCTCGGAAACTATTCTACCGATTTCACTCAAGTTTTGTATTTTTCAAATTAAAATTGCATTCTTTAAGATGATTTAAAAATTGTATACCTTATAATTCAAAATATTTCGACTTATTAAAAAAAAAGTTAATAAGAAATTATAAATATTAACTAAAAGTTATATTTCGCATGGAATTATATTTGGATAAAAGAATTTAATCATGAGCAAAATTGTTGAATTCGTTTTAAAAGATCTCGACATACATATGACGAAAGACGCAAAAAAGTGAAATTAACATTAATAGATCTAAACTTTGGATTGCTCCCTTGATGAAACTATTGTGACCATGTTTTCCAGATAGCAGCTAACCCCGACATTTTGAGGGTTAAAAATCCGAATTCGTCGGAAAAAAGGGTACTTTTATTCTGAAAAACTCCGTTTTTGTGTCTAATTTCATAACTTAAAATATCATTTGCACTTATTTATTAGCATATTTGATGTCCCCCCTTCAAACCATTAAGATTGAGACCCAGAACGTGACGATCCAATTATTAGATAAAAAGTTATTTGGGGTGTCCGTTAGTTTTTTGATGCACTGTACACTTCGCAGTTTAAAGATGATCCCCTGAAACTGTTTTGTAACTAATTTTATCTTCTTTTGCAATTTCATCTCTAAATTTCACTGTCGTGGTTGAATATAATTTTATGAAATAATTCACGCAAACATCCACTCATATTAAAGCAAATTTATGCTGCTTTTCCGTGATAATAACATTTTGACAACATATTTACTAAAAACGAAAGAAAAAAGCAAAAGCACTTAGAAACGAACATTTATTTTATTGAGAAAAAAAAGGCATTTTTCAGACTAAACAATGGATTGTGGCTGATATTTCCCTTCTACTGTTGAAAGCATAAATTTTTTCCTGCATTTGAGAAAGCCATTGTACTTTTATGTAGTTTTTGACACAAACATTTCTTTTATTACTAAAAGGGTGTTTTAAACTTTCATGCGACACTTTATTGTCATTTAGAAACAAATGTATTAGAAAAATGAAAATTGTAAGAGACTTAAAAAAAAACTAATTTCATTTATTTTTGTCTGCGTGCAGTCTAAAATTTTCAATTGATTTGTTGCTACTTTTTGATTACCTAAAATTGCACTTAATGTAATAATAAGCAAATATTTTTACGCAAATAAGTTTGAAAAAGGATTTTTTAAAATCTAAACTCTCAGTCCAAGTAAATATCTAACAATACTTATTGCTTATCAATTACAGTAAGAAAATGTTAATTTAAGGATTTTTTCCGTTGTTTTCATGGAATATGATTTTATAAAGGATAATTTGTCTTTTAATTCTGTATTGAAAGCCTACTGAAAAATTAGGCTTAAGACAGCATCAATCACCGCCATATTCTTATAATTTTGTAAAGAAAGATGATAAAGGATAATTTGCCTTTTAATTCTGTACCGAAAGACTACAGAATAATTACGCTTAAGACAGCATCAATCACCGCCATATTCTTATAATTTTATAAAATAAGATGATTCAATTAAGATGACTTTATAAAGGATAATTTACTTTATAATTCTGTATTGAAAGCCTACTGAATAATTAGGCTTAAGACAGCATCAATCTCCGCCATATTCTTATAATTTTGAACCCAACCCTCAAGACGAGAGCTCTTGAGTCACGTATCGAGATAATTGATTATTCACGTTTTTATGTCTATGATGAAAATAACTGGGGAAGTAAAGCTCATTTTATGTTACATTTTTAGAAAATCTTCTAAGTCTAGCTTGACGGCAAAGGAACTGCTACTAGATATTTTCTGTTAATATTGTCCTAATAGGGAAGAAATATAAATCATCAAATCATTTTGCATTGTAGATTAATGCTTGAAGAAGGTTCTAATGCTCGTTTTACATCTTATTTTTTTCTCTCGCCATCAAGCAAGTTTTATGTTTCGTGATCTCCCCGCCTTCCTCAATTGTGACTTCATACACTGAGAAAAAAGTATGGTTAAAACTAAGAGGAAAATGCGAAATTTATCGTTTTTCTGCTTCTGTGGGAACTTCACAAAGCGCGGTAACTTTTACGGAAGCGCTTTGTTAATGAGTTTGGTAAAATTGGTGACAAAATATTGTTATAGAATATATGCTAAAATTTATATTTGGTTAATTTTAAGTTTTGTTTTTCCTTTAAATGTGTGGTAATAAAAACTATAACTCTGAAAACTTTCGATAAACCGTACACATATTAATAGAAAAATTTCCAAATGGATGGTTTAAATGCAATCATGTTTACGTTTCATTATTAGAACTATGGTTTTTTTTTTACCAAAAATGTGAATACCTTAGAGTACAGTAATTTTACCATAATTTTTCTTCCCTGTTGATTTTAAAAAATAACAAAAACTTTCCTTTCACACGAAACTGTAATGAGTTATGAATTTTATGCAAATTAATGCAAATTAAAACTTTTCATTATTTTTTTTAAATTGTAAAGTTTTATTATTTTTATATTTTATTTAATTTCAAAGACTTTTCTTTTATTATAATTGAAATTCTAAACCTTAATTAAATCAAAGAATGAGTTTGTTACAATACTTCCAACTTCAATCTTCTTATTAAAACAAATATATTAGAACAATTTTAAAAATTACAAACTTAAAAAATATATAAATTTCTTTTACAGCTTTGACTATTTTTGTTTTTATTCCCTTTTTCCTTTTGTTCCCAGAAAAAATTTACATAATTATACGGCGTCCATTTTAACCTAGACGAATCAGAAATTTATTCACGTATATAACTTTTTTTTTTAATTTACTGAAAAGAGAAAGTCAAGGATAGGTAATTCTCTCTCACACTTCTCAAATCTTTTAGAACTTTCGAACGCGCTCAATACGTTTGACTTATAAAGTTCAAAAAAAGAAAGAAGTAATTTCGTATTGAATTTTTTGAATAACAAATAATGTTTAGAATAAAGGAGCTACACTAGAAGGAAATTATTTCTTCCTTAAATGTGTTTTTCTGCTCTTCATTTGGCTTGAAATGATTTGCATGTAAAATGAATAATTTAGAAAAATGAGAATTTAGAAAAATTAAGGATCATGTAGTATAAAGTCCATACTTTTTTTTAATATTTTAAGAATTTTTTTAAGAAAGTAATTCTGCGCACTGTTGGATTGTATTATGATAAAATTAATTACATATCACAATTAATCGCAAATGTTATCACATATTACAAAAAGATATTTTATTGTTAATTTTAGCAAACTCATTGCCAAAGAGCTTCGGTAAATATTACAATGAGCTGGAAATATGGAAAATGTTAACATATTCTAGTAGTTTTGACTATATTCTCTTTTTCTGGATATATTAGGCATTGATAGCTTTTGATCAATATGCTGCCATTGTCTCCTTGCCACCAGGCTAACCGTGGAAGATTTTCGTGCTCGTTCTTTCCATGTAACGTAAACGCTGGTTAATTCCATCGGGAAGTTCTCCATGATCGCAAATTTCTCTCATTACTTGATCCGGAAATTCCCCTGTCTTCTGGATTAGGTTCAGAATTATAAGGCTACAAAGTTGATCACTGGTAGTCTTGAAAGCAGAATTTTGTCGGCTGTTCAACGACGGTTATAAAATAAAAATGAAATATGCTACCATTTAGTTAAAATGTCTTTTTTAAACAAATATCCATTCCGCAGGTTAAACTACAATGCTACTATACATGCGTCTAACTTTTTACGTAATACGGATAACACATTAAATAATTGAGGCTACTGCTCTGAAATATCTTCAGTAAGGATCCCAGTTAATTTGAACATCCACGCAATTATTTTAACAGAAATTAAAATAATTACGTGTATGGACAAATCTGGAACCAAAAACTCTAGTTCTAATATTATATTCTAGTTCAAAACATATTGAAAAATGTAACCTCTGATTATTCTGCTTTTTTTTTCTTTACTGTTATAATCCTACTACTTCTCCATACACATAATTTTTATAACGAAATTGATTTCAACTGATTTAAATTTTTCAAAACATGTAGAAATAAGTAACCCCTAGTTACTTCCACTAAATTTGTTTTTCTTTACTGTCATAATCCAGCGCATTTGACAATACACATAATCATTTTAAAGTAATTCGTTTTATGTCTCCTAAATCTAATTCAAAACACATAGAAAAATGTAATCCTTAGTTTCCAAGAAAATTTGTCTTTTTTAATATTATACATGAAATAATATATTTTAATAGGGGCTTAAATGTAAATTTTATTTTTTGAAAATTGTATTTTTTGAAAATTGTATTTTTTTCATTTAATATTATTAGAATATTAATATTAATTTGCCAAAAAAATTAGGGCCCCAATTTTAAAGTTGTAAACAAATTTTAATTACCTGAATTGAATCCCTCTTTCGCTGCCTTATTTCTCTCCGAATTTAATTAACATTTTAACATTAAGCAATCAAATACAAATGACGGCTAACTGTAATTAATTTAAAACTTAGTCCATTCCCCAACAGATGGCGCTTTCGTATTCTTTCCAGGTCATTCACAGTTTTTTAAGTTACTTTGAAATGCAGTTGACCAACTGCAAATGAAAAATTCCTTGAAAGGTAATTAATTCTTGATGTACATCGTACCAAAATCGGAACTTTCGAACGGTGAAGAGAGGGATTAATTAAATATTGAAACTAAAATCTGCAAGTAATCTTTGTAGCTGACCAAATTTTAAGGAAGAATAATTAATGGTTATAAAACTCTTACTACCACTGATTTCCTCTTGCAGACCAAAAATGCGCATTTAGTAGACTGCTAGTCCAAACTATGAAATAATTATTTTTAATTCGCTCTGGGTCTGCCGCTTATTTAAGCGATTTAATTATTTTTAATCATTATTAATTTATTTTCTTGACAGACCTATGCACTGACGGGTGACAAAATTTATAAGCACTATACACTTGGTCTATTACGTATTAAAATAACTATTTTTTTAATCGAATCCCATCGTTGCAAAGGACGCATAATATATTCTTGAATGTTCAATAAACCATTTTTGTATGTTAAACTTTTGTGCAAATTAAAATTACTTTTTTATTTCAATGAGACAATTGGAGTTTGAAGCCTGCGTCGGAAAAATTGCAGAATATGCTTCAAAATAACATTAAATGGTGAATTTTCTTACTTCAATTGCATTTATGATATTTCAAAGCTCATACAGTGCAAAAGATTCTGGATCAAATTACGGTAAAAAGTACCGGTATTTTTACCGTAAAGTCCATTTTTACCAAACATTTTACGAAACAAAAAATCTGATATACCGTAATTTTTGCAGCAATAATGACCGTAAAATCACTCCAATTGAATAAGTATTGCTGAAAAAATTACGGTATAATATTTTACGGCAAAAATATATGTTACTGTTTAAGGGATTTTACTGTATAATGAATTTTACAGATGATACACCTAAATTGCCGATACCCATAATTTGATCCGGAAATTATTACAATGTGTGATTATGTCTTAATGCAAGGTAACTACTCACAGTTTAAAAATTTAAATATTAGAAGCAAAAGTTAAGCTAAACGTAAAATATACTTCGCGAATCTAGAAATAAATTTCAAAGTCTTCTCCCAAAAAATGCCGCGTAGTAAATAATTTCAACTAAAAAATCTCGAAGTGTTCGCATTTTCGAAAGTATTCAGATGTTAATTTGTCTCTTTATTTAAAGATCAAATAAAGCTAGAATTTAATTATAGAAAGAAGCATTGACTTTTCTTCTATTATGACCAAAGCTTATATAATCTTAAAAAAATTTACCTTTTCTCTAACGAAAAAAACGCGTTCTAATAACTAATTTCTACTGAAATGGTATCAAAATTTTAATTCAGTAAAACAAAGCTTAACTTAAAAAAAAGTACTATTTCGCCGTAAAAAAGTCTTCTAATAACTATTTTTTAACTAAAGTTACATAAAACTCACTATTTTACTAAAACAAACTTCGAAATGCTAATATTGTCATGAGTAATTTAGATCTTGTTCTGTTTATTCTAAGATCAAATAAAGCTAAAACTAACTAACATCAGTCTACTTTTCCCCTATTATGACCAAAGATTTATGTTCTTAAAAAATATACTATTTTTCTCCCGAAAAAGCACCACCTAATAATTAATTTCCATTGAAATACCGCCAAACTTTTTACTCATTAAAAGGACCATGAAATATCTTAATAAAAATACTATTTTTCTGTATAAAAAACGTGTTCAAACAACTTTTTTTAATAAAAAGTTCTTAAAACTCATTATTTTCTTAAAACAAATTTCAAAATGTTTATATTGTCATAAGTAATTTAGATGCTATTCTATTTATTTTAAAATCAAATGAAGCTGGAACTAACTACAAGCGCACGAGTTGACTTTCCTCCTATTATGACCAAAGCTTAAAATCTTATAAAAATGTACTATTTCTCTCCCAAAAAAAATTTTTTAATAAGCAATTAAAGATTTTTGAAACCTTTTATCCATTAAAACAAATATCAAAAAATCTTATTAAAATAAAAATTTACTATTTTTTTCCCAAAGAAGAGCGTTCTAATAACTTATTTCTAATGAAAGACTATCAAGCTTTTTATTCATTAAAACAAACACTGAAAAATCTTATTAAAATAACAATTTACCATTTTTCTCCTCAAAAAAGAGCGTTCTAATAATTTAGTTCTACTGAAAGACTATCAAGCTTTTTATTCATTAAAACATATAAAAATCTTATTAAAATAAAAATTTACCATTTTTCTCCCTAAAAAGAGCGTTCTAATAACTTATTTCTACTGAAAGACTATCAAACTTTTTATTCATTGAAACAAACACTGGAAAATCTTATTAAAATAAGAATTTACTATTTTTCTCCCAAAAAAGAGCGTTCTAATAAATTATTTCTACTGAAAGACTATCAAACTTTTTATTCATTATAACAAACATTGAAAAATCTTATTAGAATAACAATTTACTATTTTTCTCCCAAAAAAGAGCGTTCTATTAACTTATTTCTGCTGAAAGACTATCAAGCTTTTAATTTATTAAAACAAACATTAAAAAATCTTAATAAAAATTCTGTTTCTCCATAAAAAAACGGGTTCTAATAACTATTATGTTCTATAACTATGAATTTCATAACACTCATTATTTTATTAAAATAGGCTTCAAAATATTTATATTGTCATAAGTAATTGTTGTTCTGCTTATTCGAAGATCAATTAAATAACAGTGGAACTAATTATATTTGCACAAGTTGATTTTTCTCTTATTATTATGACCGAAGCTTATTCGACACATCAAGATCAAAGAGATCTCTGTTAGAATTCTATTCTAATCTTCATTTAACAAGAGTGAAAATTTTATGTCAAATAAATTTACATTTGATCATTATAGTTTAAAGACAATAGGATCTCATTAACCTTTTGGGGGAAATATTAGTTTACGGATAACTTAGAAGGTGTATAGCNAAAAGTATATAAATATGTAATAAATAAAATAATTTTGTGATAAAAATGATAAACGAGGTTTACCTATTGTCAATACATTGGTCAATTTCATTTACACCTGAAAAAACAGTCAAAAAATTTAATTTTTGTAACTGGCCGGGGCTACCCGACACATTTTGAAAAGAGCTGAAAAACATGTTTTTTTTTAATTTCTAGTTTTTTAAGTTAAACTATTTTTTTTTTGTTTATTCTTTTTGCATTATTTAATTCGACGATAAAGCAATAGAAACATACAAAAATATTGATTATTACTCAATATTATACAGAAATATAAGCAATACTCCTTAAGTGAGCGGGGCTACCCGACTCTCCCCTAAATAGTAAATCATTCGAAAATATTTTTAAAAAATAGTAAAATTATTTTATGAGTTTTTCTTCTATTATCTTAATACACTAAACAGATTCTGCATAAAATTACTATAAAAAGTACCGGCACTCAGGGTGCCGGTACTTTTTACCGTAAAATCCATTTTTAGCAGAACATGTACGGAACAAATAACCTGATACACCGTAATTTTTGAAGCAATAATTACAGTAAAATCACCTGAATCACCCTAATTAATATTACTGTAAAATTACTTTTAAATTACAGTAAAAATTACGTTATAATAGTTTGCAGTAAAAATGGATTTTACAGTAAAAATGGAATTTACGGATGATGCACCAAAGTGTTGATAATGTATGCCGTAATTTGATCCGGAAATTTCTACAGTGCATGTAAATTGTTATCCTTTTAAAAAAATTATGTATAATTGTTTATTTAGGACTGGAAACAAAAAATATTTTGAAATGTTTTTTTGTCTCTCAAAAATGTTTGATTTTCTGTAAAGCTATAATTTTTTCTTTTTTTTATATTCAAACAAAACCCCTTTTATTTAAATATATAAATACCGTGTTTAAAATTTTGACGTGAAAATTTTTCTTAAAAATTAATAATAATAATTTGGGACTTTTGAGCTTTTATTACTTTTAAGCCTTCTGTGCATGGATAACTACGCAGTAAAAACACATGTAAAATACAGAGAAAAAACATGAATCTCTTTTGAGTTACATAGCTCTTGTTCAAATGCGTGTAAGCGATTTTCTCGTTAACAGAGCTACGGAAAATACCGGTTTTCCTGAGTATTTTTCTAAAACGATTTCATGAAAAAATGTAGAAAAAAAAGATTTCATAAGTATTTAGCTGCCCAAGCGGTGTGGTGGGTTGAGACTTTGCCTAAAACGGCCTCGGATTGACTTTCTGTGCTATTAGGCGCGTCTGATCGGATTGCACCTCTTCCAATTGTGTTGTAAGGATTTAGTTTTTTTTTTTCTAAATTCATATCCCTGTCAGTTTCAGTGTCAGCCAGAAAAAGGTTTAACGCCTAAAAACCACGAAGTGATTAACAAAATTTTGCTTTTTTTTTTATTTCTGTGAAATTATTGAGTCTTTCGTGACTTTTTTTTCCGAACTTTTGCAAAAGCTTCCTGTTTTTAATTATCAGTAATTTTACACGAGATTCTAGGTAAATGATTTCCAGTAGATTTTCATGCATTTTTCTACTGCTTAGATGTAATATTAGTTCCATATTGTAAATTCTACTTTGTAATATCAGTTTTTTATTGTAAATTCATGATTTGAAAATAGAACTTACACGGCCTGATAAAAAAATTTAATTCTTACGGTTTTCTGCATGAACACATTTAACTGAGGGAAGCAATTTTGCAAATGTTCGATTATTTTGTCTGACATTCCTCACTTGATCACCAAGGTTGCTAAACAGAATCCTCTCACATCCGCACTTTGACAAATAATAGCACAAATACTACTTGATGACTGCAAATTGGAAAAAATCCAAAAAACAAGAAGAACTTCAAGAAAAAAAATCAATGGAAGACACAATAAATAATTTGTGCAATACAATTGGTGAAACTACTTGTAATTGGGAAAACGTCTACCCATTCATGGAGAGTAAAATATGTTCTGGTATGACATGCACATGATATCTAGAAACAAGATTGTAGTCGATCAATTCTCTGGTGATGAAGAAACGTTCAACAGTCTGGAAACTTGTAGACGAACTTATCATTGGATCCTCTCTTTCCTTTTTGGCATTCTTCCTTTCATATTTGATCCATCCAAATCCTTTGTCTTTAAATGATACAAAGTTTTTCATACGTCACGAAGACCAAATACAACATGCCTAAACTTCGAAAGGATTCCTACTTTACTGATAAAGCTCCATGTGACTGATTTTTCGTAAAATTTCCTTACGTAAAAATGCTTTTGGAATGCTATAATATGTCAAACAGTGAAATAACCTAATATATCGATGGTTATTTTAAATTTTTTTATAACCGTCGTTGAATAGTTGACACAATTTTATGGGTTTACGACTACTAATAATAAGCTTTAGCCCGTCCCGCCCCCGTAAGGGGGCATCCGGGGGCGCTCCGAAAGTTCGAAGTGAGCGTAACAGTTCAATTACATGAGCAAACATATTCAAAATTTTCAAAAGGTGGAATATTAAATATGAAATCCAGAAAACAGTGCTAATTAGAAATAAACTAAGCAAACAAACATTACAAAGAAAATAAACAGTAACAATCTGAAGAGATATTGATGTCGCATCTTCAGTAGGGGTGCAAAGTTAATAAAAGGAAACAATTTCACATGGAAAATATAGGATGTTTGTAACTCAGAATATAATTACGGCTGGCACAACAGTACTAAAGGTATCAAATTCCAGTAATTTTTTTTTTAAACAGAAAGGACATATATATATTATATATAAAAACCCTAGGAACACAAGTGATTAAAATTTTCAAAATGAGGAATCACATAGGGGCAGAGATTGACAAAGCATGAAACTAAAGCACAAAAAAACATTTTAAGAGAAAATTCAAGAAAGAATCAAACCATAACAGGTAAATTAATAATCCGTGATTTTACGACTACTAATGTTCAACTCCGTAGCCTTGTAATTTTGAACCCAATCCAGAAGGCAAGGGAACTCCTGGATCAAGTATTGGGCGAAATTTGCCTTCGTGGAGGACTTTTTGATGAAGCTAACCCGCATTTGCGTTACATGGAGAGGAAAACCACGAGAACCTGCCATGGTTAGTCTGACGGCAAGGGGACTTTAACCCATGAACCACTGAAGATTTGTCGATGATTTACGACAATCTGCAACATGTAAAAAGAGTTGTAGTTGTTGTTCATTAAGGCAAGGGGTGAGATTGTTCTAGTTTTCAGTGGCGCCATCTTATCACAAGAATTAGACTTCTTCTACACCCATGCGTCGAGGCTCGTTTATACGGCGTACCCGTTCATCCATTCATTCGTTCATCTCCAGATTGTGATTTTGACCAGAACCAGAGGACGATAAATCTCCAATTTAGTACCCCCAGAAGTATTGGTTTATTATGGGAACATGGAGGACTTTGTGACCTGACAGATTTAACGTGCACCAACTACAGTTTACAACACATAGAGTCTTCGACTGGCGGGGATCCAAGCCCCAATGGCTTCTTGGACATGAGTCCAACGCTCTAACAACCAGGCCATCCCGATCCAACAAAAAAAGAGTTAAATCTTTTGTACATTTGAACTCAACTATGCCACTCTGGCTTGATTTGGCCAAGGGCAAAAATTAAAGTTGGATACTTTTACAAATGTCTACACAACTACTACTACTACTGGATAACTCAGCTTCCAAAACATTATAGAGATCAATTTTTCCATTACAGCATTCAGAAATTAATGTTGGTAAATTGATCTTCGTATTTGCTTTTAAATGCACTTATATTTTGTAAGTGTAAAGTAAGTTTTAAACTAAAGTAGTTTTGTAACAGCCAATTGTTGTTCAAAGAGTCATGAAGGTGAAGGTTCTGGAAATTCGTGACCAACAATATGATTGTATAAACTCAGTCAGTACTACATGTCAGTCACTTTTTAAATTTTGGTCAACCATGTACCGCTTGATCTGAAGAATTCAAACCATCACCATGGATAGAACCTTGGTCCGTTAGCACGACAATTCAGAAAATCTTAGGGTTTATAAGGATCAGGTTATATTTAATAAAGTCTGAAGTAGATTTTTTAAGTAAGCAGGAAACATATAAAATGATCAGAGCTGAAGCAGAAATAGGATGTGATTAAACAAAAAGTTATATTTGGATAAAGAATATAAAATGATTAAAATGAATGGGATATTTATATACATATGCTCTTAAATTGTAAACTGCTTTAAAATGAATTTAATTATTTTTTTGTCAACATAGTGCATGCTTTTTTAGATATTTAAACAACATCTTACTATAATGCTTTATCAGGTAAGATATGCTATTTTGAAAATATTTATTCTAGTATCTGGTCTATCTTCTCTGAAGTTACGAGTACGAGTAAGCTAATTTGATAATTCATATATTGCATAGCTAATTTTTTTTTTAAATTCGCTATAATAAATGCTAGAACCCTGCTAGAATGATTACTTATTAGATGAAAAAACTAATTAAAATACATTATAAAAATGTAATTTAAGCATTTTCCTGCTTCATTATTTCAGATTACTATGAATTAAATTTATAGTATCAAACTCTATTTCCCTCTACTGCTAAACCCATTTCAGTAAAAACTTTGTAGTGTGTGACAGAAGTAAAACGTCCAATTTTGTGTGAAAATTAATTTCAAATATTGATTTGTTAGTTTACTTTATTATATTTCAATGAAATAAAACATTGATGAACTTTATAAGACACTTTCAAAATAAATAAATAAAAAAATAATTAATTTTTAGTGAGAAATTTCTCAACTTATTTATTAAGTATTTTTCCTAACTGTACATCCGGCTTTTTCATAAAGAACATAAAATTAAGAATAAAATTTATCGATAACTGTTACTATTATTGTTTACTTTTTGGGGGCAAGCAAGTAGTATATTTAAAGCAAAAATATATTAAAATTAAAAATTCATAACATCATAATCTAATATTTACACAAATATAATTATTGCACAGAAAATAAGGTGCTAGAAATTTAAAGATAAGAATTGTAATGATTCATTGCATTGCATACAAATCCTTTCTGTTACTAATAAAGTTTCTAATAGTGTTTCTATTTGGGACAAAAATTCATCAGAACTGAAATTTCAATACTTAGGGAAGCTAATAAATTTACAATATTCTCTCCATTTTAATCAAATCGGCAATAGAGGACAAAAGTCATACTTTTTTAGTTGGCGGCAAATCTATGACACTTAGTAGTATCTAACTTATAATTCAAGACTATTAAATAGTATTGTAAAACTCTTGCTATTCAATACGTATTGTATTATTGCAAATAGGCTGAATTTTCTAATCCTTGAAAATTAATTACAAATTAACAAACAATTCAGAATTTCGACTGATTAGAAGCACTCAATCTAAAAATGTTAAAAAAAAACTCAAAGCTAACTTGGAATCTTTAAACTATCTGTCTACTTGTACGATTTTATTTGAATAAGAAGTAGGAAACAAAAAAAAACTAATATAAATACGGAAGTAAAATAAAATGAAGTTTGTTAATAATACTGAATATCCTCTAGATAAACAGCTGCTTGAAACCGTAGCTAAAATTTTATTTAAAAAAAAACTTTAATGCATTGCAGTAAATCTAGTGAGTTATAAATAGAAACACATTTTGTTAAAGTTTAAGCAAAAAAAGAGAAATCATTTATAAAGATTGACACTAAATAGTTCTCTGGATTTTCTAACAAAATATATTTTTGACTTTTTATGAGAAGTATTAGAAGTGTTTATCCTGAAAATATCATATCAAACTAACAATGAAAAAAGCGAGGGGGGTGACTTTGAATATTTTTTTTAATCCAAAAGATTTCTAATACAAAGTAATGACATACAAAACTTTTTGCCCTTAGGCTTAAAAGGTTTTAATGACATAATTTATGTATTCTGTTGTTTTTATACTTTATGTTTTTATGTTTCATGTTTTTTATATAATAACTCCACATCAATCTCACCTAAATATTTTGACAAATGTAATAAGAAATAAGCTTTAAGAAATGTTGTATTAAATTTTAAAGCATTTTAAAACAAAACATTTTAAAACACTCAGAGATAAACCGAAAATACAGTCATCAGCATAAAATAATTTTCAAACTAACATTTTCATAGCAAAATTACTTTTGTTCATCAATTTTCTAAGCTAAAAATCATTTTATGTGAAAAAAAAGTTATGTAGAAACACTTTTATTACTATCCGGGTAAGCTATGAATCTTATAATCATATGTTATAATATTTGTCACAATTCCAAATTTTTTTGGTTATCTTAAAAACAATCGGTTATCTTTTATAAACAAACCTCGGTTATATTCTATCTTTATTAAATACACAATATATTAATTTTGTCATTAAATTAGAACAAAATAAGCTGAAAATACAACATTTTAATATATGTCATCAGTTTTCAAATGAAACAAAGACAATCAGAATCGCTTATAAATACAGCTAATTATTCCAAAGTAATTTTATTTTTCTGAGTTATCCTTTTCCATGCTACAGTAAAACATTGCCCGAACATTTCAATTTCATATTTAGATAAATTTTTTAGTAAACGATATTTGTATATACCATTACATCACTTTTCGTAATATCACATCAGAACTAAAAACTGTGTCTTTACTTTCCAGTTTTACTAATGTCAAAAATAATGTTGACAAAGAAATTAAATAGAATTTTTTTTACTCAATTCTGTTTCAATTTTTTTGTCGTTTTTTACTATTTTGAGCAATTTTTCGTAAAAAAAAAACAAATTACATTTGTTATAAGAAAACTATTTATAAGAAAGTTTGCTTGTAAGAAAACATCCAAATTGATTTGGAAAATCTTTCCAAATGAAACAATTACTATGCAAATTAAAGTACCAAAAATACAAAATATGTAAAATAAAAAGAAGAAAAATTCTCTTTCCATTTAAGTCGCAAACTAACACCTAACGGCTATTTTTAAAAAATTATTAGTAAGTGCTGAACCATAACGAGAAATTTATTTAATCGAAAAGTTATAATAAAATGTTAGTTTAAAAAAAAATCAACTTTAAATATAAACAGAGAAAAAAATCCGATTATATTGTTTTGTTTTGAAACAATAAATATAAAAAGGTTAATTAATGCAAATTCTTTAAAAATGCTACATTTAACACATCACCTGCTTTTTAAATAGAACTAAAAAGCATTTATATTATTTTCATGTACTAAGTTTATGATGAAAAATAATATCTCCCTCATTTCATATTTTGCTTTTAGAGAAATAAATCACTGACTTTCAAGGATTTTTCTCTTTCATTAATGTTCTATATTATATTGTTTGCATAAAAAAAAATTAGTTATTCAAAAAAACAATTTACGGCTGCTGAGTGGTAAACGAAAATGTTTCTTACATTTTTACCATAAATTTATATTATTAATATAAAAAAGTTATTGATGCAAAAGCAATTTTCTTTGGCATGTCTCAATTGTAAAAAAATAAATCTCTAATCCTTAAATATTTTTATTGCTGGCTAAATTATTCAAAGAAAATATATGCTGTCCAACGAATTTTAAAAAAGTAAATCTCTAACCTTTAAATATTTTTATTGCTGTCAAAATTGTTCAAAGAAAATATATGCTGTCCTAAGAATTGTAAAAAAATAAATCTCTAACCTTTAAATATTTTTTTTGCTGTCAAAATTGTTCAAAGAAAATATATGCTGTCCTAAGAATTGTAAAAAAATAAATCTCTAACTTTTAAATATTTTTATTGCTGTCTAAATTATTCAAAGAAAATATATGCTGTCCAACGAATAAATTTTCTGATAAAACAAATTGTTAGGTCCTTGTTTATAAAAACAATATTTTAAAGCTAATATGCTTTTTTTAGGAAAGACATACCCCTTCAAATCATTGATAATGAAATGTACGAAGCTGATGCAGTTTTCTTTGTCGAACTTGGTGACCCAAAATTAGAGGAAGGTAAGTTTTTATTCTATCATTTTACTCTAATATCTTTCTAATTCTATCTTAATTAAAAAAATACCTTCCATTCTTTCCTGTAAAAATATTCTTTACCTGCACTGTTATTCAAAGCAACCAATCATATTTTATCTAATCTATCTCTTTATTTCCATGCTACCTCGGAAGATGTTGGTCTAGCAGAAAATGAAGGTAAAAAGAGCCAAAATTTTTACTGATATAGCTTTTAATTTATATAATCAACTTCTTGGCTCTATTGATACAAATTCTAATATTAAATTCGCTATTTTTTGCCAAGTTTTTGTCCTTGATTAATTCAATTTGCATATTACTCAATGTTTGTCCTTATGCTTGTTTTAAATATTTTCTTGCACGTGCATGTACTAAAAGTGTTTATTGGTAGCTTAGTAGCAGCTAACTTTAAAAATTTATTCCTAAAACGAACTCTCGAAATAGTTATGTGCACTAGATACAAAAAATATATTTTGTTTCATTTGATTACAATAAAATGCATACAACTTAAACAAATCTATGCAATGAACAATAATAATAAAATCAAAATTAGGGTTAATGTTCACAATAAATAAGGATATATATATATAAGGATATATATATATATATAAGGAGAGAGAGAGAGAGCGTTGAAATGGNTATATATATATATATATGTACATACAGAGTGACCCAGGATATCATGGCAACCTTAAAGAGGAGGGGTAGGGGACATCACAAGGATTCAGATTTACCTAATAATTAATGGTCGGAAACGTCTTCGTTTGCCACTAGGTGTTGTTGTTCACAATATGGATTGGGAGCGGTGAATCAGTTCCTTGGCCACCACTCTCTCCTGATTTTAGCAACGGGGATTTCATTCTCTGATATTCACTGAAATGTAATGTGTACGTAACACATGTGAATTCCAAAATGGATCTGTCTGCAAGATTAGTCTGTGATGTTGAGGGAAATATAAAAAAATCTAGGTATATTTGAGCGAGTTCTCCAATTCAAGGCCGACTTGTGTAACGCATGCATCTCTAGAAAAGGTGGACACTTTGAACCTCTCTTGTGACTTTTTTAAATATCATCTTCCACAATATAAGAATTATCTTTGACCAATGCATATCTCAGATAATCTATGTCTTATTTCTTGAACCAGTTATAATACTTTCAAATCATGTTTCCGGCCATGGATTACCTTGAAATTCTTAATCCTTGTGATGTCCCCAAATCTCCTTAAAGTTTGTCCCAATAATCCTGGGACAACCAATATATCATTCAAACAATATTACAAAGTTAACCAGAAATTAATAACTACCTGAAAGTTAATAGAATTTCCACTTGCTTTTAAAACTTGTTAATCGGAAATTTCAATATTTTAGTTGATCATTCACATCAAAATATGTAAGTGCTTAACTAAACCTGAACTGATCAAATAAAAAAATAATTTTATCATAGCTTTTGAAAAATATTTATTTTCTATGATTCATGCTTTCAGAGTAAGCAGAAACAGATAAACACTTTATTGAAAGTGTAGAGGTTTTATTATTAAAACTACTTTCGCAGTAACGTAAAGCCATAATATTTGGTACTTTTAACCAAATAAGAATTCAGTAGCTGCAATTTACCACATTATAGTTCAACGCACTTCAAAAAGTTAACAGTTTGTCGTTATTAGGAATAATTACCTACTATCATTAAAAATATCTAATTAATATATTGGATATTATCTAAATAAAATTAAATCCATTAATTTTTCTGTCGAAAAATTCAAAATAATTAATTTGAACTTTATTTAAAGGAACAGTTTCAAAAAGTATCAGATGAGTGAAGTTTGATAAATTTCCGAATTCAAAATGATTCGCAAATAAATATTTGGTAATATGAATTTTTTTTTCGGTTTATTATTTAGTCTGTTAAATATTTCTGTGTACGAACTAATTTTCGTGGAACATGCATTTAAAAATTTGCTAGAATTTATTTTTGGTAATACAATTATATCCAAAACTAGAAATATGAAGATTTTAAAAGTTTACAATGAATATTCATTAGTGGTTTAAATTTACGCATAATTTACGTTTATAAGAACATTCACTGTCTTTACTTTTTTTTCTTCACTTCTTTGATGCATCATTGTATTAATTTTTTCTCCAAAAAAAACTGAAAAGCAGTAAAACTTTTCTTAAGTAGAAATATTAAATAATGTTATTTAATCTCTTTATAGTAATTGTGTTTTTAAACAGTAACGCAGTTATATATATTTTATTGTGCATAAAATCTCAGAGTAAATTTGTTTTGCATTTCAGAACACCAGTCTTTCCAGATTAAATAGAAAAAATAAACTGAACATAAAAGAACAAATAATGAAAAGTATTTTTGAAATAAAAAAAAGTTATTTTTATTATCCTGCTTAATGATAGTAACTTAAGTAAAAAGTGCAAACACTAAGATACTCAAGTGCTTTCTTCTAATGGGAAAAACTACTTTTCTTTTAATTTAACTCAGGGGAAAAATAATGTTTTATCCCACTTTTGCATCTACAGCTAAGAAAAAGGCTAACTTGAATTGCTGAGAAATCTTATTAATGGCTGACTTTTATTGTCGGCCTTTTTCATTCAATGAGGTTTACGTGTATGTGTTAAATTAAAGTAAATAAAAGTTTCTTTCATAAGTTAAAATTCTAGATTTAGATTTGACTATTGATTTTAGAAGGAAACATTTTATAAACTAGATAAAATATTGGATCTTAAATAATGCATTCCTTTTTCATTCAATGAGGTTAACGCGTGAGTGTTAAATTAAAGTAAATAAAAGTTTCCTTCATAAGTTAAAATTCTGGATTTTATAAATTAGATAAAATATTGGATCTTAAATAATTCATTCCTTTTCATTCAATGGGGTTAACGTGTAAGTGTTAAATTAAGATAAATAAAAGTTTCTTTCATACGCTAAAATTCTGGATTAAGATTTAACTATTGATTCCAGAAAGAAAAATTTTATAAATTAGATAAAATAGTGGATCTTAAATAATTTTTTTATAACTCGAATAATATTTTTTCAAAATTACAATAAACTCAAAAGTGATTCCAACTTATTATAAATGTTTCATTAATGTTTTAATAACTAAATGCAATTAATAAAAACTTTGTACAATATTTAAATACAAAAATACGCTAGCTATATTTAATATGTTTCAGTATTTAAACCAAGTTTTCCCCATTTTAACTCTTAATAGCCAATGTCCAATATATTGACAACATTTAGTACGGTTTTATCAATTAAAAAATATTTCAAGAATACATTTTTTGCTTTCGCGTCTTAGCAAAGCAATTGTCAATGTGAAAATATAGTTGGAGTTATAAATTTATAAGTGGTTTATAATTGGTAATCCGATTATAATTGTATTAGGTGTTTTAATTATTATGATGAATCATAAGAAGAGTAAAATATTTGATTCAAGTAACTTTTAAGAAAGTTTTATGGCTTATAGTTTTGTTTCATTAAATAATGTGAATAAATATGCCATATAAATATTCCACTTCATATAAAAAATGCTAAAAAATGAAACTGAGCATTTTATACCAAAAATAAAAGTAACCATAAAGTTAAGCTTAAAAATTTTAATTATTTTTAAAAAATCATATTTTATTCATTTTATTGGTAAGCTACTTATTTTAAAATAAAAAGCACATTTTTTGCCCTTATTTTAAGTTAGAGATTCTGGGGGATATGGCACCAGTAAATAAAAATTGCATTTTTTTGAATAACGCGTAAATACTTAGATCTGTATTTTATGAGAAAAAAATGTTTATTCCTTTATATTTGTCATTATATATTTGCATTTCACAGATAAATGTTAAAACTCCTTTTTTAGCATTATATTAGTTTTAGAATAAATAGAACATTAATTTAAAGTATCGTTATACTCACCACAGAATTTTAAAATAAATATATAAAATATATAATAATTTACATTTTTAAAGTTAAAAATTGTGTCTGCGCTTTTAAATATAGCTTAGAAATCGCATGTGATATTTTACAGCTTGTATTGTAAATTTCATTGGATACATACTTTTAAAATAAGATATTTTTCGGTTTTATGTTATTTATGTTAAAAAATACCAGTGTTGTATTTTATGTTTCATAGTCTTAAAGTTTCTGTGTGTATTTGTTTCTTTTTAAATCCTATGTACTTGTACTTTTCTTTTTCTTCTCTAATTAGTAACTGACTTTCAAAGGAAAGAGTAAAAAATTTTAATACGTAAATAATTATGATATTTCTATAATTATATAACTATGAATATAGCATTGTAACTACAAGTATATAATTATGAATTAGCGTAATGTAACTATATGCATATAATTATGAATTACTGCATTGTAAGTATATTCTACAAGTATATAATTATGAATTACTGTATTGTAAGTATATTCCACAAGTATATAATTATGAATAACTGTATTGTAAGTATATTCTTCAAGTATATAATTAAGAATTACTGTATTGTAAGTATATTCCACGAGTATATAATTATGAATTACTGTATTGTAAGTATATTCTACAAGTATATAATTATGAATTACTGTGATGTAAGTATATTCTACAAGTATATAATTCTGATTTAAAGTATGCTTGAATTTAAAATCATATCTTATCACATGGGTAATTCCGTTTTGAAAATAATATTATGTTAAATATATCATAAGTTACAGAAATCAATTACTATAAAGAATTTAATATGTAAATAAGATCAAAGACGCAAAGTAGTAATTTGACACGCACTTTACTAATGAAAACAAATTAATAAAATGTTTGTTTCAAATATAGTGGTTCTCAATAGCCATACAATGAAGAAACGGTAAACCACGCTGGGCAAAGTTAGAAATTTCATTCTAAAATTATGGTACAGTAACCGGCAGCAGTCTGCCCATCCAATTAATGGAATATGAACAATTAATGTAATAATCCAAATAATGTATAATAAATAGGGGGAAATGTTCTTTTCCATAAAGCTTACGGTAAAGAACTATTTTTAACCATTTACAACTAGCATGGTTTCAAAACCATATAAATAACATTAATTAGGCGTTCGAACTAAGATGTTCGTCATATAATGGACATTAGAGAGTGCAGGACACGAATTAGGAAACGCAGGACGCTGAAAGCTTTTCATATTTGTAATGGAATAGAGAAAATATTATGGTGTCAAGGTTAGGACTCGAACCCCAATTTTGTCGGTACTGAGACTGACAGATTACCCCTCTTAGGCTATAATATTTACGCAACTGCAAGGAACTAAATAGTTTTATTAGGTAGGCTTAGTTGGGGCGATGAAATTCTGGTTTTTTAACAGTTTTTAAAAGAAAGTTGTTAATAAACGGCTGTTCTCACAGTTAACAGTTTGAATGTCATCTTATTTATAGTTTTTTTACTGTTTTTCTTGAATATCGCAAAATAGAATTAAATTAATTGTTATTCAACCATTTTTCCAGAGAAATTTCTAACCGTGTTTACAAAAATAAAACAAGGATAAAACATTAAAACAAATTAAAAAGCAAAACAAATTTTATTCCCTTAAGTGCGTAATAAACATACCATGCGATTTATTTTTGAAGTTTAAAAATAAATATATCTGATAATAATTACTGCAATGTTTATTTTTTAATAAATGAATTTCATATTTATTTTGAAATAAAAAAGAATTGTTTCTTTCCCAGGAAGAAAAATACGTATTTATGCAATTTTGATTCTTTAAACTAATATGCATAAGACAGTTTTACTTAGTTTTCCTGTTACAAAATGTGATAAAAATTAAAATTTTATTTCTGAATGAAAGAAGTTATGAAATTTTGTTAAAATGTCTCTCGTAGAATTTTAAACTATTATTAATATAATTACTTCTTCTGTAAACATCATACAATACCATGCGACTTGAAATTATAAATATTTAGAAAACAGCGTTCGACGTTTAGAAAATCAAAAAAATTCACTGGTTTTTACTTTCAGTTCAAATAAATGGATGCATTTTAATCCTCAAAAACACTCTTCTTTTTTAATCTTCAACCTCGTAATCTAAAAAAAAATTTTAAAGCATCCAGATTTTTAAATCCAATCGAAATACAAAATATTTATTAAGATCTTTAAAGAAATTTATTTGTATTGAATGTTTTTATAACTTTGAAATTTTTCTTTTTTATTCTTTTATAAAAATTTTCGTTTATAAAAATTCTCAATGACAAAAGATTTAATCTCTGTGATTCTATTCAGCAGTTCCTGATAATTTTATGATTTTTTTTAAAAACGTTTCAAGCCAATTGAAAGTGATTAGTTTTTTTCTCCTCACATATTTTTAATGAACAATTTTTTAGAATAACAATTGTTTTTAGAATTTTTTATGTTAATTATTTATTTGAAATCAAAACTGGCTATTAATTATAAAGCTTGTTTTGTGTGATCTGTTTACTTTACTTGTTGGTAGAACATAATTTTATTACTTAAGTCTTAAGTTAGTTAATTTCTCAGTGTTCTGTTTTTTTATCTTTTACGTTTATATTGAGTTTTTTTCATTAAAAATTAAAGAAAATTCTATTAATGATAAAAATTTTATGGTGTGATCTGTGTCGTGTAGTTTTTGTTACCACATAGCAATCTTACGAATTGTCCCTTTAACTTCTTTGATGCTTTAGAAGTGCTTTATTTTTCTATTGCTTTTTAAGTTTTTTTTAAATCTTTTTCAGTAAATACAATCCCTTTCAAGAATAAAAAATAAAAAGTACTCATTTTAGGAGTCACAAATTATTATTTAAGCGAGGGACAAAACCAAAAACGTTATCGAAACCTTATAAATCCCTATTAAGGAGTGCAGGTGTTCAAAATATCAAAACCTGTTTGATTTATGAAGTATAGAAGTTATTTTTAAAAGCACCTTCAAGTTTCAACCAGTTGACAAACAGGTTTTGATAATTGTACTAAGACCAACATCCTGAACTGCGCTTTGTAAAATTTCGACTTCTCTGACTTATATATAGTATGTCTACGGTAGAAACTCCCCCACATACAAAGCCTGCGACCACCTGCTGCCTTGGAAACAAGAATAACGCATTTCAAGAAGGGTAGCTTCTCTTCACTCTAGGGTTAACATAATAGACCGAAGAGAAAGATTACCTTTCTCTTGCCGACCTAAGCCAAAACTTGCCCTAAACAATGACCCCACACCCAAACCATAGATAGTCATACCTCGTTACCATAGTCACCGCCACTGGTTCAAACAAATGGCTAAGGAAGTTCTTACTTTAGACAAACTGTAAATACTTACAACCTCCCAATGCGTGTGCTTCGTTGTCTCTATTTTTGCGAAGGATTCAAGAAATGCTTATAAGAGGAGGTAATTACGAAGCATCCGTCATATCAACTTGTATATAATTGATATTACATGGAAACGATTGATATTCTATGCTATTTTGAAAATAAGTTGTCCTAAGTTATTGAAATGATTTACAATAATGCTCAAATGAATTGTGAATTATAAATACCAAATGAAAAGCGGAGTAATGAGAAATATTATAATACTATTTGAGCAGGACTAGATTTATGACTTAAAGCATTAACTGCATTTTTATTTCTGAGAAAGGGCAGTTAAATGTTGATTCATTAAATAACAGTTATGCTTATAAGTTTCATGAAGAAATTCTAAGTTATGGTCTCTTAAAGTAAGTGAGAAAACTGTATTTTATTAAGAAAAAAACAGGAATCGGAACTTAAATTTACTTTAATAGGTATTTTACAACGGCTCATTATTCTATGTATGAATAATCCCAAGAAACTTATACAGAAAAATATATTTGCAAATGAAAACTCTTCCAAATTAAAGCAAAAAAGTCGGCAAAATTTGTTTGCTTCAAATAATAAATATTATTCAAAAAATTCTACAGAATATTTTGGTTAATTATTGCCGGAAATGTTTTGGTTAAGAAATCATCCCTGTAATGTATATCTTTGTGTGCACTTGTATTTTTCTAGTTTCAATTGATTTGGTTACTGCATTAATAAATTTATAAGAAACGAATAATTTCTATTTCATAATGAATAATTTAGTTAATTGATTATACATAAATAGATTAATGGATGAATAGTTTTTAAATTTTTCTTTCAAATAATAATCTGAAGATAAACATTTCTCATTATCAACTAAGAAAATTCCCTAAGCGTTAGGTACTAATTGAGTTGAATTTTTATGTCGAAGGAAATTTTGAAATTAAAATGTGAATTTTTGTCTACTTCTCCTTTGCTTATAGAAACATCTTTTAAATTAAGTTATGTTTTAAGAAATGAAATTAGCGAGTTTTCACTAAGCAAAAGATCAAAAGAAATTTGATAGCATCAATAAGATATTATTTATTACAAGTAAACAAAATAGCGATATTAATTATCTCATTTAATAGAACCATAGGCAATTTTTATTTTCTATCCATTAAAAAGTGGTTTTTTATGTAATTAATAAACAGAACGATATTTATAACTTTATTCATATTTAATTTCAAGTAAAATTTATTAAAAAAAAACTATATACTAACGTAATTTTTTCTCATTTTTTATGTTCTAAAATATGAGTATTTTCAAGTTTTTTGTCAATAAAATATGTTATAAAAAGTCAATATTTGTCTTAAAAACTATTTTTCAATAGTTTTTAAGTAAACACTAAAAATATGAACCTTACTAAAGCCTCCTTAATGAAAAATATATTAAACTTAAAGAAACTTTATATGTCTAACACTGCTTTTCGCTTGTCAACTGAAAGATATTGGAAACATATTTAAGATAAAAATTGTAGTTTTAAAATTTTATATCCATTCAAAAATATTTAAAAAAACTTGTATATTGCTTCCTAGTACTAAAATCTGTTTTAATAAACAAAAAAATCTTGATGTGCTCACTTTTCTGTAAACGTACAAAAGAAATGTTTTTTATTAAATTTGAAACCTTTTCAGACAATATAGAATCCTCTCAACACCAAAATAAGAGCAGAAATACAAATCGAGATTATACGCTGTTTCATTCTAAAATAACGTTAAAATATCCGACCACAGTCTAAAACTGTAAAGTTTACGGTTATAGTTACTGCAAAGTTTATGGTAACTAACTGTAAAGTTTGCGGTTAGGAAAAATTCTTCAATTGTGTGGGTTTGAAATCGCATACAACTGGCATTATTAAAAAACCGCGTATGCAAAATTGTACGGTTTTGTAACTACTTATAACTAGCATAGCTTCAAAATCATAAAAATTAAATTTAACTGGACAGTGAAGTTAGATTAAGTTAGGCTTTTTAAGTAATGGACATCTAGTTTAATTAGTTTATCGAGCGTTGCATTGTACCGAGAGTTCATCTAACGTTGCAATTTACCGCTTTTATGTGTTATGCACCCCTGTGGTGCTGTTATCTATTCATGATAGAGAGTTCCGTATTCCTATACTCCAGGATCACCAATTGAGGATTCTAGTGGGCTAAAATGCTCATGTAGTGAAGGGAATATTGTGATATCACTGCAGGAATTCGGAACCCCTGCTAAATCAGTCATGAGATTAAAAGATTAGACCTCTCAGATAAACTATGTATCCAGCTGCAAGGAACTAAGTGGCTTTACAAGTTGTATCGTTGCTGGTGTGGATAAGATTCTGGCTGTTTTCTTCGCAATGATAGAGGAAAATACTGAATAAATGACTTTTTTTACAGTAAACAATTTGAACACCATCATTTTACGGTTATTTGACTGTGTGACCTGAAAATGGCAAAATAACAATTTAATAAATTGTCATTTAACCATCTTTTCACAGTGGAATTCCTAGTAATGTGTAGCGCAATAAAAGATAAATGTGTAGTGCAACTTATCAGGAATGTTGAATCATTCAACGATGCAAATTTTGCGTAGATTTACTGGCTTCAACAGATTAATGCGTTAAAGTGTTGAAACTGTAATTTTAACTATAATCAAATAGTTATAAAACAAAAGCTTTAAATAGCACTCCCTTTTTTGAACTGATATCACTTTTTATAATAGATATGAACTAACAATGTTTACTCTTTATAACATTTTTTAAAAATCTAATAAATAATTGCATTTTTAAATTAAAACTAACTAAAACTCTAAATTGACTGTTGAAAATATAATAATTAATATTTCCCAATTTTATGAACTATTTTACAACCTTTAAAAACCTAAAAAGGAGATAGAAATTCGTTAATAAATTGAGGAAAATATTGAAATACGAAGACAAATTGTCAATCAATAAAAATAAAAAAAGAGACAATACAAGAGAAAGAAATTTGGGGAACTTTTTTTTACTTAAAAAAAGGAAATCCATGTGTGATTATCGAACTATTTTTAACTCTATAAGAATATTAAAAAAAAATAATTCACTTACTTTTTCACTTATAAGATATTTTTAGAAAAGTAATAATAGTTGGTTCAACACTTTTTTTAAAACTTCAGGAGTAAAATCGATTTTGATTTTTTTTCCTGTCGCGAGTGTAGTCATCATTCTTCTCTATCGCCTTCAGCAATGTCAATACTTGAGATAGTTCCATACGAAGTTTCAAAAGAGTTTTTTTTTCGGAGAATAAGTGGCTATCACATTCTTTATATATAGGTTCTTTAAAATTGAACTGCATTATTGAAATATAAATAAGCCCTATTGCTTACACGAGCTTAAATTGCTAATTAAAGAACAGAGTATTGCAATTATACTCCAGAATGTTTTTCTGCCAGAAGTTCCTCTCCGGAGATTATACCATGAATTTGTCTTTTCTTAAAAAATTCTATGACATTTTGATGAAGTTGAAACTAGCTCACCAATAACCTGCATTAACCCGGGTTTTAGATTTAGAATTGATTGAGGATTACTTTCATAAGCTATGCGTTTAACGTATTTCTGAAAGACGTTTAGTGGTGTCAGACCACGTGATCTTAGGTGGGTCAGAGCATTATCTTGCACTTTCAGAAAAAAGTCTCACTTTTGACGATTCAGCAGTATCTTGATGAAACACGACCTCTCAAATAAGTGCCAAAAATGCTTCCTTAAACTCGAAACCTCATCGCAGTGCATTGTGGGAGATAACTAACTAGAATGAAAACTAGACGATTGAAACTAGATAACAAAAAAAAAAAAGAAATACCGGCCTGTGATCAGCAATAGAAGTGATCAGCAAGTGATCAACGTCACTTTGACTAGATGTTCCTCGGAACATATACTATGAAACAGTTTCGTCAAAAACAAAGGCATTTTCGTAATATGCTGGGACCACATAGCTAAAAACTTTAAACCAACATGATCTGCAAAGTTTGTTATCAATACTCTATAGTTTAATAATTGTTACAATTGCTTTGTAGGTTAACATTAGTTAGTGTTGTTCTATATGTTATAATTGCTAAATAGGTTCTTTTTCATAGACACTATTACCAGCATGCACTGTTAGATATTTCTCGGAAAAAATGGTTAAATAGAATTTTGTTATTTTAGCATATTCAACCGTAACAGTCAAATAATCATTAAAAATATGATATTCAAGCTGTTAACTGTGATAAAAACCATTTAACAACTCCTTTCACCTAATACTGTTAAAAAACCTGAATTTTATCGCACCAACTAGACCCACCTAATCAAGCAAGTTAGTTCTGCATAGATGGGTGCATATTTTAACCTAGAATGGCTAATTTGTCGATTTCATAATCGACATTACGGAGGTTCGAGTCCTAGCGATGACGCCACACTAATTCCTTCATTCCCTTCAACACGTCATGAGTTTGAAGTGTCCTGCACTACTCAATTGGTGACCTTAAACTATTGGAAAATGATACTCTCTTTCACACAAAAATCTGGTATTTCCCATCGCTTACGACAGATGGCGCCACCAAATAAACAAAGTAAACCACATTCTACGGTTCATTTGACAAAACGCATCCTAACCACAGTCTAATTTCAATGCCCATTGCCTAACGAAGAGCCTACTATAACCTAACTCTAAAGTTTAGTTAAATTTCATATTTATGGTTTAGAAACCATGCTAGTTGTAATCAGTTTAAAAACCGCAAAGGTAAAAAATGTTCCTAACCATGAACTTCACGGTTGTTTGGATCGATAGAATGTTGCCGGTTATTTTACAGAAATTTTAGAATGAAAATTGTATGGTATATCTCGCTAGGTAGAGTATATTTTATTTACCCTAACCATATAATTTTACATAAGATATTAACTAAAACAGGAATTATTTGTCAGAAGGTGTAAGAAATAACTCTAAAAGCTGACTAAACAAAATCGTTTTTTTATTTACTTGGAATTTTTTCAGTTTCTATATTTCAGTTGCAAATTATAATGCTAACTTTAGGTGTAAAGTATGAATTATTCTAATATAAATTATAGATTAATGTAAAGGCAGAGAAATATTTTAATTTGTTTTATTATTTATCGATTTCTAAAACATTTCAGATTATATAAAAAAAAGGCCATGATATTAATTAAAATGGGAATTATCTGTTAGTAGGTTACATAGAATAATTTTAAGGTTGTTTTTCAATTTCATGAAATGATATTTTTTTGCAAATAATATACTGTTTTCATAACTGTTGTTGGTTTGTAACAGTCACGCATGACTGTTAAATCAAGTTTAGCCTATCTTTAGCCAGCGCTCACATGCTGATTCTGAAAATGTCGCAAAACGGAGAAAAGCTATAGTTTTGAGAAAACGGTTGTGGTCTAATTTTTAAATATTTAAAACTTACCCCAATGCTGCATTATCTAGGTTCGTAAAAAGTTGCAAAAAAATAAGAATAAGGCATTAAATTTGGTAATTTTGATTTTGACGGGAAAAGTTCGCCAAGTTGGAGAAATGTCGCCAAGTTGGCTATTTTGCAAGAAAAATGTTTATTAAGTTTAAAATATTTAAGCTATTTGTCGGTTCTAAAGCTCAGATGATTCTTCGCTGCAAGACTGCATATGTAACTTAAAATTGAAGCTCCGCTTCAAGTGTAAAGCACTTTAATTGTGGGATGTTTTTTTATTATTATTTTCTTTAGCGAAAGTGCTTTATAAAGCCATATTTACTATCTAATTGTACAAACTCAACACGAAACTTTTTATTTCAATTAAGTTAAATGTTCAAGTTTATTTCCAGTTTAATTAAGTTTTATTTCAGGTAATTTAAACTTTTTTATAAAATTAAGTTAAACAATACTAATTTTAGTTAAATGTAAGATATCAACTAGTCTAATTTCAGATTGAAATTAGTATGAAGCAAGTAAAACTTTTATTGGTTTTATTTCTTATCAATTTCTAAACCTTTTTCAGATTATGTGAGGGAAAGAAGTGGTCAAGACATAAATGAAAATAGGGATGATCTTTCAGAAGATGAGAAAATTGCATTACTTGGCAAACCTAGACTAGGTGAAACGTATAAAGTTCAAGTTCGCATTAAAGAAAGCAGAGAATTCAAGGTATTATAAAACTCAAGTTAATACTTAAAGCTTTTAAGTTGTATGCCATCATATAAAAAAAAACTTTATTCTCTTATCTTTCATAAATTTAAAAATAATTTTTATAATATTTCTTAATTTCTTAATATACAGTTCTAAGTGTGAAAAAAGAATTTTAGTACATTTTGTAGCTTACTACAATTTCTAAATAAAAAATCCGAAGTGTGTTATATTTGGTGACCGTTTTTTCACTCAATTCCAACATATTACGTATATATATGTCACGGCGAAGGACCAAAATCGGTGGTTGTTGACTTTCACCGGTGAATGTCGACAAACACCAAATACGTCGGTGAAAGATCGAATATTTCATTACATTCTTGTACAATCGGACCCTCACAGGTGTAAGTCGACAATCACAGATATGCTTTGGTGAATGTCCGAAATATTTATTACATTCGATTTGATATGAATTTATTCGTGGATATAATTACATTTATTCGATATTTTAACCCTACACTGATGTTTTTTTAAGGTTAAGTGCCACTGCCCGGTATACCCTACACTGATGTTTTTTTAAGGTTAAGTGCCACTACCCGGTATACATTTGCCCGGTATACCCTACACTGATGTTTTTTTAAGGTCAAGTGCCATTGTCCGGTATATATTTGCCCGATACTCCAAACACTGATGTTTCTTCTAATCTATTGTCAGTAAGTATTAAAATATAGAATAAATGAAAATATATAAAATAAATATAATAATATTAACGAAAAAAACTAATAACGAAATTGGATGCTTAAATTTAACTAACCGAATAAAAATGCGAATTACGTAAACGAAAAAGAATGTCAATTTTCATAAAAATGACCTAATATGTTGGAATAGTACTATTGAGAAGAAAAAAAAGATCAGAAAGAAAATCAGTGGCTATCAGATTTCCACATGAAAATTAATCTCGAAATATAAATTTTATATAACAAGAAACCAATGTAGTAACAAACGCAACATGAGTAGTAATATTTACTAAAATATATGGTAAAAATTTATTTGTATTTTTTAAATGTTAGACAGCTATAGGACACTATTTTTTTTATTTAAATTGTGACAGCAATTGAACTTTATAAAAGCACTATTTCTGAATTTCCATTAAACAATAAAAAACTATTTTTACAGTTCAATATGCATTAATTTATAAGTAATACGCTTAATATATATATAATAAAGGCACAAAAAAAAGGGTGTTTTCCTTTTGTCTGTAAAGGGCTTCTCTTTTTTAAAATAAAAATAAACTTTCATGGTTTCTAAGGTTACATACCGAATGCAGCCATGCTTGAATTTGTTTAATGTTGTTTTTTAACAAAGTAATGTCATTTTTCTACCTTTTACAGTAGTATTTCCCAGAAGTATCTTATTGTCTTGGAAACGATAGTATTTTTCAGCAAGAAAACAATAATACTCATCTTGAACATTTTTTTTAAAAAAATAGATCAAGTTTTTAATGTATTAAGGGGACTGGAAAGTAATGTCGTCTCAGTTCATTTGATATTTCTATCAAGATTTTATTTTTAATCATTAATGTATTCACCCTCGTTAGCAATAACCTTTCAATGTCGGATCTAAAATGAATCGAAATGGATCGAAAAAATAAATTGGTTTTTTAAGAATAAAGAATATTTAATGAGTCGAAACGACATTACTTTCCGGTCCCCCTACTACCTACTGCAAATCATTTTTATTTCTATTATTATTTTTCAGAACACTGTTGACAAATTATTCCAAAAAGCAAACGTATCCTTATCGATTGGCACATCCTCATGGAAAGAGCAGTTCATCGAAGCCATTACAGTAAGCGCAGGTATTGAACCACAAAGTACATTTTTCAAGATATGGTAAATGAGTTTTTTTTTTCAAAAATTAATTGCAAAAAAAATTAATTTATGTTCAAAGGGGATGACGATGATGATGATGATGAAGAGGAAGAAGGAGAAGAAAGGGTCGAGAAGGAACCGAAACTACCAACGTGCTCTGACTACGTCATGCATTTCATAACCCTCTTCTGGAAATTGATCTTCGCTTTCATTCCACCAGCCGGTAAGTGGAGAATTTTCAAAAATTAAAAAAAAAAATTCTAATAAAATACATAAAGAAACGAAAATGTTGCATTTTAAGCCAATATGTTAAGAAAGACTCTTTTCATGTATCCAGCTATTCAAGGGTAAAAAGATGTTTAAGAAAAAAATTTAAAGTAAGAATGCTAAACTAAGAAATTCGCGACATATTTAAAGAATTAAAAATGAACATAAATAAAAATCGAATTCTTTTTAGAAAATTAAGCTAGTAATTAATTTTTCATGTCCCTTTTTCTGGTTTTATATTTTATTTAAAATACAGAAAAAAAGTGATTTTATCTTAAAGCTGTATTCTTAAAAGCATTGGTTATATTTCTAATCAATAAAGACTTAAATTTTATTTTTAGATATATGCTGCTTTAAAGGTATTCCAAAAGTAGAAAGATATCTTCAACAACAACGTAAAACAATTTAAATTATGAGAAACGTTATTTGTTTAACTTATTGTTCAGTTTATGTTTGACTTCTCAGAAAGTTAACATTGATTGAAAATTAGAATTCTCTGTCATTTTTCTATTTTCCACTTTTAAATATAACTACTTTTTTATCCTTATAATTTTTTATGAACATAATTTTTATTTTTTTTAAATTAAAAAATATCATACTATTCAATAAGCCTAAATGATTGTCTAAAACCATCCACATTTTCTTATATCAAAAATATATTACTGGATTGATCAACCCTTTACTCGCTCCGGCTGTCATGAATACGTGCGAACGAAAAATTTTATCAATCATGATAAAAAGATAAAACTGATAGCTAAACTCTTCAGACGTTTATTTGTGGGCGGGGTTATAATAGTTAGATTTATTAAATTCCCCACTACTTTGTTCGAAACTAAAATTATATATTTACACTTTGAGCTAATATTTACTAGATATGGGACTAGATTAATAATAATTAATATAAAAGCAAAACAATTCCGTCAAATTAGCAATGCCCATATTTAATGTACCATTTTTTTATTTTTTTCTCATCTTGATATTGCAAAAATACTTTTATGAATCACCCATCCCTAAGGGGTAAAAATATTGCACTAAACTACAGATTGACATCCATAATCCCTAACCATCCCTTCACTTTTTGAACGATTGTAACAAGAGTGATGTCTAGGTATAATAAAGTGGCTGTACGGAACAATATCAATTTATTTACTGCTCCACCTGGCAGGAATAAGCATTCTTAATTGGAAAACAGCACGCGATTTGGAGAAAAAGTAAATTACGAGGTTGTAGAATTTCATCAATTTTGTACAAACAGACACTTTGTGGATATTAGTGCTAAGAAAAAAAAACACAGATTCGTAACCGTAATTCATCCTTCGGAATTTCCAACATTGACACTTGAACGATTTTTTTCAACAAAAAATACTAACCAACCAGCTTACACAAGATTCCTTTACTTTCAAATTTTTCTAAAGATTTACACATTGATAGAGGATGCATTATTTTTTAAGACAGTTCAATCATGTCACAGTTTAGGAAATTCCAAAACAAAGGCTAATTTTTAGCGTTACTTACTTAGCCTCACTGTCCACAGAGTGCATAATCTTAATCAAATCAAAAAATATCTACACCTATAAAATTCCTTTTTACTCACATCTTGAGCTGTTTTAGAGATATAAACGCTAATTAGACAGTTTTCCTCCAGCTTGCACTGTAAGCGATCTCATTTTGTAGCGCATAGCCTTTACTTCACCTATATATCATTTTACTAACTTTAGCAACAGCAGCTCAAAATTTAAAAAGATTGTCGGTAGTAGCGAACTTAAATGGTCACTCTGTACGTTCTTACTGAAAAAGTAACACTGTTACAATATATTCTAAAAAGTATTTTGTTCTATTTTTTCTGACATAATTTGTACAATTAACACCATTTTCTAATAACATATAATAAAATTTTGCATGAATTACAAGACAGAACACATGGGATGGTGAGCGCCTGTAAGGGATGTTTGAAATTAGGCCTTCGAAAAAAAATTTTGTTACATCTCAAGGCTACAACGAACACCCCAATAAATTGAAATTGATCGAAATAGAGCCGTGGCGGCTCAGAGGATAGAGCACTCTGTCAGGCTAACCTTGGGAGGTTTTAGTGGTTTTCTTCTCCATGTAACACAAATGCGGGTTAGTTCCATCAAAAAATCCTGAGCGAAAGCAAATTTCTTGCAATAATTGATTTCAGAGCTCCCTTGTCTTCTGAACTGGGTTCAAAATTGCAAGGCTACAGAGTTGAACATTTGTAGTCGTCAACTCAAAATTGGGTTGGCTGTTCAGCTATCGTTATAAAATAGAATTGATCGAAATATTGAATTTGATTTTGTAGTGTCCGAAAAATACTATTCAATATTTCCTCTTACTTGAATATATCCTCTTCATCCTCGTTTAAAAAAAAAACTAAATTTCATACTTTTTCGGGGGTAACATTAGATTTTTTACAGCAACTCTAGATACTACAAGGAGCAATCATATGAGCTTTTTTATAATTTTTCAATTTCGAAATGACTCACTATCTCAAACATTTAAGATTACTGCATAATTTAATCAAGCTTAACATACATAATAACATATGGTCTGTTTAAGCAAAACATAAGTGTTTTACTGCATTCAGTCACATTTTTTTCTTAAAAAAAAAAAGCATAATTTGATTTTTCTAAAAAGGTTTGAAATATATAATTAATTTATTTATAAATTCGCTACTATTTTTAATATTTGTGGCATTTAACCATCTCAGAATTTCCAAAGTTAAAGAAAAAGAAGAAAAAAAAATACATAATTTTCAACAAAAAAAAAATCTTTATTCTAATACATCTGATTCGCATAATAACTTTTAGTAATTTTAGATTACAATAATGTTTATAAATTATACTGTTAATTGGAATGTGATTTTTTTTCTAAAATTTCTTTCTTCCGTTTAAAACTAGCTTCAATTCCTTATAGTTTATTTTTCTTCTCAAATAATTAGTTTTATTGGCTTTTAGCTTAGTTATTGAAATGCTAAAATTTTATTCGACTAATTACAATTTCGCGTGAAATATTTACTTTTATATACACTACTAGTTAAACAGAAGAATCATATTCTTTCGTGCAATGAAAGAGTAAATATCTTAATTAGCGTGTTGACACTAGAGAAAAGTAACGTTATTTCTCCTTGTTGTAATACATTTTAATTAAAAATACAAAACAAAATTATAACTTATGTTTACTTTAATTTAGCAAATAATAAGAATAATAACTTAATAAAAATTTATAAAAGTTAAGTTTATTTATACTTTTGATTCTTTATAACATTGTTCCTTTTCTATTTATTCATTAATTATTTTTGCAATTTTTTTTGTTTTAAAGATGTTGTATGTAGTAAAATTGACTAAAAACCAATTATTGTAATTATAAGATATTAACATTTTAAATAATATAATTAAGCTCTTAGGAAGTGGATCGAATTGTTGAAAAGAAAAAGAAATTAGTTAAGAGGATTAATTGGCTTTTATTTCTAGTTATTTATTTAGTTATAGAATAGTATTAATTAAGAAACCACTATTCAATTAACAGAAATTTGAGTTAATGAAAAATAAAATTCATTTATTGCTACTTTGGTTTCGAAATAAACCTAATGTTGAAAAAATGTTTCCATGCTCTTAACATTTTTTCGAAAAAGAAGCTGAAACAACCAGATTTGTTTATTAGATTTACAAATGCAACTTCTAAACTGCTAAGGATATTGCTAATATATTAAATTAAATGTATTAAATTTTCTTAACTATTTTAATAAAAAAATTTTAATTTATAAAATTAAATTATCTTTAATATTAAATTTAAGATCAGTAATATAAAATAATATTAAATTCACTAACTAGTTAGATAAACAGTTTAAATATTAGTAAATATTTAAATATTAAATATTAGTAATAATTAAATATTAGCAAAATATTAGTAAATATTAGAGATTTTTCCCTCTCTTTAACCAATCAGCTTTTTTCCTCTTAAATTGATAGCAACTGCGCAATCTCCTGTCGGTCAATAACTGTTTCACGCATGCGCAGTGGGGATCTAATTAAGCTGGTAAGAGAAATGGCGTGGAAGCGTCAAAATCTTTCTTTCACGTACCAAAGCACCGGAATTAGAAGTCAACCTAATTTCTTATCTTTGACAGTGAACACTTAATATCTATGGACGTATCATGCTGGTACTGCATCCATAATAAAAAGTACTCATGTATAGTAAATGTGCATTTTATCTCATAATTTGTGATCATCTGTATATACATCATAATACCAAATAAATTTGCTACTATCTCATCAACGTATTAAACTAATCCGTTTTTTATTATAAATAAAGCGTATAATATCATGTAATCAAATGTTACTAAATTTGACACTTTACTGAAGTTCAGAAAAAATTGTACGCTAATACGAGGTCTGTTTTTTAAGTAAGCGCCATTTTGTTGCGTACACTAAAAGGTTACGCGTGAGTCGCAACGAGTGCTTATGTCGTCTGTCCTAGCATTCCTTTGGAACAAATGTGCTCAGTTATAGCTGTGTAGACAATCTGTACTGTCAGTTCTTTAAAATGTTCAAATTTAACAAATTTTGATGCGTTTTAGTGGACAAAAAACCTGTCTGCTGTAGACATTCACCGGCAAATTTGAACATTAACCGACAGATCTAAGCTTCCTACTGTAATGCTGACAGGAAATTTAGCTACTCCGTGTCAATGACTCTCACCACTGTCAGTCCCGAGCATTTTAGGACTCTTTTGGCTGGGAAGTTTTGGACCACTCCAAATACAGACCGGACCTTGCGCTAAGTGATTTAAATCTTTTCCCCGGTGTTTCAGACATCATTTTGGCTGCAATCAGTACAACGATGACGAAGAAGTGAAAACGAACATGATTTCTTGGTTATCGGAGCAGGCAACAAGATACCATGAACAGGATATTGTAAATCTAGTTGTAAGGTATGATAAGTGTTTAAGAAAACTTTACAACTATTTTGAAGAGAAAAGAGAACCGTGTGTAGAATTAAAAAATAAATTTGCTTCATGAAAATTTCCTTTCGTTTAGTTTTTATTTCTAAACAGTTCTTACTTAAATTTTAAACATAAAATGTGTTATTAGTGTTTTAAGTTGTTAAATTATGATGTTTTTACCATAACAAAAATATTTTTTTACAGATATGTTAGATGGATGGTTATGCTTTGTTGTTTCAATAATAGGAATTGGTCTTTTAACTGCAGTTATTGGAGATTTAGCGTCTCATTTTGGCTGCACAGTGGGACTTAAGGACACAGTAACTGCTGTTGCTCTGGTAGCTCTAGGAACAAGTGTTCCAGGTAAAATTTATGACCTTTAAATGATATATAAAAATGACCATTATAGCTTATACAGCACAAATGATTTCGATAGTATGAAATATGTATTAGATTTGAAAATCACAAAACGTTAAAAAAATTCAGAGTATTTTTTACTCCTTAAAGCTGAAAAATGTTTGCTTTTCTAAATCTTAGCGTTTTTATATGTTTCATTTCCGTTTCTGAAATGTCTGGTGATTATTCTCATCGTCAGAACTATAATATTAAGTTTCAAATTATTTTGAGCTAAGCATCATAGTTTATTATATATTCTGATTTTAAAAAAAATTTTAAATATTAAATTTAAAAAAAATTTTAAATATTAAATTTAAAAAATATTTTTTTAAAAATTTAATTGGAAGATAAACATGCATGGTTTTTGAAACAAATTACTTTAATACATTTGCAAACTGGAAAAAAAATTAAATGGAAGAAGTTTCTGGATAATATTTTTAAATTATAGAAATTGAAGCCTTCAGCATGCACGTACTTTGTATTGGGAGACTCGAAGTTACGGAAATTGTTTATTTGTATCTAAATAAGATTATGAAGATCACCGGGACGGGATAGCCTGGTTGGTAGGGCGTTCTGCCCATGTGCAAATGGTCTTGGGTTCAATCTCCACCGGTCTAAGACTTCCCGTGTAGTAAATGGTGACTGGTACTCGTTAAAATCAGTTAGGTCACAAAAGTCTCCAATGTTTCCATATCAAATTATACCTCTGGGGGTACTGAATCGGAGATTGATCGTTCTCTGGTTCAGGCAAAAATTACGATCTGTGGATGAATGAATGGATGTATGAACGTGCCCGCTCTATGAACTGGCTGTTACGTGTATTTGCTTGATATCGTATTCTTGGCCATATATGGCACAATTGAAAGAGAATAAGCGCACCATCTGCCTTAAATTCGATTGATTTCACCAAGCAGATAATGGCAAGTGGCATTAGAAACAAGAACAACAACGTGAAGATCGTCAGTAATCTTCTGCACCACTTCATCCTTCACTGCTTAGCAATTAATTTTAAGCAAGCGATTAGCAAACACTATTTCTTGCATAAATATTCTTGAACTTAAAGCACTTTTGAAAATTTTGGATCAAACAATCAAAACATCCTAAACTAGCTATATACCTCGTAACAGAAACTTTCCCGCATGGCAGAGGGCGCTGCAAATTATTCAAGGATACATCTACACATTCATCTGCACCATATCATTTTACTTTTTTATTTAAAAAAACGAATGCGGAAAAATTGCTGAGAATCGTTTTTAAAATATCTTTAAACTTGTTTCCAATAACAATTAAAACACTGAGTTCAGGGGACACTAGACGTTCAGAATGAGAGAATCTTTGAAAAAAAAATCATCATTTGGTTTTGATAGTTTTTAGAAGAATTCGCGATTTAATAAGTAATGTGCAACAAACCATGTTAAAATCGGAGTTTTCGTTACCGAATTATAAAATTATGAATTTTTAAAGGTCAATACATCAATGTGTAGTTCACGCTGACGAAGTTGCTTTTTCTTGTAATGGAATTTTTCAATGTTCTCACAATTTCAAAAAACTCCTAGATAACCAATTTTTATTTTATTGTCATAAAATTTTTTAACTTATTTTTGATGTCTATTCTTTAATTTTAAATGCTTTGATTAACTTAATTTAATATTTTAATAATTGAACAAACATATTGAAGTGTATTTATCGAAGACATTTTTAGTGACAAAATAAAAATTTAATGCTTAGGTACGTTATATTTTTACACAGTTACCATAACCACTTATATTTATTTCAATACCTATAAATAAGATTTTAAAGTAAGAAACTAATTTAAAAAATTATAATTCGTTCACAAGGAACTTTTTAATTATTAACAATTAAAAACCTCTCTTTTAGCTATAACTTTAAAACCAATCATTATTTTTTTTTCTGAAATATTGTGCACAGACTTCTGTTTATGTTACCAGATTTGAAAATGAACGAATAAAAATTGCACCTTTTTGTTTTCAATGAGAGTTAGGAGAACACTGCCAAGTACAAGTAGTAAAGACTTTACCTCTGTTCCTGGATTATATACTGAAATCTATACGCATTTATTCCATTTTATTATTTCAGTATTGCAAAAAATCTAAACAACAAAGTTTTTACGCATAAATTTTAAAGACTTTATATTTACAAATTTTGTTGCATGCATAATTAATAGAATAAGTTGAATTTTTATAATAGCTTTGCTTGAATGCATTGAGGTCACAGGCGAATTTGGGTTAAGATAATGCTGCAGATTCACATCGTAAATTCTACTATCGGGAATATAGAATTAGAATTAATAAGCAACAAAGAGAAATCACAATAATTGATATCATAATCGAAGCAATCAAAATACGCAATACAGGGTGATTATAATTAAAGTTCCACTTTGAAATGGTCATAAAAAGAAAACTACTTGACAAAATGTAATGGAACTTGGCAATAGTTCATAGAAGGCCATCGGAATTTATTTTCCGCCAAAAAGAAATATTTTCACCCTACTTCCAAAATATTATTAAATTAAATAAGAAATGAGGACACCGGTTTAAAAAATATTTAATCGTTTCTGAAACAAGTTGCAAAACACGTTCTGTGTTGCAGCCAACATTTTTCGAACGCAAGTTAAGTCGTATTTCTGCTTTCTCGACAGTAGCTCGTAGAATAGCAAAAGGAATCTTACAGACATGTTTTTGCATTACATCTTTCAACTCCGTGAAATTTTTACAACATTATTACCATAAACGGTGTTTTTGAGATAACCGTAAGCAGTGCTTTTGAAATAAGTTAGACTCCGATGTTTATTTTGGTTTACAATATTGCATACAGCGCCATTTTCACCCTAGTGGTAATTTTTTAAGCTTTCAATGCCAGAAAATAAATTCTCATGACAAACTATTACTGCGTTGAATAACATTTGGTTCAATATTTTTCAAAGACCATTTCAACGTGGAACTTTAATTATAACCATCCTGTATAACATTATCTTTCATTCTGTGTAGGATGTGTTTCTACTTTTCTGATATTCACTATTTTCCTAATCTTCTATCTTTCTTTTACAGATACTTTTGCTAGCAAAGTAGCAGCAATTCAAGACAAGTACGCAGATTCTTCAATCGGAAATGTTACTGGAAGCAATGCAGTCAATGTATTTTTAGGTATAGGAATTGCTTGGTCCATTGCCGCTATAGTGCACTACAGCCGAGGAACACAATTTAAAGTTGAACCTGGAAGTCTAGCTTTCTCTGTAACCATGTTCTGCAGTTGCGCCTTAATATCTTGCATCGTCTTGTTAATGCGTCGCAATAAGCGCGTGGGTGGAGAACTTGGCGGACCAATGAGGTATAAACTACCAACAACCATCCTGTTTGTCTGTTTGTGGCTTTTCTACGTTGTCATGTCCAGCTTGGAAGCCTATGATATAATTGAAGGCTTTTAAGTGATTGTACTACTTATAATCTTTTCTTACGACAGCTTTTATGGCTGTAAGTATGGGTCTTGACATATCAAGATGATATACAGATCTTTTTTGAGAACGGACAGGAAAGTCGGAAGTTAGAAATGTACACAAGAACGTTTCTTAAGTCTTGATACCTCTGTGGTTCCTCAAGAAGTATTAAGAAGTTCTCTTTAGGCGGTTTATAATATCATTTGTTATTTGCCATTTCTGCCCTGTGCCAATCCCTCTTCTGTAGAGACTTAACATTCAGCACAAAAACACTCAGCTGATGGTATGTGTATTTTAATGCATTTTACGATGCATACTGCTGTTCTCTTTTTTTTCATTCTGAAAAAAAAAATATTTCTAGTTTCATTGTGTCAAGTTCTGTGTTTCCAAAGAATATTTATGTCAACGTAATTGTTTCATCGCTGAAAATAATTCTCATACTTCCACAAACATATGAACATTGACTATTTAAACAGTATTTTTCGGATCCTACACTTCCTGTTTTTCCTATTGTATCTATAAAAGGAAAAAATTCAATATAGCTGTCTTAGAAGAAAAAAAAACATTTAGTATTAAAGTACTTAATGTTGAAATTATATAAAGCTCATGTGATACCATGTAAGTATATTTAAAAGTCTGAGAATGTAAAATGTTGAATGACTAATAACTTAATTGAATGTTGTAAAGCGAATTCTCTGGAAGGTAATCTAACGAATTCATTTTCATCTTTGTGCTAACTGATGATTGTTATTTTTCTTTGAAAGTATTTGC
The DNA here is from genome assembly GCF_043381705.1 of Parasteatoda tepidariorum. Classification (NCBI taxonomy): domain Eukaryota; kingdom Metazoa; phylum Arthropoda; class Arachnida; order Araneae; family Theridiidae; genus Parasteatoda; species Parasteatoda tepidariorum. The sequence goes on along the minus strand of NC_092215.1, from coordinate 51,380,049 downwards.
ATAAACGTCGAGAAAATATCTAAACATATTTCTATCTGCCTTTTATTGTGTGAGCATAGACAAACTTAAAAATATAAATCACAAACGCCAACTGCTATTTCTATTTATAACTAATGCTGTAGACCAGCTTGCCAACTGATAGAATACCATTTTCACTGTAAAAAATCATGTTTGTGCTGTGAAAGTGAATAAGTCAGTGTTATTACACCAAAAAGTGTCGTACGACATTCTCATTCCCATATTAGTCGTAAAGAGTCACACCGTCTTTCTGTAGCACTTTAACAAATCTTTACCTAGCTATACAGCATCTTTTTGTGCACTTTATCATTCTTGCACACTTTCTAACCAACTGCTGCTGTTTAATTCGCTTTTCTTTACCCCAAAAAGCATAATATATCATTATACAAAATAATAATTTATATAATCAAATTTACAAATTAAAATTAATCCAAAAGTTAATGTGAGAAATATACATAATTTATTATAACACTTTAACTTCCTATTATTTATAAAGTTTTTATTTGTAAATAAAACTAAGCACTGATGACCAAACAATATCATATCCACAGCAGCTATTAATGATTATTATACATTCGTATTTTGAAATTTATACTAAATTTAGTGAATTTTTAAACTATAAATTTTCTCAAAGAAAACGAACAAAAATTAGTGTTTTTATCAAATGATTGTTGTAAATTTGTGTCTTTTAAAAAATTTCTTTTATAAATAATTTATTAATATAGATCTATATTTATCAACTACTTATTAACTTTGACTATCCATATAATATTTATTTGTTTTTACCTATAGGGATTTTTTTCTAATACCTGAAATGATTTTGAATTTCTCTAAAAAGGACTTTACATATTATTACTGTATAAAAATACATTTTTGTAAACTATTTATGAAATCCGTCTGTATTTTGCCATCTGAAAGAAAAGAGCTCCAAGCAAAATTTTTCTTCTGGTAGAAAATTACACAGTTTTCAGAAAACGAAATTCCATCAACTGAGAAATAATTTTGCAACTTAGCACTCACATTTAAGCAAAGTATTTATTGCGGTATGTAGTAATAGATCTGATATTCATTTTGAGTAAAATTGTGTAAAATTATTTTTTTACAAAATTGTTAATTTAGGTGTCGTAGAATAATTCTTTCCTTACAATTTCTTGTCCTCAGTTAGAGGCTATAATTAGTCCCTTACATTTGCTAAGGAAATTATTTTTGTTAATTAGTAAGGAAGTCTATTTTGTGTAATTTGGCCTATAGCATCCCGAGAATGGTAAAATTTAGATTTAAAAAATATATAATTTAATGAAATAGAAAATAAATATTTTGTGCTAGCACTTGTTATTAGCGCACAAAATTTAGAATTTTAATAGGAAATCACTGCACTTAACTAGAAAATTTGTCACTTATTATTTTCTCTAAAATAATATCAAAATTTTCTATTTTCTTCGAAAAAGTAATTATGTTGTCTCTATTAAAACAATTAAAGTATGTATGTTGTTACTAACAATTAAAGTATTCTCAAAATGTTCGATTGTTTTTTTTTCAAAAAAGCAATTACGCTATCTCTATTAAAACAATTTAAGTACGTATGTTGTCACTAATTATTTTCTCTAAGGCAATCCCAAAATTTTCTATTGTTCTTTTTTTCAAAAAAATTAATTATGTTGTCTCTGTTAAAACAATTTAAGTATGTATGTTGTCACTAATTATTTTATCCAGAGAAATATCAAAATTTACTACTGTTTTTTTTTTCTAAAATGTAATTAAGTCGTCTCTATTTAAACAATTAAAGTATGTTTAACAAAGTATAAAATTATGTTTTAAAATAACTTTTATTCATTTCTCTCACAATTATTTCTAACTTAAATTTTTCTACGCAAAATAATTTTCGTCTAAGTTTTTTTTTTTAAAGAAAAAAAAAGAATATTAGAACATTATATTTCCTATAGACAAATTTATTTTATATTTGTCATTTATTTAAACACAAGACGTAATATTCTGTGTTTGCAATGTGTATTAATTTTTTGTACATGCTTCTAACCTCACACATCATCAATATGTATTCCTTGAAAAAAGGCATTTTCCTGTCGTTTTTCCCAATCAAAATTTATTTATATTAATGTTTATAGTTAATATATATCTCTATATATATATTATATTTCCAGTGTCCGAGTTATACCCATCTTCTATGTGAAAATGATAAGCTCTATGTAATAAGGAATGTTGTAAGCTGAAAAATAACATTCGCAATTTAACATTTACGTGAAATAGACAATATTATTATGTTCAAAAATTTAATTGTAAAAGTGACATGTGTTAAAATTCTTTGTTAACAGTAGTCATACTTTATATCATGGTATATGTTGAATTTTGTCTACTTAGTAAAAAGGTTTGTTACACCATTTGTACTGTATTTCATTCGTATTATAGCTATCATTTTTTAAATAAGTACAAATTAACACATTTTGTATACTGGGTAATTCAAAATGAATATAGCGATTACAAACGGCTATAACTATTTAATATAAAGGAATTTCATCGATAAAATATACACAGAATCTGAAAGGAACTTCAAAATTTTGTATACATGCGTTGCAAATTTTCTATGTGATTTTCCTTGGTCACACTGACAACATCTAGACGGTAATCCGTTTCACGCCATACATTCTGACGCATATTATCGACGCAAGCATATTACAAATGCATTCTTTGAGTTTTTCAATTGTTTTGGGCATGAGAACCATATATCTTATATTGCATATAACGCATATATATTGGTCTTTCACATAACCCCATAGATAGGAATCACAGGGTGTCAATCCCGGAGATCTCGGAGGCCAAGAGAAGACATCGTTGACATCTCCACTTCGTCCGATCCAACTGTTTGGAATATTTCGATTTAAAAATGTATGAACCATCGTACCCTAGAGTGAGGGTGCTCCATCTTGCTGCAAAATGTAATTCGTAGAATTAGTATCTACGGATTACATTTTGCAGCAACCATACCTTAAGCATGTTGAGATATACATTTTAGGTAACACTTCGCTCACAGAAGAAAAAAGGTTCGTACAATTTGCGTGATAAGATCGCGCAGAACATATTAACTTTCGCCAAGTCACGTTCATGTGCAATAGCAATGGAAGACTTCCTCGTACCCCATATTCGACTGTTGTGCCGGTTAACCTTCCTAAATTCCAACATGAAGAATGCTTTCTGCACGGGACTCACCATTTTCACTAATGAACTCGCGCATGCGCAGGATTCCACTCCACTGCACCTGCGCATTACGTAGACGAGAATTTGAAGTTACATCTACATTCTATGTTAATCTTATATATGAAAATATTTTTTATTAAATAGTTATAGCTGTATGTAATCGCTATATTCATTTTGAATTACCCTATATTATTACATTTTACTATACAATTAAGTACTCCATGGCTTTGTGCGTCGTTTCAACCCTGTCCAGCAAAACTTAATCAAAAAATGTTACAAACAACTAGAAATGTAAAACTATTTGCTTCTAAACGTTTAATAATTTATAGCTACCATTATTTTTTAAACAACAAAGAAGTAAAGTATGCCTATTCAAAAAGAATACACTGTCTGCGGTAGCAGTTGCTAATGTATTACATGACTAAAATTCACAACCGATATTTACTGCTTCGTAAATGTCTATAATACAATTTTAGTAAAACGGGAAAATTTCAGAGCTTTGGTGAATCATTCTTTCCTTTCCGTGAATATGTTCTTAAATAACTAAGTGGATGCAGTTTGGGGACTCCGTATCGCCACCATGAGCAGTTAGCTCTGGATATATGTACGTGAATAAGCAAAATGATATGGGAGCTAAATCTTACAATATTAGAGATATACAATAATCTTACAATATTAGAGATATATAGGGCTTTCAGATGGGACTTTCATTCAGTTAACTATGTTCTGTGAAAGCTATACACATTATAAAACATTCGTGTGTTTCTTAGCACCAAGGAATGGTGGTAACTACTTTATACCAAAGTGGTATAAAGTAGTGGTACCACTACACTACGTATGTTCTATTACACTACTTGGTGCAAAGTAGCCTCCGTCATTTTTTGCATTCGATAGCACTAAACTTTATAATTATATAAGATAATATACACATAAGAGTCAGTAAATGCGTTATTACGATATAATATAAAGTAAGAATCATTAATTTAGAATGATACATGCATTAATTTTCAAAATAATCACTTTGTACATCAAACATGCGAGTAGCACACAGAGAACATAAAGAAGAACTCGATCAAGGCTTGAGAGAATATAAGCTAGTAGAAATCTTACAGGGTAAAATTCGTTAATACAGTTCACAGTGATTTAAAAAACTAAATAAAATTACCTTTATTACACAACTAAAAACATGCATTCATATTTTAACGACGAAAAACAAATTATTCAACTAAATCACGACAAATCACTAACAGCAACTAATTCTCGATTACAAATGCTTATTTCTGGCGATGAAAAAAGCGCGCCAACACGTCGGGTTTTTTTTTTTTTTTTTTNTTTTTTTTTTTTTTTTTTTTTTTTTTTTTTTTGGAAAGGAAAATATTTCCTGCTTTGTGTGAACAAGACGATAATTTGGTGTAAGCTAATTTGGGTGATTAGATTTAAATTACACTTTTAAAAATGTATACGAACTCTTTATTTGATGCTAACCCGGAATAAAGGATTCCTTCACAGAATATTTCAGTGTTGTTCAACATCATGTTCGGATAAATATTACACCACAGTTCTTACTGTATAGATAACCGGTGATTGTTTTTTATTTTAATGCGTTGCGCAAAAAGCACGCAAACATCGCGGTTGTTAGGCGAAATCACTGAATAATTATAATTGAGTAGAAGAGGCTATTACACAAGTCAAACCTCACCTTTAAATATGCATGTTCTGAATTAACTGAGTAATCTGAGCCGTGGGCAAGCGCAATTAGTTTAGAATATATATTGCAGAGTATTTGCACTAAATATTTTATGTATATAGTAACTATCATTTTCAAATAAGTACAAAACACATTTTACATGGAATTATTCCTTACAATGAAATTAAATTCTTTGGTGATTTGTGTGTTGTTTAAACATTGAAATCCATTGTGCATATTTGTTGAAAGGAGAAATGTTTAGTATTTTAATGTATCATTCCCTTTATTCCTGAATATGCTCTAAGACTGTTTTATATGCTCTTAAGGCTATATGCTCTTAAGGTTGTCTCTTAAACTTAATGTTAACTTAATGTCTGTTAACTTAAATATATAAAACCGTCGCTCATCAGCCAACCCAATTTTGGGTTCACGGTTTCTAATGTTGATTTCTCCACTTGAATGTAATTTGTATCCTCTAAACTATATATTAGGTGGACCGGAAAGTAGTACCGTGTCGGTGCATTGGACATTAGTTATCAAGATTTTATTTTTAATCAATAATGTATTCACCTTCGTTACCAACAACCCTTCAATTCCAGATCGAAAATGAATCGAAATGGATGGGAAAAAATGAATCGGTTTTTAAGACTAAGGAATATTTAATACCCCGAAACGACATTACTTTCCGGCCCCAGTAATATTTTGATTAATTTTTTACTTAAGTTTCTAAAAGTATACATTAAGAGAGGTCCGTACGGAATATCTTGAATAAAAAGTAATGGTCGAATCAAAATTCGCATGACACTTGTTTAAATTTGATAATTCGCATTTTTAACATGAAAATCAAAGTAATCACACATCGTTACTGTAACTTAAGTTTCTAAAAGTATACATTAAGAGAGGTCCGTACGGAATATCTTGAATAAAAAGTAATGGTCGAAAAGAAATTCGCATGACACTTGTTTAAATTTGATAATTCGCATTTTTAACATGAAAATCAAAGTAATCACACATCGTTACTGTAATTTAAGTTTCTAAAAGTATACATTAAGAGAGGTCCGTACGGAATATCTTGAATAAAAAGAAACGGTCTAATCGAAATTCGCATGGCACTTGTTTAAATTTGATAATTTGCATTTTTAACATGAAAATCAAAGTAATCACACATCGTTACTGTAATCAATTCTGAAAAGTTCTTTCTTCTTTGCTATACTAAGCTGGAAAAATAATCGATTGACATTCCAACTTATAAAAAATGTTTACAAATAACTGCAAGTAAATTTTGCGTCCTTCTTTTTTTTAGAATCTTTAACTACGAAGAAATTAAATATTTATAGCATAAAGAGCTTACTTCTTTCTATTGTTAATATAAATAAATAAAAACATTAAAAGCGGTTTAGCTTTTTTGTGCGTTGTTCAGATGCAGAAAATATCGTTTTTTTAAATCTTGATAAGAACATGTCATGCTATTGAATTCGAATGTAAAAAGCAAATCTCTCTTAGAAAATATTTTTAAAAATTCAATCTCTATTTTGGAGTATTGGTAAAAAGACGAAATAAATTGACTGTTTTTTCTTATTTAGGTAAGAGATACGCTTTTTATATAAATATATATATATATTTCCAAGCATTCTTTAGGATTTAACAAAAATATTGAAAGCCTAGACTTTGAAGAACGGAATCAATTTTAACTTAATGTAGAAAAGTCGAAAGTTCACACCTGAGCACTCTATTTCTTTCAAACCAATTTCTGGTGTCTTTTAACTTAATTTATCACAAAATGTTTTTTCTTCGAGAAGATTAAACAACTTTTTGTGAAATGAAAATAGAGTTTATATAATTCTCTCTCACTCTTTTAAATAGCTATTTTGAACAATAGATATTTATAGATATTTTTTCTTATAAGCATTTATAAAAAAGTGATTTTATAAGACTTATTTAAAAATATAAATTTTACTTTAAGTAAAATGAACCAAATGCCAATCAAAGTAAGAACGTAATTTGCAATAAAGTGTTTTTGACTGCTCAATAAAAATAGAAAATACTAGAGTGATATGACACAAAAAAAATTTTTTTTCACTAAATATATAAGCTCTAGACCCTTATAATAAGATTTCATTAAGCATTTATATAAAAATAGCAACAAAAAAAACTTTTTGATTAGCTTTTAAGCATTTTTTGATTAGTATAAATGCATTTTTAGTATAGCTAAAGCATTTTATTTAAATTTAAATAATATAAAGCACTATCTGTAGCATTTTTCGATTACCACAAGTATTTAATTTTAAGTGAAATATTATATAAATATTTTTTTCTGATAAACAATTGTAAAAGAGTGAGTTTCATAAAACTTATTTAAAAATATAAATTTTATTTTAAGTGAAATGAATTCAATGGCAGTGGAAGCAAGAACGCATAGTATTCACGAATGTATATAGATTGTATATCTCTAAATATACGGACTCCAAACCCTTACAATAAGATTCTGATAAGCATTTGCATGAAAATAGTAAAATAATTGATTAGCATAAGCATGTTTTGCAATAAATAAGTAAATATTATTCTGCATTAAGCAGGTTTCAAATACGCATTTTTTAATTAGAATAAATGCATTTTTTGATTAGTATAAATGTAATTTTTGATTAATATAATTTCGATAATATAATTTCATTTTAATATCGAATGCAACACCATTATTTTTTATTATTTAAAATTAAATACAACAAAATATAGCACCTCGAATTTGTTTAAATGTAATTCTTTCTCGTCTATGCATCTTACTTGACTTAGATTTATTATTTGTTTATGTATTTTATTGTAAACGTGATATATTTTTATTTTGTGTAACTGGCAACTTCAATGCACTGTTAGTTTGCTCATGTTCTGCATGGTTTGGTACCTGGCTTTGTGTTAAGCATAAAATAGATAATGAAAGAATTGAAATCTTTGTGAATGAATCTTTATGAAAGAATATAGAATGTGTCACTTAAAAGAATTTAAATTTGACGGGCTTAGCTTACTCGAAATCGAAGGGGAAGAACAGTTGCTAACATAAGCAAAAGCCACGTTTCAACAACCAATCTGGATCGAGATACCCACACTCCGTCACTTGCAGGTATCTTATTCTGATCCTGTTCTGAAGTACAAGAACACATTTATTTATTTATTTATTTTTAATTTTGTCAGGTCTAAGAAAAATAAATTATTATTTTTCTTAAAATAATTGAATTTCATCTCATGGAAAATGACAATGTGATATACACCCGCTTTAATTTTGTTTTCAAATGTTAATATTATTTGGTCTTATTTTCTAAATGTATTAATTGGAAACAATCAAATCTGTGGAAAATCGAATGTTCTTTAGTACGGGCTAGGAAAACATGAAATGGTCCCCAATGCAGCAGACAGCATCTGTTATTATAACTACTACCTAATATTTCATCTTATACACTCATCAACTGCATGTAAGAATTTCTAGACAGCCAGCCAGGCGGCTGCGGGTTCGAATCCAGCTCCGGGCATGGATGTTTCTCCTTCTGTGTTATTCTCTGTAGTGTGATATATGAATGTGGCCCACCCTATGAACGGGTATCTGTTACAGCGTGGCTTGGGTAATGTTGCTCGCCTCCGTGACTTACGTTTACAGGTGCAAAATGGATAACGTTAAATGTGTAATACTTCCGGCATCTTCCTAGGCAAAGAACGTAAAAGTTCAGTGCCTGCCATTAAAAAAAATCCAGGCAAGGTGGCGCGAATATTTATTGGATCCAAAGTACACGACATTCATTGAACAGTGCAAGAAAAAAGCAGAATGACCCGTATAACTTCCGATCTAATGACTAGATCTTCACGTACTAGGGCTCAATCTTAATGGTTTTCAAAAGGTGATCTCAGATAAACTAATTAATTAGAGCAAAAGACATTTAACGTAAGGTAACTAGCCATAAAACCACACTTTAATTTTTAACACCTGAATAAAAATACCTATTTTTGGTTTTATAAACCATATTTTTTTAGCAGAAATGTCATTATCATAGAGTACCCAAAAAATATTTTTACCGTTTAAGCATAGAGCAAGAAATAATTACCTTTTTAGCTTTTGGTGATCATTTCTTTATATATGAAGGATTGAGAAACCTTTAAAAAACCCAGGTAAAGGCATTAAATATTATATCATCCAGAATAGTTAGCATGAAATTAATAAATTGAGCCATAGCAGTATTCAAGTTATAGCTAATTTATTGCATTTTTATAAATTGATGTTTCTCGTTAACTGTTTATCAATTTCTTACCAAAACATTATTTTCAAATATTAAAAATTACCTATGCAGCAAATTAAATTCAGTATCTAGAATTAAATACAACATGTACTCCAAACTTAATCAAGGAGTAATTTCATGGTTTTTTCTGCACTTAATAAATGTAAAATAACTGATGTGTCTGTCAAAAAATAATTTGCATAATTGGTTGCATGATGAGACATCTTAACATCAACTATGAATACATAATAATTTTATTCATATTAAAAAAGAACTACTTAAAATTATAATTTTTGATTGTATTTCTTATTTTCTTACAGTATTATATTAATTTATTAGCAAAACGCATTTCACGTAAGCTCTTTGTATTTGTAATGTGTGATTTACAGTAAACATTTTTCGTATTTGAAGTAAGTCAATTTACAAAGAATAATACAATTCACTATTTTTGGATTATACTTATTCAATTATAAGTTTTCTACGTCCAGTTGTTACAACTACATGGAGAAAAAAATTCTGATAAAATTATTATACTCTGTGATAATGTCATTTCTTGTAAAAATAAAACATAATTCTGATATTAGAAACGTAAATATTAGTATTTAAACCACTCATTGATGCTTAATTTTTACATTCATAAGGGTACGTTTTATCAGTAATTTTGTCTTTTAAAAATTATAGTTCTTATTTCCACACATTAAGTATAAAAATACAAAATTGAGAAGCAAGTTTAAGCGAATAAATCATTTTTATGCCATGCTCTAAAGTATGGTGATAAATTTACCGAATTTCACCACATTTATCAGATTTTATCACATATTATAAAAACCTTATTTGCATATTAATTACTAAAGCCCTTCGGGAAAAATTATAAAGCTTTTTGATGCTTCTATCAAACCAAAAATATGTTGCATTTTACCATATTCTGGTAATTCTTTCTCGGTGTTTATGAAAACATTTAAAAATCCTTGACTGAAAAAAAGTCTCTTAAAAAGAAACATTTTCCTCACGTATACTATTGCTGCTCAATGCATTCTAAAGAAGAATTTATCCAAGGGTTCAAAACATTTTTAAAAGCTTATTTTACGAACTGTGTAATAGATGTTTAAAGCCTTGGTTATAACATTCTAAAATATCTTTTTTTAAGACGAAACACACCAGATAAACTGCTTTGGAAATATAAATATAAAACAAAGTTACATGCGCGAAACTTTTTTTAAGCAAGTTTAAGTCACTTAAAAATTTATAGTAATAGCTTTTAAGAAAACGTAACAGTTTGACAATGTTTTGATATAAAGAAAAGAAAGAAAGATATGAAATTTGGCGTCAAAGAACGCAAATATTTCGGTCACGTATCAAGTTCAAAAAGATACTAGCATTCACGGCTCATAAAAGTAAATTTTTATTTATATAAAAATGTAACATATTAAGGTATGTGGTTTTAAAATAGAGCTGTTTTCAGGAACAACAGTGGAATACTAAAAATTCGTTCTCTTAAAGAGTGTTGCTTCATATTCTTGATTTTAGAAAAATTATAAAAATGAGCTGGATACATTGTTAAAAGGAAAAGTAGAATCTTTTTTCTAAGAAAAAGTTTATGCTTATGTAGTTTTTTAAAAAGTAAATATCTTAAACGGAATATTATTTTTAACTTTAATGAAAAATCTTAGAAGAAACTCAAATTTGAAAGACGCTAAGCCATTTTTAATTGTGTAAAATTCTTGCATAAACAAATTTAAAAAGTCAATAAAAACTATAGTGCAAAATATTTTGGTGCATAGCTCCCACCATTTTTAGTGTGCAGGAAAACTAAGTTTTGTTTGCAGTGCTTGTCGTCACATTTTTTTTTGTTCTTTTTAACTGTGATAGTTTTATTTATTTATTCTTTACTTATTTTTTTATCCATTTTTATTTATTATTTTTATTTATTTTTTTGCATGCATTTTTTAATTTAATTATTGTTTATACTTATTTACTTTTTTTACTTTTCGTTATTTACTTATTTTTATTTATTTATTCATTTATTTTTATTTATTTACTTTTTTTACTTTTCGCTATTTACTTATTTTCATTTATTTATTTATTTACTTTTATTTATTTATTATTTATTTATTTTTATTTATTAATTTATTTATTAATTTTTTATTTTTATTTATTTTTTATTTATTTATTTATTTTTCATTTTTTGTTTGCTTGTTTACTGCCCATACATATTTTCAAGCGCATTTATTGCTTAATTTCAAAAACACATCATTTAAAAAAAAACTTACTTTTAGTAACATATTCGCATCAATTCTTTTAAACAAATGTTATTTTGTAGATCTTATAAAACTATTTGCACAATAACTACGGTTTCTTACTTTTTTTTAAATTAATTTTTGTTATTTATTAATTTTTGTTTTTATTTATTTATTTTTATTTATTTATTTTTTATTTATATATTTTTCAATTTTTTGTTTGTATACTGACCTCACATATTTTCATGCTCATTTATGACTTAACTATAAAAACATATTTTAAAAAAAAGTACATTTTTAGTAATATATTCGCAACAATTCTTCCAAACAAATGTTATTTTGTAGATCTTATAAACTATTTGCACGATAACTACAGTTCAGTGCTTAAAAATGTATTTAGTTTACCTCAAAAAGATGGTGGTAACTTGAGACCAAAATTAGACCAAAATTTCGTACAAGCGTAAAGATATTTTGTTATTACTGTATATTCCGACTTACAAAATAAATAAAGTTATAAAAATCAAAATGTTGGCCTACCATAAGTACGAGAACTAATTTTTCAAAAGCTTATCTGAAGTAATATTTACATCTGTAATAAACAGGGATAGAGTTTGCCTTAAGCACGAACCTCGTTTTTAACACAAGAAGCTTAATTTTTTGTTTAATTTATATACCTTATGCAATATAATGAAAATTAATTTTGAATGCTAAAATTTATGACGATGCTTTATTAAATGTGTTTAATTATACGTAATTAAAAATGCCCATTAAGCTAAATTTTTTTAGCTTAAATTAATTTCATTCTTTTTAAAAAAAAAAGAAACTTTTTGTCACAGATACGACATAGAGCTAATGTTATATGAATTTATTATAAAATTGTACTGTGCTGAGAAAATTCAATTAAAAAAGCTGAGAGTACTTTTGATTGTATTTACAGAAACTGGTTGGTATCAAGGTAGAAGATTTGCGACTCTGAATATTGTTGAATTTAATGTATTGTTAGAGTATATTAGGGTATATTGTTAGGCAAACTTTTTATTGCTTAAAATATTTCTTTTTATACTGTATTTGCTATTTTACGCTTTCAAAAATTTCGATACAATTTATTAGTGATTTTTTTTCATTTTAAAAATGTTATAATTTCATATTTTAATGATTTTAATTACATTTTAACTTTAGATAAAATTTATAGTTCAATAAAGAAAATGCACTTTCTTCAATGGAGTATATTTCACAATCAGAGCACTGTTATGATATTTACCCACATTGAGTAAATTTGTGGCAACATCATAAATATGTTGTTATTGTTTCCGATGTCACTTGCCAATATACCAGCAAACCAACATGGTAAATACCAAGCGAACTTAAGGCAAAGGGGTCTGTTCTTGCTTTTAGTAGAGCTATTTACGGCCAAAAATACGATTTCAGCCACACACACACATCATAGCCCATTTTAAAGAGCGGACTTATTTTACATCCATTCATTCATCCACACATCTTAGTTTTGATCCGAACAAGAGAACCGTCAATCTCCAATTCAGTACCTCCAGAGGTACTTATTTGCTATAGGAACTTGGAAGCCTTTGTGATTCGACAGATTTAACGTATACTAGTCACCGTTTACTACACGGGGAGTGTTCGGAAGGAAGGGATTAAACTCACTACCTCTTGAACATGGGCCCAACGCTCTACCAACCAGGCTATCTCTAGCTCACCAGATAAATATTTACAATGTTACCGTCTAAGGTGAACCATATTATAGTATAAACAAGAATCGGAGGGAAATACTTATAGATGAATTATAAATAAAATGGTTCAAATTTTTTAGATTTGAGGCAATAATGGTCATCTTCATAACCTTGTAATTTTGAACTCGCGAAGCTTACTTTTTATTTTAATACTTTTTTCAAAATCCTCAATTTCTGCATATTTTTATTCATTATAAATTATTCTTTCAAACATGTTGGTCCCATCATGTTAAAAAAAGAATTTAGAATGAAAAGTAATTTTTTTTCTACTATTGTTATTGCATGTAGAAAATTTTATGAAAAACTTAATCTTGCAAGCAGAGTTTGAATGAACCTGCTGAGTCATTTTAAAATAAGTTTTTTCTTTTTAGGATTTTAATTTATTTGTAAATAATGAAAACTAACACGTTTTTACTATTATATAGAAATGAGAATAATTAAATTTCAAGTGTATTTACTTAAAATAACAAAACAAATGAAAATTACTTAAGTTAATTAAAATCACTTAGTTAAATAAAAATTACTAAAATTGTTTCTAACTATTTTTAACACTTAATACAAACTTATAAATCTTTCTAATAATAATGATCTCAAAATTTCTTTATAAAATTTAATTAATAAAATTAAGTAGTATTAAAGTTGAATTAAATATTTAATTTAAAGAACTATTACTGCATGGTTAATGTCAATAACTTTAATTGCAACTATACTCAATTACCATATAATCTAAAACTCATAACATCAAAAATAATATGTAATATTATTATATTATGTAAGTAACTATAATTTAAATTAAATGACAGATAAATGATTAATAGTTTTTGTCTTTCAACAATTATATTAAACCTACGAATTCACGGAAGAGTGACAGTTTCAAAATATAAAATCAATATTGAAAAGCAGCACATCTAAAAAAATTTCCCTTTCAAACTTTTAACATTATTTTTTTCAGCATTAAAACCCTGCCCAGTAATATTGTAATCATTATGCTCTAATTAAAGCATCAAACCTATACAATCTGGACACAAAATTTCATTACATTAACATTAAAAATTTCATTACATATAACATTAAATAAATGACTTTTTCATATTATTTGATTAATAAAGTTAAATCACATTATCATTAAATAAGAAAAATGTTACATAAGTTGACTAATAAAACTGTGGTTGTATTATTATCCCTTCGACACAGTATTTTTATTGAACACACTTTTCATACTTTATCATTAATTTGCATTAATTAAGTCAAACTAAATAAAAAATATTATATTTAGCATTTTAACAATTTATTTTTAAAAAATACAACAGGAAACACTAGTGTCTTTTTTTACATTATGTTCTAAACACGGCTCATTTCCATAAAAAAATTTTCTTAATTTACATTTATCTGTTATTGTTTAGATCTAAGAGAAACAGTTATTCATCGTTGAAATTTGTTTAATTTACAAAATTAGCTATTGATAAATTTTTGAAAATAAATGAATTTTTTTTAAACTACTTGTTTTTAGGTTTTATATTTTAGTACAAATATAATTTCAAAAATCTTTCAGATTTTTTTCGCAATTATTAGATTTCTTTTATATTTGAAAATTATCGAAATATGTTATTTCTAGTAATTAGAGTGCCAGAAAAAAATATATAAAAAAGGAACACCAATGTCTCATCTGCGTCAAAGGGTTAATACCATGAGCTTTTGTTAATTCTATTTCCAACAATTTGCTTCTATTTCCAACTATTTCCAACAATATATTTTGAAAAATATTGCATCAAAAATAATTTGAAAACATTTTTATATGATGAAATTACATTAAATGGAAAATATTAGGGGGACCGGAAAGTAATGTCGTTTTGGTGCATCTGATATTTGCTATCAAGATTTCATTTGTAAGCAACAATGTATTCACCCTCGTTAGCAACAACCTTTCAATGTCGGATCGAAAATAACTCTAAATGGATCGAAAATAAATGAATTGGTTTTTAAGACTAACAAATACTTAATGCTCCGAAACGACATAACTTTCCGGTCCCCGTAATACATCACTGTTTTTATAACGATATAAATTCTCACAACAGTAATACTTTGATATAACAAAACCAATATTATCGATAGACTCCTAAAAGAATTTATTGCATATTTTCATCTTTTCAAACTTTTAAGAGCGTTTGTCTTTTTGGATCAAAACAATAGAGAAACAATACTTTCTACCATTGCGCACTAAAATCTCACTGAAGCAGCAAAACCTACCTACTCCAAAGTTAAACTCGAGCGCTCTATTCCTCATAAAAACAACGCTCATTATACTCCTACAAAAATGTAAACATTAAACGCTTTCCTTTAATTTTTCGATTCTTCTTTCGAAATAATTTTGTAAATATCTCGGCACTGAGTATTCAGCTGCCTTCAGCGTCAGCAGATCGTGTGCTCACGAAACAGGTGAGCGTTAAATCACGAATGAAATAGCAGGGGCATTTGAAAGCGATTCTCTAAACACAATCACGTAAAAACTCCATTTCGAAGGATTGTACATAACTTTTCTTCTATCTGTTGCTTTTTTTTTGGCCAGATATGTTGATAAGGTAAGTGTTATAAAATTTTCTTACTTTTTCAAGGGTAGTAATTAATGTAATGCGTCATTATCAGGTTGGTAGAACTGGTTGCTTCGTTTTAAAACTAAATACGTGTGAAAATTTAGACAGTGTAGTTTAAAATGACATTTTTTAGGGTAAATTTTTGGAAAAAAAGTATATTTTTTAAATGATTACGAAAGAGACAAATTATTTTATGTATGTAATAAAGATCTTTCGGCATACAAAGTTTCAAAACTAGTTTTGATGTTCTTTTAGTTTATTTATATTCATTTTTTATATTTATTACAGAATCAGGTCGAAGCTACCAATTTTACCATCAGGTGGGTAAAATTGGTTGTTTGGTTTTTGCTCTAAATTTGTGATGAACAACCGAAACGTATTTTAGACAGTGTACTTTGAAATGACAGTTTTTAGTGAAAATGTTTTGAACAGAAGTATTTTTATAAATGTTTTCAAATTAGTCGAATTGTTTCATTTAAGTAGTATTTTTTTCGCACACAGCTTCGAAACTAGTTTTTATATTCTTTTACTTAATTTATATTCATTTTTCTATATAAATTACAGAATCAGTTTGATAAAACCATCAGGTTGGTAAAGTTGATAGCATGATAAATCAGGTTGATAGTTGATAGATTGATAAATCCATGATGAACAATTAAAAAAAAATTTAGACAATGTGGTTTAAAATAACAGTGTAGTTAAACTGTTTTTAGGGCGCATTTTTTGAACAGAAGTATTTTAATAATTGTTTACAAATTAGTCAAATTGATTTATGTATGTAATAATGATATTTTTTAACGTGCACAGCTTTAAAACTAGTATTTATATTCTATTACTTTATTTATATACATTTTTGTATAAATTAAGCAAAAGCTTAGAGCAAAAAGGCGAAGTGGTTGTCAGACAAAATCAGCGGGTTCATTCAAACTTTGCTTGCTAGAATAATTTTTTTATAAAAACTTATTTTTAAGAACACTTGTAAAAAATAGACAATATATCGCCAAAATTTCTTTACAGTTATTTTTTTAACTTATACTTCCATTAAATTTTTTCGTGTGATTCTATAATTAATTCTCGGCAAAACTTTCAGGGATCATTTATTTAGGGAAATATTTTTATTTTATGGAGTTCAGTTATTTATGGGCGTTCCATCCCATTTCCTAATTTTTTTATTACAGCGATTATATTCTAATCGTCCTTAAATACGTTTTTTTAGTTTTCTAAATTTTTTATTTATTTATTATTGCTAGTGATAGAAAACCGGGGGTTTTGAATGGTTATTAAGTATTTAAAACTTAAACCATGGGATTGAGAAATCTGAGTTTTGTTTTTAACTCCTTTTTTTCCCATCCATTCTATCAATGGTTCAACTGTGGAGGGTTGTTGAGGACAACCCCCCCCCCTCTAAACATATGAATTCTGAAAATATATTTCCATTATTTATGTAATTTTATTAATTATTATGTATTAATGAATTATGATTGTAAAGTTTTGTAATCAAATAAACAATTAAATAGGGACTGGAGTACTTAATACTTCCACAAGTGCAAATCTGGTGTTTTTTTTAATTAATTTCTTCGTTGAAAAGTAATGGCTATAGCAAAAAAGTTTGTATAAAAAGTTTGCAGGCGAAATTCAAGAAAATCGAAATAAAAATCATTACAATTTCCCTTAAAATTTTTTGCTCATTTGGTAATTCTTTTTAAATTTCAATATCTGAAAGAAAAAAAACAAAAATGGCTAAAAAAGTAACGTTAACGAGACCAAAATGATGGAACCAAAACGACGAAACCGAAATGTCCTACTTCGGAAGTAGTAACACTTCCAGAATTATATTATACTTACTATACTATAAGTTTATATTTTATATCAGATATAGAAAATAAAATTTCATGAATAGGCATGGGTTTCAATGAAATTACCCATTTCATGCAATTATAAGTTTTAAAGTAAACACATCTTATTTTTAATATGACGGAGATGAATTTGTGATCCCACAATACTATGTTATATTTCTTATGTAATATTATACGATATTTTTATATTAGGAATGGAAAATCAAATGTTAGGAAAGGCATGAATTTTCTTAGAATTACTCATTCCATGCTTTGGTTTAACCTTTTGACAAAGATTTGACACCGATGTCCCCTTTATATATCTGGCCATTATCAATAGCCCATTAGTGTACCTTCAGCATGATATAAGCAACAAACTGAATCTGAATAAATTATCAGGTCTAATTTTCTTCTACGTGGAATCTGTAGAGCGAAACTATTCCATATAAACGTTAACTGGAGAGGTAAACATCTTGCGATCACCCATCTAGATAACCGTATGACCAAATTTGCTTATTTGTGTAATGTTCCACCACGGAGACAGTTTGCGGTCTCCCACCATACGTGTAATCTTGAGTATATATATATATATATATATATGGCTNNNNAGTTTCATATTAGTCCGAAACATCTTCTTTAAAAAACACGAAAAAAAAAGTTTCTTTCAATTAATTTGCACAAGGGTGTATATATATATGCGGTGAACGTAATATTTAGTATATATATGCGGTATGCGAAAAATAAGTCGTCAATCTAATGACCGACCGAACGAGGTTCGAATCAAAACATTGACACCAAAATATTTTCCCCATTCCTTCAATATATGAGGAGTTTCAACCATCCTTCTCCCCTCCTATGCATACATTTTATTTTATATTTTAATACCGTAGTTGAACAGCTGACTCTTGGGTTTACTGCTACTAATGATCAACGCCGTAGCCTTGTAACTTTGAACCTAATTCAGAATACAAGATAACTCGTGGATCAAGTATTGGACGAAATTTGCCTCCATGAAGGATTTTTTGATGTAGCTAACCAGCATTTGCGTTACATGGGCAGGAAAATCAAGAAAACCTCCCACAATTAGCCTGGCGGCAAGGGAACTCCAACCAATGATCCATCTACAACTAAGTATATTTTACATCAGCACTGTTGTCGGTGAGAGCCGAATGCGGAATTCGTATCGACCAGCTACGGCTGGGATTCGAACCCTTTTCACCTCATTGGAAGGCGGACGTTCTATACCCTGAGCCGTCATGGTTCTCATGCATAGAAACAGGACTAAGATCTGAGGCAAAAAAATAAACATCATTTTTCTTGAGCCATTTTTTTTTTAGAAACTATTAAAATTTTTGGTGAATAGTCACCACTACGGTTACAAACGTAAAGGTTCAGTAGTTAAGGACACTGAGCTGTCTGTGAAGGACTAAGGTATGATCCTCAGTGGCGGCTCGAAGCTTAACCAGCATCAGATAGATCTGAATCAGCTTGTCGGCAGTAAAGGCGGGATTGTGCGCAATACAGACCCCATTGTAACCATCATACCGTTGTTAACAATATGTGGAGCCTTAACTTCTGTGATTCCTACTGGCCCACAACGAGCTGTTATTGAAATGGTTTACTAATGGTTTAAGATTGTTTGGTTTGATGTATGGCTCATTAATAGATATTACTACATCGAAGAAACACGATAGACGCAGCTTTAAATATGAAAACCACAACTAGCAGATAAGATTTTATTTTACAAAAAATAAGCAAATAAAACAGATTGTTTTGAATAATGAGTCTTGTAATTTTTTTTTCTTTTCAACCAACTTTATATATACTTAAAAGCTGTAATTGTATTAGAAACGACTGTTTATTTAATATTTATTGGGTTTCAATCAAATATACATTTTTACAAAATACAGCTGGATGCTTAAATTTGTTTACTCGGAAGAACACTGTAGCCGTTGTTGTTGGAAATCAATCAAAAGATATTTCATCCTTCTCAAATGAAACAAAACAATTTTCAAGTAGCATTTTTTTAGTAATTTTCTAGTTGGTATAAAAATATTTACTATTATCATACAAAATAATCTTGAAAATAACTATTAAATTAATTAGATTTACACTGACTGAACTTAAGCATCAGTGAGTGTAAATTTATCTATTTTTTAAAGAAAAACTTTCATTCCGTATTTAATTCATTTTTTACTAATAATAATTAATTTGGAATTTAAGCCAAAGTATAGCTAATCAATATGATTACTTCACTAGATGACTCGATTAACCATTTGACGGAAATGGGACACCAATTTCCTTTTTATATATATTTTTTTCTAACGCTCTAATTAAAAGGAAAAATTAATTTTTATATTTCTTATTATAACAAACAGTCTAATACTTACTGAAATTTCTGTCAGATTATCGGAATTATATTTGTACTGAAATACAAAATGCAAAAATGATTGCTTAAATTTTCTCATTCATATTTAAAGATTTACTCATATTTAAAGATTTTTATAATTGATTTCTTAAATTTAAAAAATGTCAGCGATAAATAACTATTCTCTTAGATCTAAATAACTGCAAATGAGTGCAAATTTAAAAAAAATATTACTTGGAAGTGAGCCATGTTTGAAAGATAACGCAGACAAAGACACGGGAGTTTCATGCTGTATTTTATAACCATAAACTATTAAAATGCTAAATATAACATTTCTCACTTATGTTGATCTATATAAATACAATACAATGAAAAAACTATAAAAAATATGTTTAATAAAAATTCTGTTTCAAAAGGATAACTCTACTTATTTTTTTCTTTTCTTAATTCCCTGTGTTAAAGCACTTGGTTGACTTGTTGTATATATACAAAACAAACTTTTCTAATAATAAATTCTAATACTATTAAATAAAAAAATATTTCATTCAGTAATAAACAATTTAGTCAGATGCTAATCTCTACATTGTTTGATTGATTTGACAACTGATATCGTCGTCCGAGGACTAATATGAAAACTATTATTCTAACTTTTGAATTTGGAACAAAATAAAAACTATTATTAATCCATTTTATTCCCTATTTGTCTTTGAATTAAAAATAATGAGTGCCCTAGAAATAAAGCAGCAAAACAACTAAAAACACGTCCCTCATTTACTCCTTGAATTTAATAATACAAGTTATAACTTATATTAAACATATTAAATGCTTAAACAACTCTTTTATATATAATAAATTAAACCCTATTAAAATCATTTACTTAAATTATTACGTCATTAAATTGCTAAAGAAAAATTTTACTTGGTAAAGGAATAAAGGTATATAATTTTCAAATGGTTTCTTTTACATTTTCCTTAAGTTCATGATATGTGTCCTATTTCTTACAAAATAATGACCAACCATACATTATTTATCTAATATTAAGGACTTTATTTACATTCGCAAAGCCAATCTCAAAAGGTCTTCATATTAGCCTTATTATTTTGATGATTACGCATTATTCGGTTTTATGCGTCGAATATAAGAAAAAATAACATATTAGGCTTATATTGAGTATCGTATATTAGCTTTATTGTTTTGAGAGTTTGCATTAAATGTATTATGTTGAGTGCATCACGTTGATTCAATAATTGTGAGAGTTTCATATTAGTTCTATAGAGTATCTCTTTTCTGCCCCATTCGCCCTATTAAGAATCCTATTTTAGACTCAATCTATTCCACACGCTGTTAAAGTTTTAAATAAGCTTGACGAAAACTGAAAAATTTAATGAACATGATGTTAACAAATCATTTCAGAAACTTTACACCATCGACCAACCGTTAGTCATACCTCCGAAAACTTATTATATTACTTAGTTTAAATATAGAAGTTAAGAAAATATATACTATTTAAATATGTTTTAATTCATAATGCAATGCATTTACTTTAAAAAACAATTCTGTTTCGTAAACAATCACTGTTGCGCTTTCATTAATGAAAGCAAATAGTTCGAAAATGAATTGTCTTTGGTTCAGTTCAGCATATTAATGAGATAAATATGTTTATGAGATAAAGTTCTAGAGGGTAATATAAAAATGTATCAAATGTGTCTTGCTTGTGAACTACATGATGAATGATTGATTCTTCTCCATTTAACCACACCATAACGTGACTAGGCATGTTTGCAGCGAATTATTACATAGATTCATGAATACGGATATAAGTTAATAAGTCATAATATACTCCAAAACATGATCTATTATAATGCAATCTAAGTTATGCGAGAAATCAAGGCAAAATCTTACTAGTGCGCAGAATGTTTTAAATGAAGTGAAAAAGACTATAACGTTATATATTTACTCATTTTATTTATTCTTTTATTTTTATTTTGCTTTTATTTTATTTATTTTTTTATTTAATTTAGTTTTCGTCATTTTTATATTATTTTTTTATTTCAGTCAATTTATTATTTTTTTTTTTATTTGTTTATTTCATTTGTTATTTTATTATATTTTGATAATATTCTACTTATTTATTCATTTATTTGTTTTAGGATTAGGCTAATATTTTACACTATTACGTTAATATAGTGTGCTACTTTTGATTATAAATTATAATTTTACGAACAGTTATTTATTTAAAGATTCAGAATATTCTTTCATTTTATATCTTTTCAATGAATAATAACTATAATGTTCTTCAGAAGTTTATCAATATAAGGGGTCCCTTCATGCAGGTAAAACAATTTTAAAGATTTTTTTTTTAAATTTTGACTCGGTACACAAACTTCTTGAAATAAATATATGACTTTGAGTCTTTTAAAGGAAAATAAATTCGATTGGACATTTTTGGAACATATATCATTAAAAGAAGAGTTTTTAAAAATATCACCATTACATTAATAACATCTTTTAAATCAAAAAATCGCATTAAATTAATCTAAATATATATAATTGTGATGAAATTTTCAACTTTGAAATAAAAATCGCCAAAATAACCGATAACTACAGAAATGGGAATCACAAAAAACTTTACGATACATCATTTTATCAATTTTTACTTGTTTTCCCTATTCAATTGTACTAGCATTTCTTGTTTTCATAAATAAACAAACTCCATTTTCTGTTGGAATTTTTTTTATTTTCATTACATCAATTGAGCAAATTAAGTATCAAGCAATTAAACCAACCAAGCAAATTCTAAACGACAGTTTCTGAGAAAACTTTTGTTTATTAAAAAATGAGCCCAAAACTAATAAGAAAATGTAACAAACTTTCAGACAACATATTCATGTAAGGCTAAGATAGGGAGAAAGAATCCCTTCAAACCCGAAAAAGGTATTTTAAGTGACTTCCATTAAGTATCTGGACAAGTTTGGGGAAATAGTGCATTAGAAAGTGCCATTAGTAGCATTGCTTGAATATAGGTGCATTAGGGCTCTGAACACTATTAGTCAGTAACAGTTGCCTTAAGGAAAACTCGCACTCTCAGAAACAAAATTCACCCTTTTGATGATTCAGTACTTCTGGAGCTGTATTTCGTTAATTTTGAGAATCATTTCGACACAAATTCACGGAATTTGTGACGACACGTGAACTCTAAATTTGATGACGAAAATGTTTCCTCGACACGAAACATTATGTGAGATTGTTAACTTGAATGACGAATCTAGAGTAAAGACTAGACGATAGAAAATAAAGCAACGGACCAAACCGAATGGGGCTGTATGTTGGTCAAGGAGTTGGCCACGTATCAGAAGGATCACGGGTTCGAATTCCGCTTCTGGCACGGGTTTAATTTATCTCTCTGCTCAATTTGGCTTTCTTGTGCTGTTCGGCTGACAATCATCTACCTCTATGTTAACCGCGATATAGTAAGTATTAGATACAATCTTTTTTCTTTAATTTTGACGAAATTTGTTTCCTGGAAGAAGTGACGACAGTTATTTCGTCACACTAATGAAATGCTTGGTCGGAGTAAATACCAGGAAACTGTTTCGTCAAAAATAAAGAAAGTTTAATGAAATTTGAATATCTATTTATTTACATTTCACTAGAGCTAAATAATGGGCTATTGGCGATCGTCTGGGGAAACATCCCCGAGGAAGATCCGAAGACATGCCATCACAATTTTGATCCTCAGCAGAGGGAATGGCTCATCCACTTTGGTAGCCAGACTACCTGCGCGTGAAGTCGAGCACTTTACGGTGGAATAGTTTAACGAGGATCGATACCTCTCACTCTCGGCCACTACGCAGGCTGATCAAAGTGGTCGCCCACCAGCTTACTGACAGCAGCCAGTGATGCTTGACTTCAGTGTTCTACTGGGAACCGTGTCTTTACAATCAGTCTACTGTGGAGCCGAGAACTTTTAAAGTGAATTGGAAATGGATTGCACACACCTATAAACCTATCGTTTATCCAAAGATAAATCCATGCAATTTTACTTAAAATATCATCAGATTAAAATTGAATCCTAACTCGTGAGATTATATCAAAAGTTATTTAAGGTAGCAATTTACTTTTCGTGTACTGTACTTCTGTACCTGGATGTGAAAGTTTCAGCGTCAACTTTTAATGTCCCTGCTCGAAATGTCCTTTAATTCCGACATTGATGTATTTAAATGACTTCGGCATCCTTTACTGCTGTACCTGTATCAATTTCTTTTGTTTCGGAGGTTGAAGAGATGATTCATTTACCATAATCTATAGTCAAATCTTTTGTAGACTTATCGCTTAAAAAAACTAAACAATTCGCTAAAGGTATATAGATATCGAAGTCATTAAGATTGCTGGAATTGAAGAACATTCCGCAGGATGACTTAAAAAGTTTTTTTACTGAATCTTTTACAGCTGTGTACACAACTGCATTACATCAGGTGGAGGTTAAATGTCTTCTTATAAAATGAATATGTCATTCACGTGTTTTCAGGATTTATTGAATAAATCTTGAAATTAATAGCACAAGCTTATTTTTGTTCGTTACCATAAATTTTGAACTGTATTTAAAAAAAATTTTAACAAATATTGTGGAACTTACTACTTGTATATCGGCTATCAAAAATATACTTCCTTGGATGTACATCTCAACGCTAGGCTCAAGATTTCACAAATATGTAACATAAACCCTTTTTATACAACCTATTATGCAGTAAAATATTTTGTCTGCTAATAAAATAAATTTGAATATTTTGCTCTGGATTTGAAAAGGTAAAAAAAAATATATTTTCAAAATAATTTATCGCGCTTGTTTCCATTAGTTTTGAGTTTCGAGAGCTCAGTGCGAAGAACTGGGGTTCGATCCCCAGTGGCAACTTGAAACCCACTATCTTCAGATCAAGAGTTACCAGCTCGTCCGATAAGTATAGGTGGATTGAGCGTAGTTCTGACCACATTACCACTATCATGCCGCTGGTTGTGAAATAGTGGATAACCTCCATGACCCTTTGACAACCTGTTGCGGCAATGGTTCACTATTAGTCTAAGAATTTCATATTATTAATACTAATTTATGTAAATTGATAACGGATTACAATTAAAATAGTTTTCTTAATTACTTTGTCTAAACACATATGGTATAATTCCATTGTTAAAAATACTTTTTCAATCCTTTTTAAGTAAACAAAAACATCTAGTAGGATTTAAAAATAATTAAGAGTAAAAAACAAAGACAATATTAAAATATGAGAAGATCCTAGAAGCATGTTCTGTAAAATGCAACTGTAAATTCTATAAAAAACAAAAACATTTTTACAGCAAAAAAATATTTAAAGATAAATACAGATTCTTTTTTAATACTTACCCGAACAATATTACCCATTTTTTCACAGACTTTCTCGTATATTTGACTGTTGTAAGTTTTTCTCACAAATTTTTTTCTGTTTTTCATCCTAATCACAAGTGGATTAAAAGTGTTGTTTGAAATTCAATTTTTGCCATTCAGTTGTGCTTAAAGTACGATATTAGGTAGTTAAAAATTTCTGCAACACTTGCAAAAATTCTTACGAATTTTCTTTAACAACTTTTATGAAAAACTTTTATGAATTTTCATTTTGTTTTGTTCTTCTTTGTTGTTCTTGGTTTAAACTTTTATCAATAGACTCTAAATGGCTTTGGATAAAACTGAACTTCGGGTTTGATACGTTATTACTATAAATGTGATCTTTCAGCAAGGAATGTTGCAAGGGTGCTGAAGAAATTTTTTAACAATCTAATAACTTTATCTTTTTTCAAATCATTTTACGATTATTTTCTATACTTGCTCTTACTTTTTAGAAATTCTTTTATGGTTTCGAACATCGTAGGAATAAAATTGCGAGCTGATTATTATCTGTCCTTAGATATAGTTTTTCAGTAAGCTTAGACATTTTTTAATGGTCTGACAATCTAGTTTTAATTGTTTTTACATTTAATATAATTTCAATAAGTAAGACTTAAAATAAAACAGCATAAGAATTTTATTAATAACCAAAAACACTATCCCCTGAGCCTCTGGGGTTCGTTCACCTTCCAATTAAGTGAACCGGGTTCGAATCCCAGGGATGGCTGGTTGATAGGAATCAGCATCTGGCTTGCACAGACCGCAGTGCTAATGCGAAATATGTCAGTGGGAAACGGATGATGGGTTAGAGTCCCTTTTGCCGTCTGATAAACCGTGGGAGGTTTTCGTAGTCTTCCTCTCCATGTAACACAAATGCTGGTTAGTTCCATCCAAAAGTCCTCCTCAAAGAAGGCAAATTTCTCCCAATACCTGATCCGGAAGTTCCTTTGTCTTCTGGATTGAGTTCAAAATTACAAGGCTACAGAGTTGAACATTAGTAGTCATAAGCCCAAAAATTGAGTTGGCTGCTCAATGATGGTTATAAAATAAAATAAAATAACCAAGCTCTAGAACTACCTTGACTCAGGGGACAGAGAGCTCGCCTCTCAATAAGGTGACCCGGGTTCGAATAGCGGCGTTGACTGGTCATGCTATTTCTGGTCTCTGCTCGATCCTACCACAATTCTGACATAATTATTTTGTATAGTTCTTTTATTAAAATACTAGAGTTTTATGTTAAAATAAGAGTTTTGGGTAAAATAATAGAGCTGTTTTGCTAAATAAACAGAGTTGTTTGCAAATATAACAGTACTTATTTGCTAAAAAAACTGGCATCCGTTTTTAAATAACAGTGTTTTCTGGAAATAAACAGTTTCATACTGGCACTCCAGTTGACAGGTTTTTTTATAAATATTTTTTTTTCAATGGCAGGCACTGAATTTTCAATCTTTTACCTATACTATGCCAGAATTGTTGCTCATTTCGCGTTACCCAGTGGGCACCTGTGAACCAAAGTCACGGAGGCGAGCAACATTGCCCACGCCACACTGCCACAAACCCGTTTATAGGGTGGGCCACATTCACACATCATACACACAACAGAGGACAGCACAAAGAGAGAGAGAAACATATCCATGCCCAGAGCGGGATTCGAACCCGCAGCCTATGTCTTTGCAGTCAGGCACGCTAATCGAAAAAAAAAAACTAAAAANAAAAAAAAAAAAAAAAAAAAAAAAAAAAAAAAAAAACAATTATCGTTTTACGTACGTTGACAAATTAAAATGAGAAATTTCATTTGTATGTAAGATTCGCGTTAAAAAAATAACAATTTTAATGAGCATAAGAATATTATTTTTCAAAAAAATTTCTATTTTTCCAATCATTTCAGATTTTACAAATGACTGCGTATTAAATTTATATTTTACTTTAATCAATAAATAATTTCAATAATAGCAAAAGATTCATATTTATTCAACCATGAAACTCAAGTAATCAGTCTACTTTTTTTCAACATAAGCTTTATTTAAATTTCAAAGGTTTACTGTAAAAAAGAATTTTCCTGTTCAATTTGGATATTTATTTTAATAACAGAAATGCAATGAATCCTACTTATAATTTTTGATGACTATTTTTTTAAAGGCTCGATTTTCTATTATAATCCTGTTGAAAAAGAATTCTTCAAAACCAAGTAATAATAACGATACGTTTTGAGTCCTATAAGAATAACACCACATGCATAAATGTTTATTTAAACTTGTACGCAAGCATCTTTCACTCTTTCCGACAATAGATTTTCCAAATGGTAGTAAAACAGTTATCGACAAAACAATCTCACTTAAAAAGTTATATTTATTTTGATCAAGTTGAAATTTGCTTTCGTAAAGAGTTACATGCATTTTAATATTTGTTGCAATTATTTATATATATTGGTAGTAAAACTCATTTATAATTATTATTATAATTTAAAAAGTTTAATGTAAAAACATGGGTTTTGATACCATTTTAAATATGAAAAGAAAATCTTCTGGGAAAGCTATGCGTAAAGTACAATATTCGTTCGCTTTCTACCACTGATTTTTTCTTTTTATTTTTTTTTCTGGTCAAAAAATTTGGTTCAGTGTCGAACCATATTATAGAAATCTTGAAGTATATCATGTAATGAGCTGTAATCCTTATATAGTGTTAAATTGTTCTCCATTTCATTCAACTTGAAAAATATTTTTCAATTCAATTTGAACAATATTTCCGTTCAATTTAAGCAATATTTCAGTTTAATTTAAACAATATTTCCGTTCAATTTAAGCAATATTTATGTTTAATTTAAACAATATTTCCGTTCAATTTAGACAATATTTATGTTTAATTTGAGCAATATTTCCGACAGTTTAAGCAAATATTTCCGTTCAATGTGAATAATATTTCCTTTCAATTTTGATAATATTTCCGAACAATTTTAACAATATTTCCGTGCAATTTAAAAGATATTTCCATTCAATTTTAACAACATTTCAGTTCAATTTAAACAATATTTATGTTTAATTTGAACAATATTTCCGTCCAATCTAAGCAATCTTTCCAACAATTTAAACAAATATTTCCGTTCAATGTGAATAATATTTCCTTTCAATTTTAATATTTCCGAACAATTTTAACAATATTTCCGTGCAATTTAAAAGATATTTCCGTTCAATTTAAACAACATTTCCATTCAATTTAAACAATAATTCTGTTTAATTTGAACAATATTACCGTTCAATTTAAACAATACTTTCGTTCAATTTAAAGAATGTATCCGTTCAAGTTAGACAATATATTCGTTCAATTTAAACAATATTTCCTTTCAATTTAAACAATATATCCGTTTAATTTAAAGAATATTTTCGTTCAATTTGAATAACATTTCCGTTTAATTTAAACAATATTATCATGTAATCAAGTTAAAGAGGTTTCAAATTGCACGATAATACGGTTAACCTTGACATCATATTCAATTTAAAGCAGATTAGCCCGATGCACAGTGAGCCAGCGTTCAAGGTTTTGTGGCCAAAATTAATATTTCGATAAAATTTGTTTCAAAATTTGGGGGTTTTTATGTGCAGGTAAATTGAATTCATAGTTGAAGTTTTGAAATACACTAAAAATACAAGGGAAAAAAAACAAAATGGCTGCTGAAATAGGGCGAGCAGAAATTTAAAAAAAATATAGTACGCTTAAATAATTAAATATAGCAATGAAAATATAATAATTTTCGTAATTTTATATTAAAAATGAAAAGCAAATTATATTTCCGAAGTAATATCACAAAATAACGCTAATTAATTACAAAATAACGCGAAAACATGAGAAAACACATAATTTTTGTTTTTTGATATATTTAGTCCACCTTTGCAATATGGGCAAAATGGGGCAGGTTTTTTCGAAAGAAGAAGCATCAAAGAAGACAACAACAAAAAAGTTTAGCTAATTACCTCGTGGAACTTTTTGGAGATAAGTTTCGAAAGTGAGTCAAATATTGTAAAATGTCAAATGATAAGATATAAACTATAAGTTTGTCAAGAGTATTAACAAATCCAACAAATTGAAAAATTGTACTATAATTTCAGTTTAAATACTGTGATAAAAATGTAACAGTAAGGTGAAATTCCTATATATATTTCTGAAATATGAATTTAAAAGTTACATTGAAAGAATTTATTTTAAACATATTTTTCACTACATTTTACTCTCGTCGGTCCAAAAAGTAAATTATAATGTTTGAAATGATTATGAATACTTAATTTGGGCGATATTGAAACTGTCTACGCATATTTTAGTTGAAAATTTAATTTTGACTTTTGGCCAAAAATCATGGTCTTCTGGCCCACTGTGCGATGATATGATTCAAGGTTCTCTGAAGCTGTAATTTGCAAAAGTATCCAACGGATATTACAACTTAATTTTAAATTTTTTAAACATAATTTCTCTAGTTTTTCAACTTATAAGTTAAAAACCTATACTTTATTGCTATAGCAGATTGTTATTTCACTATTTCCAATTTTTAAAACACTGTAATAACTATAAAATGTTATGTAGCATGAATAAGAGCAATGAAAACAAATTTATATAGATATCATGCTTATTTTTAAAAAAGAAAAAGTAGAATATAGTGATAAAAACCAAATCTCTGAAAACTATTTCCAAGTGATGCATTTCGGCATCCAAATATATGGGACATTTTTACCTATAAAGAAACCTTATATGTTTCCGCCATACATATGTGGTTCTAGAAATATATTTGAGTGAAATGCAAACCATGCCGCCTGCCGAAATATTCGGAATTTTATTCCGAGAAAAAAGTATTATCTTTTTCAGTTTCTGCAATCCATTTTTCAACATTTTATGTAGAGTTCGTGTTACGTAGCCACAAGACGAAAACAACAAAATAAAAGATAGAAAAGTAAGTTTTTTTTAAACCATATGGATTTGTTAGAATTCCGTATCTTTCTGAGCAAAACTCTGCATGAAAAATTCAGACAGAAAAAGTAAAAGAAATATAAAGCATCAAATTACTGCGAAACTATTTTATAAAATAAATTGGATATGTAACTGGATTTTTTTCTGTGTACTGTATTCAGAACTGTGTTCAAAATCTTCAATATTTTGATTCTGGAAATGTTTAAATAAGAAAATTGTTTCCAAAAGTTTCTCTTATTTCTAATGAACGATTATTTTAAAATCCAATTGTAGATCCGTGCAAAACCCACAACCATAATAAGATATTTTAATTATTATGGTTTATCTTTGATTTCTATCTGTTATAATTTATCTTAACCCCTTAACGATCGGTTAATTTTCAAGAAAACTGTGATAAAAGTGTCTATTTTGCCAAATACACGTATTTGATTAGTGCTAGTGCCTAGTTTAAAATAAACTAACTACTTACAATTACCTTAAAAATATCCTGGTACTGCTATATGGTGTGTAAAATGAGAAATAAAATGTTTTCCTGGCAAAAGAAATGAAATAGTTTTATTCCTATTGGAGCATTACTACTTAACACTCCAGCCCGTCAATATCACGGGAGCGAGAAGGAATATTTCGTAGATATAAATTAATACATTGAAATTTAACAAAGTGAAATTTCCCTTAAATCTCCCAATTATGCTTATTATAAAGAAACTGTCATAAAAATTTAAAATAAATCATATTCTAAGTTTCATTATTTCTGTTAATCATTTTAACTGAATATTTGATTGATCAAGAAACATTAAAATGGTATAAATCTTCTTTCTTCAAGTATGCTATTTAATTACTGTAGACAATATTTTAAGTTACGGAAACCAACACAAACACGTACTTTCTCTGAACAAACATCTTTTTCTCTACGTTTTCGGATTTCTGACCCCCGAAACATAGGGATTAGCCATAATCTGGGAAAAATGCACCAAATAGTTTGGTCAAAATAATTAAATTAGAACTTGGTTTCAAAAATTTCTAAGTGAATCGAAAAATATTTGCACACAATTATGAAACTAATTTATTCAAAGATAATTACATTTGAAGTATAACTACTGGTTATAAGTATTTATGATTTTCATTATATTAATAGTAAAAAATTAAATTCTAAGATATACAAAGTTTTACATCATTTTAGCGAATGTAATTTTACATGGCAAAGTACAAAGTTTGAGCGAAATCTGTTGAATAATTCCTGAGAAATTGAATTTTAAAAAAAATCGTATTTTAAAGATTCAATATCTCAGGAACTATTCGGCCGATTTTGCTCAAATTTTGTATTTCATAATGTATAATTAATTTTCTTAAGTTATTTATAAACTTACATAGCTTACAGTTAAAACTTTCTCGACCATTATTAAATAAAGGAATAAAATAAATAATTATTATTTACTTAAAACTAATTTTTCAAAGAATTATTTCTGGGTAAACGAATTTTATAATTGTATGCAAATTTTTCAATTTTCTTAAAAAATTCTCGAATTATGGTGAAATGCACTATAAGTGTGATTAACGCTAAGGGGTCCAAATTTTGGATAGTTCTCCTCTCCAAACTATTGGAACCATATTTCCCACGTTGCGGCTACCCCCAATACATTGGGGGCCAAAAATCAGAATCCGCCAAATGAAAGGTAGGTTTATTCTGAGAAAGAACGTTTTCGTGTCTGATTAAAATATCAGTCACACTTAATTAGTGCGGCCGATACTTTAAGTTACGATATTTAAGACCATTCCTTCCAACCTTTAAGATTGAGTCCTAGAACATGAAGAACCAATGTTTAGATCAAAAGTTATTCACACTGGTTCATTTTTTTTCCACTTTACGTAGCACTACACTTAAAGATAAAATTCGTTAATATTTTTCAAATAATCTAACATGAAATCTTAACAGAACAGTAAACCAATTTATTTAACATTCCATACATTGATAAGCACTTTCATTCTTGTGTGAGCTCAACTTAATTTGATAGCTTTGCGAATATTTTTTAACCAATTAAGACTTTGTGAAATTCTTAAAATTTTAATATTCCTGTCCACAGGAATATAGAGATTATGAGTTATATTTATTCATTATATTTATTATAGTATATAGTTATATTTATTATACTATTATAGTTATATTTAATCTACTATTATAGTTATATTTATTATACTATTATAGTTATATTTATTGTACTATTATAGTTATATTTATTTATACTGTAAGTTTCGACAAAATTTACATTAGCCACTTGTTTAAGGGTTTCCTGAACAACTCATAGAAGAAACGCTTCCTCTAACAATACAAACGTGTCTAGGGCAATTAAGGTCATAATATACTAGGTCTAGGTCATAATATACTTATGTTATAAAAGAATGTTTACAATTTTTTAAAAAATATTATAAATAACGTGGTAGAATAGCGAAATCAATTTTTCAATATTTTCGTTAAATCAGAGACTACAATTTTTCAATATTTCCATAAAATCATTCTATTAAGGGGCAATTATTGACGTGTCCCCTCCTACTATCCTAGTTTGGCTCTGGGGTAACAAAATTCAGTTTTGCGGGAAAAAATGGTGGCTCTTTTAATTCCACACACAAAAAAAGCAATGAATTCAAAGATATGGAATAAAAATTAAATTAAATTATAGTCAATGAATTAAGCTATCAATAAAGTAAACCAACAATAAATCAGACAACAATAAACCATCAATAAAGTAAACCAACAGTGTATGTAAACAGTTGTTTTAAAAATACGAGTTCGGTAATTAAAGTTGTGCAACGTGTAAATTAAAGATGAAATTCATTTCAATATAAGTTAAAGCTAATAAACATATCTTTAGAACGCATACAGTATTTAAATATTTGATCTAAAACTTCATTAGAATAAGGAATTTGTGACTTGAAAAACAACTAACTCAGAACAGTGTCGATAAATTCAGCGTCCAAATTTTACCCAGAAAAAGTGGTCTAAGTTACCTAACGGTACATGGTAAAGAAAAACTGTTAAATTTAAGGAAAAAAACTCAGCTGGTGTGCCAGTATAGAACTGTTTATTTCAGCAAATAAGTACTGTTATTTTAACAAGCAAACTCCGTTGCTTTATTTAACAAAATTCTATTATTTTAACAAAAAAAATTCATAAAATAACTCTGTCAGCATTGCCCTTTTTGGTATTCCCTAAATATAAAAATTTATACATTTAATATTATCTTAGATAGAGCAATAACATTCTCCAACGATTTTTCCAAGTGATGTACTCCTCGTTTTCTCTTTAATGTGAAGCAAAATTAAAATTATATTCACTTTTTATGTCCTGTTAGAAGTATTTAAAAAAAATTATTTCTCATAATTGCATTTTCTAAATTAACTTAAAGTATTTAATTTAATATTTTTAATGTCTCAAATGCAAATTAAAATCCATTCTCTACTTTTTAGGGTGAAGCAGCCTAATATTGCAATCTTTTAACAAGATCCATGTTTTTTTTAACAAATATTGAGAAGCTAATCATTCTGTCAGGATGTACAATGCTTCTAATAATAGTTATTTTGATAACAGCCTGTGTTGTATGTCCAAAGTGTTACATCAACAAAAAGATTACACAAAAACGAAAAAAGGGTACGTATTAAAAATTAGTTACTTCGAATAATTATTCATTTAAAATAATTTTAAAAAAACGTAAAGAAAGTTTGTTTACATCATGTAGAAATATGGCTTAAGGCACTGAGCTGACATTGTAAAGGACCGGAGTTCGGTCCTTGGATGTGGCTTTAAGCCCGACTAACTCCAGATCGATTGGCACCAGTTTGTCTGGAAAGTAAAAGTGGCTAGTATGCAATGATAGCTCCAGAATGCCACTTTTTTTGAAGCTGTGGAACTTCAACCTTCGAAACTCCTTAGCCGACAAAATATTATTGCAGCAGTGTTTCATATGAAAATCAGAATACACAATTTCGGTATTTTGAAATTGGTTTTAACTGCAATGAGATTGTTGATTTAAAATTTTTAACACTTTCTTCAGTGGTTTCTATTTTTGAATATTAACCTTAATTTATTTTTGAAATATGCGAATTGCACAACCCTGTAATTATGCTTGGTTTCTGTTGGTAAGATTTTCGTACATTTGTTCAGTACATATACTATATGTTGATTCAAATATATAACAAATTCAGTCTATCGGTTTTGCTTGTAGATATTCTCATAGCTTAAAACTTTCTGTACCGCTATTTACTTTCAAGCATACTGTCACTAAAGTTTAATTTTTGACAAAACTGAGTTCAAGAAAATTAAAAAAAAATAGACAAGGCTAATATGTACGTTTAAAGATGTAGAGCTTGAAACGCGAATGTAATAAAATTTACATAAAATGCGCATTTGAAAAAATGGACTAAATGCGCATTTGAAAAAATAGACATAGCACAAAAATTCGTGCTTGAAAAATTGACATAGATCCGCTGTGCTTACAGAAACTAAGAGGACATTCACATTGATTTAGTATGCGCTTCAAAAATAATGCAGATGCTAACAATTTTGTTCATTGCTGATTGGAAAGACGCGTTTTGTGCTATATATACTCGTGCTATATATATACTATATTTCAGTAACTCACATTTTAAGCTATGTTCATTTCCTTCAACGTGTTGTTTAAGCCATGGGCATTTCCTCAAACGCGCTGCTAAAACTAAATTCATTTCCTCAGCCAAGCTCTTCAAGCTATGCCCATTTCCTCAAACGCGCTGCCTAAGCTATGCCCATATGCTCAAGCACGTTTTTTAAGCCTATGTCTATTTTTAAACACGAATATTTCATCATCTTAAACGAGCATGATGTTTTCAAATGCCGATTATACGTAACGCCTATTTTTCTAAAATTTCCAATTTAATCTATGCCTAAGATAAAAAAGAATTTACCGGCAATATACACATTAGACTAATATACTAACATTTGTAATGTTCATTCTGTACACGTACGTACGTATTTGTGGTACGTACAAATTGTATCACATGCGTAAGTATCTGCTGCTCAAAATTAAATGGTGGCTATATTTCTGCCTAAACGACCCATAACTGTGATAAAACGCTCGTATTCCATGTTTGTACAGATATCACTATCTTGATATACATAAAAAATCAGTTTTTCAATTATTATTTTTTTATCAAGCATCGCTAACACTTCTTTTTACTCTAAAAAACAGCTTTTATAAGTCGATGAAATCCGTTTTTTTACGGCGGTGAGTAGAATTATTGTCATTATTTGACGTCGCAAATTGTACTACCAGTAAAGATTCAATTTACTTCCTCTACCTCATTTATTTTCATTATTTTTATTTTAAAATGAATTCTTTATTTATTGCAAAATATAAAGGTACAGAAATGAATAGAAATTTTAACGGATGTCACAAAAAAGTAATTACTCAAGTCAAAGTTCAGGAAGTACATATTATCTATGACATATTATTCAATGCAATAATTTATTCTTAAATAACGTGCAGATGTTAACGAATAAACTCAACTTGAGAATAATAATAAATGGATATTCTTTTTACTTGGAATGATTTTAAATCTCTTCTGATCAAAATTATTAGATTATTTCGGGAAATAGATGTTATCTAAATACAATCAATTCTCATCTAAAACTATTTTATCGATTTAATGAATTTACAGACAAATGATATCCATTGATAAATAAATGCTTGATATCATAGCATCTATATTTATTAGGTTTTCTATGACATTTATTTTTATTAAGTTTTTTATTACATTTATTGGATTTTCAACATTAGTTCACAAATTAAATTTGATCCAAAACTACAAGAATGATACGATTTGTTTTTATCAGCATTTTTGAAAAACAATTTCATTTGCTTTTTTACAGATGTGCCCTTTTTAAAAACACGAATTTATCACCAAAAACAAAAGTTATGATATCTAGTGATTTTCTAGTATTAAAAAAAATTCTAATTTTTAAAGGTTGCAAATCAAATTCAGCTCCACCTTCCATTGGATAGCTATTAGTTTTCACAGTAATTTTGAGAAGGTGCTTTTTATATAAATATAGAGTTTGAGACTGTTTTCAAAGTTAAATTTTTGCACCAAACTGTTCCTTCGAATTGTTTCCAGACATGCTTCTAGAATCTTTACATTCACATTCACTACACATAAGAATTTATTTGCACAATTCAAAAAAACTTATTATCTACACGGAAATTTTAGTATTTTTCACAAAACACGGTTCTAGGCAATTTAAAAATGTACTGGCTTATTATTAAATATCCCTCGAGTGTTGTAAAGCTTATTTAAAAAAGGCTGAACACATTCAAACTTATCTTTTTAACACATGGTTTTTAAGTTTTCAACTAACAAAACACCATTTCCCCTGAATCTTTGCATTTGTTAAGCGTATTTTCAAACTTACGTTTACAATCTTGAAAGATATAATAAATGCTTTTTGAAAAACACCAGTCTTCAAAACATTTGTTTTATATCAGATTCTATATGGATTATTCTAATTACCCATTCAATCGTTTAAACAGACATGCAAAAAAATCATACATATAGGTTATCAGACAGTAACGATTATGTAACCGCCTGGAGTACATTTTAAGAAGGTAAAACCATGTGTTAAATCAGGAATCTCTGAGTACAGTGAAATAAATGTTTAACAACCCTGTAGAAATGAGTAGAGAAGTTTATTTATTTATTTTTTTATAACCGTAGTTGAACAGCCAACCCAATTTTTGGGTTTACGACTACTAATGTTCAACTCCGTAGCCTTGTAATTTTGAACCCACTTCAGAAGACAAGGGAACTCCTGGATCAGTATTGAGAGAAATTTTTCCTTCGTGGAGGACTTTTTGTTGGAACTAACCCGCATTTGCGTTACATCGAGAGGAAGATCATGACCTCCCACGGTTAGCCTGACGGCAAGTGGACTCTAACCCATGATCCGTCCACTACTGAGGATATTTCACATCAGCTCTGTGGTCGGTGTTAGCCGGATGCGGAATTTGTATAGACTGGGATTCGAACCAAGTTCGCCTCATTGGAAGGAGAACGCTCTATCCCCTGAGTCATCGTGGCTCAAATTATTTTTGAGAAAAGTTTATTTGAGAGATTTTGCATTTTCACGAAACATCCCTCAAGTTCACGTGCGTGAGTTCTATGAAGCAAAGTTGCAACGTAACAACCTTGATGCTCTATAGAGCTTGCGCATATTCTACGTGCATTAATGGGAAGAATGCTAAGTCGAAATTTAAAATCTCCTTATTTGAGATATTTCGCAAGCCGTTGAGTTTTCTTTTGATGTTAACGATTTTTGATTACAACGCATACGCGAAAATTTCCCTACAAATTGCAGTATCTCTAAATGGTAGAAAATAAAACTAGTATAACGATTAACATAGGACACACTCAATGCAAAATCTGTCCAAATTAAATGCGCGGCTATGTTTTTGTCCAGTTGCAGAGCATAAATAAAATAAAGAGCACATATTCCAGATTTCTGCATATTCCACTAAAGGAATATGCATCTCTGAAACTCTGAATATAAGCGATAATGGGGTAAAACCGGGTAGTGGAATTAAACCAGGTACTTCGATTCTCGCGAAATTAGTTCTGCTTCTTATTAAATACACTTTGAATTGCATTCCACTAGGTATGAAGGCATTGCCATATTAGCGATTTGCTGCTGTTGAAATTATTGGCGTCTGGATTGATAAGTTGGTTTTTCTCTATCATTTCTCTAATGTTTTTTTTATTTTCAAACTATCCTTATTTATTAATCATTACACTTATAAAAAATCTTTTTAGCCCAGCTTATAATGTGTTTACAAAGCATTCATTCTCGAAAAAACAATAAGAAATTAGTCTAGTAGTAGCATTATTAGTCTAGTAGTAGCACGTTCCAATAAATTTTATTCTGGGGATAAGACCTGACGTTGGGGTATGACCAAATGTTGTTGTTTTTGTCGTTGGCCATTTAAGGCAAGGGGTGCGATTGTCCTTGTTTTCCAGTGGCACCATCTATGGCTAAGAATTCGACTGCTGCCACGCCCATACTTCTGTCACACCCGTTTATAGGGTGGACCCACTCATTCATCCACAGATCGTAATTTTGACCTGAACTAGATAGTGATCAATCTCCAGTTCAGTACCCTAAGAGGTGTAATTTGTTATGAGAACATGGAGGACTTTGTGACCAGACTTATTTAACGTGCTTCAGTCACCATTTACTACGCAGGGAAACTTCGGCCGGCTGGATTCGAACTTCCGTTCTCACGAGCGCTAGTCCAGCGCCCTGCCAACCAGGCTACCCCGGCCGCAGGATCGGTTACAGTCACTATATAAAGCCAATTTAAAATAAAAAGATAAAGAAAAAAGAATATTTAAAAAAAATTCCAAAGAAAGAAAAGAAAATTGCTTTATAGTGATTAGAAAATAAATCTCCACTCAAAATGAACATTGTGGCTATTATGTAAGATATTTTGTTTCGTTCCAAATAATCGCACGATGGCAGCATTCAGAGTTATTTCAGTTAGCCAATCTCAAAATATCTATTTTTAAATACTATACTCTTTTACTGCATTAAACTAATGAGATTCCATTTCAAGCTTAAGCGAAAGAAGCATTTAACACTTCCATCACATTATTATCGTTCCAATAATTTTACGATATTTTCTAATATTCCGCGAGCATTATCATCTGGAAAACAATTTTACTCTTTTATTAGACTACTTGTTATTAAAACTAGATAGAGTATAGCTTTGAAAAATTAAAACCCTCTTAGTTATTGTAATTTTATGTAATTTAAAAGACCCAACTCTTAAGCCTCCAGCCACACTTTTCTTAATGAGAAAATTTTAAGATGAAAAGCTTTCGTGTAAAAGGTATTAAGGAAAGTCTTTTCCTGCGTATTCCATTGTAAATATTTGCATCTGGCTGCTAAATTGCATCGTGCAAAAGTGTTTATAATGAGATCTCGAATGACTCATCAAAGTTATATTCAAGAATATCACAAACGTCTTTTCCGCAGATTTTGTTTGCACACTGTTACCAAGAAGAATATTTTTATCCTTAATTGTAGAGCTTCGATGCAGACGGTTCTTATTGACATTTTTAGGAATATAGCGTGATTGTTGGGGGAAGATTTTTATTTTAATCTTATTTAAATATACAACATCGATTTTACTTTGCCAACTCCTTGTATATCTTAGACCTCAATGAACTTACTTTACAAATTTAAGCTTAGATGAAGATTATTGAAATTTCGTGAAGAATAT
Organism: Parasteatoda tepidariorum; assembly: GCF_043381705.1. Classification (NCBI taxonomy): domain Eukaryota; kingdom Metazoa; phylum Arthropoda; class Arachnida; order Araneae; family Theridiidae; genus Parasteatoda; species Parasteatoda tepidariorum. The sequence continues at coordinate 51,340,425 of NC_092215.1, read as the reverse complement.
GATCGTGATTCTTAGGAGAAGATTCTTATTTCAATCTTATTCAACTCTACAACATTCATTTATTTTCTCAAAGAGTCATTGAATTTCTAAGATCTCAGTGAACTTACTTTGCAAAGTCATTGAAATTCAAAGGGAGGAACTAAGCGATAGTCTTTGAGTGTTTTTAAAGTCGAAGAAGGCTTCAAGCAAACATGGTAACAACTATGCTCAGAGCCATCGACGCAACAATTAAACAGAAAAGCAAGCATTAAGAAATCAGTGATAGTAGGAAGAATGGTGAAATAATTATATAATTGCACATAATATAATTATGAAACAACTTACATTTTATGAAAATATAGTGAATGCCGGCATTCAGGGTTACTTAACACACTTTTTAATTTAAAACATTAGTCAATTTGTTGAAGGTCATTTACTTTAAAGAAGAATTAATAACTGAAAGACTTGGATCTTCAGTTACGCACCATATTTATATACATGAAAGTTTCCTAATAGTGTATGTTAAAAAATTGCTTAAAAATAGTGGCTTAAGTTACTTATAAACGTAGGATAACTTAAGCGAGCATTAAAAATTGTATATTTGACTCATGTTAGTTGGTACATGGGTAATGAAAGGTTAAAATAAATGTGTAAGTATCATTTTAAATATTTATTTGTAAAAAATTGTTTAATTATATTTTTAGGGTTACCGATATTCATTAGTCGAAAAATAATCGAGGTAGTAGGAGTTATACATTGTATAATTATTGACTTTCTGTTAGCAAGTTCAAACAGCGTATTCTATTGGTAATTGCAATCTGCGCTAAGGCGATGGTGTCTATGAGATTCACATAGTTTTCACATAGCTTTAACATAGTCACATAGTTCCATAGTTTTGTGGGAAAAAATTGTCAGTTTTTGTTATTCCCAGAGGAAACAAGTACAAGTACTGGGTATGTGGGTGTAGAAGTCGACCCTTGTATAAGTCGACCCTCTATTTTTGATTACGACATAGCGAATTTCTGGTATGTTGGGTATATTAGTCGTGCTCTAGAAAAAACCAAATATGAAAATTTCTAAAATTAAAAAACACAAAAAAGTATTAAATCCATAAAATTGTTCCAAATTAAAAGTATTTCCCATCAAGAATTCTTACAAAAATGGGACATTTTCGCCATCAGATGAGTCCGTAAGGTGTCAAATAATATTAAGACGCGTAGCAAAAGTTGGATTCAAATGTTGTTATAAAATCTTTTCAAAAATTTAGAATTTCGAATTCTTTGAAGGGATGTAAAGACGACTTTTTGCACGACGCAGCAGATGAGGATGATGTAAAATTTATTGCAGTGTAGTGTCTGTATAACGACACCGCGAACTTTATAGTATCCAACACATATGATGTTCTGGAATCGTTAAATTTGTAGCCTTATGGTAGGTTTTTCATTGGGTTATATATTTTCTTAAATACTCTTGAATAAATTATCTTAACTTTTCATATCTCTAATTTTTTTTTCTTGAAGGTAATTACAAGTATTGTTCCTGAAAAAAAATTAACATTTAAAACATGCATAGTATTAAATTAAATTCAAAACTTTACTGAAATAAAAATGAAAAACTCAAACATTCACCCAGCAAAATAACTTTAGTTACTCCAGTGGACAAAGTAACCCTGGATGACGGTAACAAATATTTAATTTTTTCCGCAATTTGATAAATACAAAGCATTTTATCTTCGTTATTTAAACCATTTTACTTCAGATTCTGGGAATCATGATAAAATATGTTTCAACACACATAATATTAAATTCAATTCAAACCTTTACTGAAATAAATATGAAAGACTCAAACATTCACCCAGCAAAATAACTTTAGTTACTCCAGTGGACAAAGTAAGCCAGGATGACGGTAACAAATATTTAATTTTTTCCGCAATTTGATAAATACAAAGTATTTGATCTACGTTATTCAAACCATTTTACTTCAGATTCTGTGAATCATGATAAAACATGTTTTATCATACATAGTATTAAATTCAATTCAAACCTTTACTGAAATAAATATGAAAGACTCAAACATTCATCCAGCAAAATAACTTTAGTTACTCCAGTGGACAAAGTAACCCAGGATGACGGTAACAAATATTTAATTTTTTCCGAAATTTGATAAATACAAAGTATTTGATCGACGTTATTCAAACCATTTTACTTCAGATTCTGTGAATCAAGATAAAACATGTTTTATCATACATAATATTAAATTCAATTCAAACCTTTACTGAAATAAGTATGACAGATTCAAACTAAACAGGGCTGTGATAATCAACTTCCGAAATAGCAGATATATAAAATTGTCTTCAATTTCATAAATAAAAACACAAAGTATTTGATACGTTATTCATACCATTTTACTTCAGATTCTGAAAATCATGCCCAAACATGTTTATTCCCTTTCTATTTTGTATCAAGGATCAATAAACGCGAAGGACAGGAAAACAACATTTCTATAATTCAAACAGATATATTTGAATTTAGTTACCAAGACAAGCAAGAGAATAAATGTCGCTAGGGAATAAATTTTTTCACCCTTGAAAACACTTTAAAAATGGTACAAAATCTTTTTAGTTCCTTTCACTTGGTTCTATGCTTTCGGTTATTGGTAAAATCTGACACGTTTTTTGAATTTACCTAAATCTTCAATGCTTCTATATTTTATTCAGTGTAATGTTATTTTGATGTCTAGCTTCTCGCTGTAGACACAATGGTAAAAGAAATGCTGCTTGTTTAGTTTTATTTTGCATAAGTGAAGAGATAGACTTTTTTTGGAAGTTCTTCTTAAATGATCCGAACGACTGTTTTTATTTTTTAGAAACAAATTCAATTCTCAATTGACTATAGTTTTTTAATTTAAAAAAATGTTACACAATATAAAATTAACAAATTTTAAGACAGTAGAATTATTAATCCTTTTTTTTAAAGGTATTCTAAACAAATGGTTTTACTTTATTGAATTTTAAAGAAGAGCTTATAAAAGAAATAGCTATTTGCCTTTTATTTTTTAAGCAGATCAAATACACAAATCTGTTAGTTTAAAATTGATTTGATTTAAAACAAATTAGTTTTTTTGAATTATTTATTTTTAATCAATTTATTGATTAAAAAAAGTTATTTACATTCTTTCACTTACAAGAACAAAATTATGCAATGATATATTTGCATTTCATACCATTATATTTAAAAACACTACCTCAAGTAATAATAATTTAACCCTTTAGCAATAACTTGATTATTCATATACCATAAATAAAATATTCATTGTCAGGGGTTGGTTCATCTGAAGCGAGTTCTGCTCAGATCCGGCTGGCCAACACACAGCATCTGGACCTGATGCGGTCCATCATGTTAATATGAGAGTTCCGCTGGATTGATTTACATTTCTATTGGAACAAATTGTTTTCAAGTATCAGTTTTTCAAACAAAACTATATGTATCTGTACATTTGTGTGTTGAAAGCATTTAGCATTTGATAGGACTTGATCAAAGTGTGGAAAGTACAAATGCCTCAAATACATCTCAGTTGTTTATGAATGGTGTGGATATACAGGCTGTACTAGGTGCGGAACTAGCCAATCAGCCAGCCATCACTATCCTATGATTTTGTTTTATTTTATAACCGCCGTTGAACAACCAACACAATTTTTGGCTTTACAGCAACTAATGTTCAACTCCGTAGCCTTGAAATTTTGAACCCAATCCAGAATATAAAGAAACTCCTGGATCAAGTATTGCCAGAAATTTCTCTTCGTGGAGGACTTTTTGATAAAACTAACCCGCATTTGCGTTACATGGAGAAGAAAATCATGAAAACCTCCCAAGATTAGCCTGACGGTAAGGGAACTCTAACTAATGATCCATCTACCTCTGAGGATATTTTACGTCAGCACTGTGGTTGGTGTGAACCGAGTGAGGAATTCGTATCTAACAGCTATCGCTGGGATTCGAACCCGAATCACCTCATTGGGGTGCAAGTGCTCTATCTCCTGAGCCACAACGGCTCTATTTCGATCACGTTCTATTAATTGAGGTGTTCGTTGTTGCCTTGAGATGTAACGAAAAACAAATTTAAAGGCTTAATTTCAAACATCCCTTCCAGCCGTTCGCCGTCCTATGTGTTCTGTATTGGGGAAAACTCTTGTATACTCCTGAATGAAGTATTGGAGAAAAATTTGCGTTCGTGGGGCACTTTTTGATGGAACTAATCTACATTTGCGTTACATGGTGAGAAAAATATACGAGAGAAATCCGCGAAACCTCTCACGGTTAGCCTCATGGAAGGGGAACTTCTAACCAATGATCTGTCTACCACTGAGGATATTTTTTGTCAGCACTGTGGTCGGGATGAACCGGCAGTGGATTTCGTATCAATCAACTATCGTTGGGATTTGAACCCGAGTTACCTTATTAAGAGGTAAGCGCTCTATTCCCTGAGCTACCACGGCTCATTTTAGACGATATAATAACAAATTTGGTCGCCTATATGAGGGCTTTATTCATTACATGACATGTTATTCTGATTTTATTCATGACATGTTACCAAAACATGAGGATCATCGTAACACTAATCGTTATCAAAATAGCCCATAAAGTTGGTCAGCTCTGACTCTGTTGATTTTTTTCACCTATGTGAACTAAAACTAGGCTGGTTCGTGTGATCTGAATAACCATTCCAATTTATTTTGCTGAACTCTAGTTAAGTTATTGCAGTTGGAGAAATGTATCATAATTAAAATTTTATTATAAATTTCATTAAATTTCAGCTCTTTAACAGTAGTATGCCTTAAGAGTGTTTTTTACTTAATTGTGAAGTGTCTGATTAGCTTAAAGAAGAATTTAACAGCATTGAAACCTCTCGCAAAGTAAAGAAAAACTTTAGCGATAGGCGTGAGTTTTTACATGCATTATTATAAATCAAAACTTATGCCAAACACAAACAAATAAAATTATCTAGAACATGTCGGGGTTTTGTTATCCGTATTTATCTCCAGCCAAATTTTAAGAGGGGTGTCAAATTTTAGAAGAACTTTCCTCTACTACAATAAAAAATTTGCTAAAATTAGCTTTCAAATTTTGCACAACTTACAATCATTAATGTGAGCCGACCGGCCTGTGTAGGGGACAGGGAACTGTCCTTGCATCAGAAAGATTCTGGGTTCGAATCCCAGGCAAAGCATGGATGTTCTTTCCTTCCCTGTACTATCTGTCGCTACTATGGGAGCAATGTTGGCCCACCTAATATGGTGCCCCTGAAAGAGAGGTCAACAAAATCGCCCTGTAAATGCCTGAATTGACGGATGTTAACACAGGTAGGCATTAGGAAAAAAAAACATTCATTAATGTTTGCTAGTGTATTTGCCAAATAAATGCATTTAAATGCACTATTTTTTTCCCAAATATTGCTTTTGCATTGGAAAACAGAAAAAGTCTTGAAAAACTCCAACTAAAAGATGTGTTTTTTTAGTCATTTTATAACTTGAAAGTTTAAGTTCTTGTTAAGAAATAAGAATAATACAACTTTCGGTAACAAAATTCTTTAACAAAATAAATTGTAAACTGTAAAAAACTCGAGGGTTTATTTTAGCATTTTACTTATTAAATTTAAAATTGTATTCATTTTAACGTTTACGTAAAGTTTTTTTTAAAACTTTAAAGTTGTTTTAAGCTTTTACTACTAAAAACTACCGCTTTAAAACTTAAAAGTCTATTTCTTACTATATCTTTAAAACATACTGTCTAAGCTTCCTATACTATAAGAAATCTAAAATGCAGTTTTAGATAGAACTTTATAAATTTTTAAGATAGAACATTATCGTCCTGAGTTTGAACTCGTCGATATAAGCCTTGTCACTTCACAAAACTAATAGTTTAAAAGAAAAACTTTCTTTTACTTTTAGAAGAAAACGAACTAAAATGCTTAAGAAATAGTTTCCCACTAAGCTTCTTAGAAAAAGAACCACCTCCACCTTACGATTCAACAGCTGGAAAATCTCACATTGACATTGACTCTACAATTGAATTTAACAGAAGGTCTGTGAACAGTGTTACAAGTATTTGTTCTGAAACAGATTCAGTTGCAGGAATACCTTTGCCACTATTGGTAAGTATCAAAAATTTGATAGATATCTTTTTATTTTAATTTTTTAAGAGTATGGAACCCCCAGGGGCACACTCTTGTGTGACGGGCATGGCGCACCCGGGGCCCCGAGCTGGACCTGAGCATTTTTCTATTTCTCTCTTGCGACGGTCCTGTTTCGATTTTCCGACCTTTTATCAAATGTTTATATTGACCTAGTGGACGAATTTTATTTCATTCAAAAACACTGTTTATCAGTTAGAGATTATATATCTTCTAATTTTTGTTTGTTTTCTACTGGTTTTGTCGGGTTTCCTGATTTATGTTTCACCTATTTATTTTAAATAACCAATCTTTCCCTAAAGCATGCAGACTAACAACGCACAGTCAGCCAGCGTTCAAGGTTTTGTGGCCAAAATTAATATTTCGATAAAATTTGTTTCAAAATTTGGGGGTTTTTATGTGCAGGTAAATTGAATTCATAGTTGAAGTTTTGAAATACACTAAAAATACAAGGCAAAAAAACAAAATGGCGGCTGAAATAGGGCGAGCAGAAATTTAAAAAAAATATAGTACGCTTAAATAATTAAGTATAGCAATGAAAATATAATAATTTTCGTAATTTTATATTAAAAATGAAAAGCAAATTATATTTCCGAAGTAATATCACAAAATAACGCTAATTAATTACAAAATAACGCGAAAACATGAAAAAACACATAATTTTTGTTTTTCGATATATTTAGTCCAGCTTTGCAATATGGGCAAAATGGGGCAGGTTTTTTCGAAAGAAGAAGCATCAAAGAAGACAACAAAAAAAAGTTTAGCTAATTACCTCGTGGAACTTTTTGGAGATAAGTTTCGAAAGTGAGTCAAATATTGTAAAATGTCAAAGTCCCGCAGTGGACTGATCGTTAAGACACGGTTCCCAGCAGATCACCGAAGTCAAGCATCACTGGCTACGGTCAGTGTGCGGGTGGGTGACCACTTGGATCAGTCTGCGTAGGGACCGAGGGTGTGCGGTATTGGTCCTCGTTAAACTGTGCTACCGTAAAGTGCTCGACTTCGC